>NC_092054.1:9985382-10296881 GCF_003086295.3 Arachis hypogaea | reverse complement strand
TCTTACCTTTGATCCTCCATTAGATCCATAGGTTTGACTGAGAGATTTGAACTATTCATTTGTGGCCGTGAGATAGGCAATGCATTCTCGGAACTGACTGATCCTATAGATCAGGTGAGATTTGTTTGGTTTTGGTTTTCCTGCTTGATTTTATTTTATTTCACGTTCTTTCTTTTAGAGGGTAATTCAGGTGCCCTTTATATATATTAGAAAATAGGTTTCAGACTCTCCCAAGAAACTAATCTCTACAAATTATCAAAAGGCATCCTTCTTTCTAGCTCTTTCTACCATACTCTCTTTTTATACTACCTAGTAATCAGTTCTAACTTTTCTTATTTATCCTGCATTATATTTGAAGTGTAGTGACTCTTACTTTGACTGAAGTAAATTGATGAACAGTGAATGGATTTTGATATGTGTGTGTGTGTGCACGGGCGGGCATTTTCTTTTTTGCTGGTACTTGGCAGAGAGGTCGCTTAGAGGATCAAGTTAGACAACATGAAAAGAAGAGAGCTGAGGCTGCTTCAAGAAATGCCGATAAGAAGGAAGGGACGGAAAACGAGGATGACTTATATGAAGTTACTCTTGATGACGACTTTCTAACAGCTTTGGAGTATGGAATGCCTCCAGCCTCTGGAATGGTATTAGAATCTATTTTCCAGTTTTCCTGTCCTTATGTTGTTACTATCCTAGATGAGTAAGAGAATGGTTTTGTTTGACAATTTTTACCTAGAGTTTTTAAGGTTGGTACCTATTTGAAGGAAAACATTATACTATCCTCCTGGAGTAATCCATTCTTACTCCATAATACCAATCTCACCCTTGATCTGTGTTCTCCTCTCTTTTTGTCTCATCCTGCTACTGTAAAGGGTAAAAATACCATCTTCGGAGGAAGGAATTCTTCTTCTAGCAGCATGAAAGCTGAAATCTGACAATTGAAGACACTAATTATGTCCACAGCAACTAGTATTTCTCCTTTCTTAAAATCTTCTCTGGTAACAGGTCAAGTTCACAGACTCGTGTCTTAAAAGTGGAGTCATGCTTGGTTTAAATCTCAAACCCCACAAGTTTGCTTTAGATAAATAAGAGAGTTTAGTTGCGCTAACATTTGTATTTGTAATGCATGATTGGATTTGTGTAAAAACGTTCTACTACCCTGACTGTGCATACAAGTCAAATCCCATAAGTAAATAGTTCTGTAAGACCAGAATGTGATTAGTATTGCTATTACCTTTGATATCGATGTCATGTCTCTGTATTTGTGTTTTGGCAGGTTTCTGGTTTTGATGTAATTTACTGATTTCCTTTTGAATTATGCTAATATTAGTGGATTCATGCATGTGGTCGTTGATGAATCAACATGCCTGTGTATTACAACGATATAGTTAGTAATAGTAATCTTCTATTTTGTGTACAAGTTATGCTTTCCAATATCAATCTCTTGCATTATTTATGCAACAAACTCTTGCGTTTTCTTTTTCAGGGACTTGGAATTGACAGGATCGTGATGCTTTTGACAAATTCTCCCAGCATTCGAGATGTAATAGCCTTTCCAGTATTGAAAGTCCAGCAATAGTACTGGGTTGTGATGTATGCAATTAATTTTTTTTTTTAAAAAAAGTTTTCCGAAAGTGGGAGTGCTGTGAGTCACTCTAATCAAATATTGTCATAAACTGTATTTTGCATTGACCAAAGAAACAACACTGTATTTTGATTTTGCATATGCTTGCTTAAGTAAATAACTAATAATGAGTTGGTAGTGCGTCAAAATTGAGCAAAAATTTCACGACCAAGAAATGAGTTTTCCAAAGAGTTAATATTCAAAATCGTCCCTGAAAGATACCTCGTTCTCTATATGAGTCCCCGAATGATAAACTTAATCAAAATCGTCCCCGAAAGATGTCGAGGATAACCACGTTAGTCCTTCTGTCAAATCGTCCGCTGAGCTGGCTAACGTCGGGTGACGTGTACCGTTAAGTGCCCGCGTGGCACAGTAACAAAACGACGCCGTTTTGAATCAATGGCCTCCAGAAGCTGAGACGACGTCGTTTGGTCTCCAGGAGAGATTCAAAACGTTGCAACCCATGACCCCCTCTGCCAACAAGCATCTCACTCTGTTTCGCTCCAAAACTTGTCGTCTGCGTCAAGCTATGCCCTAAGCCTTCGACCCAACACTTGAAGCAGGCCATTAACCTTCGTCAACGTAGGAAGACCGGTAGCCTGGAAGAGGTATTGGTACTGAATACAGCGGTGATCGTCTCCTGGAGCAGCATTGGTAGTGGAGGAAGCCATCTCGACTTTTATAGGTAAGGATGAATCGTTTTTCTTGTTTATTGCTGATCAGTAAAGACGGTTCCCAACTTCTTTACATCCAAAGTATCCAAACCGCTCACACCACTCTAACTGCAGTTCATGGAGAATGATTGTGTTTGTGACAGTGTTTCAAGTGCATCAGAAAAAGCATAATAATCATCATCATTATCCTTGTTCACCTTTTTCTCCTCCACATTATACCTAATTTCAACAATGCTCTCAGCTTTCTTTTCTCTACCACCATCCATTTTATTTCTAACCACACTGACATTGAAAGAGTTTGATCTATTTGTAGCCCTGATCTTATTTGCAAGTTTAGAATCCTGTTTGAAACAAGCATTTGTGGATTTTCCAGGGGGAAGCCTTGGACTTGGAGTGTTTGATGCTTCCTTAGAAGGTTGATGCTCAGATCCAGCACTATTGCCATTGCCATTAGCACTATTACCCTTGCGCCTTCCGGGGACATGCTCCAGATTCACAGTTCAAAATAGTCTCATACCTTAATTTATTTGCAGCTCTGAGGCCTAAAACTCTGCTAAGAGAATCCTAGTTCCGACTCTTGAAACCTGAAAATGAAAAAGGAAAGAAGAACCGATCATTCATAATTCAAACAATAACAACAAAGAGCAGAATCTCTGATTCAATTCAGCATATCTTGAACTAAGTTCAGAGACGAAACAGAAAAATGAAAGCACTAGTGAGCACAATTTAGGCCATTAAGCAGAGAAAAAAGAGAATTTACACAGCATTACTAACAGTTTCAAATATCTAACTTCAGCTTCCAAGTTATCTATTCTCCATGCCTCCTTCTTCACCCTCCTTCAGTTTTGGAATCTTCCTTAGCACCTGCTTCAACCACTGCTTCACAGTCATTACCATCAACCCACTTAAAGTAATTACAGTGATTGTCCTTCTGCAAATTCAAAAATCAGACAAGAATACAATGAATCACACCCAATAACCAAGAAGAAGATGGAAAAACTTCAACACTTTCAAAACAACGTACCCGGTACCTTGAACATGCGTAGAATAATCTGTGTGGGTTCTCTGCTGTCCCAGATTTTTTTATCACAGCCTTCAACCCGCAGAAACATGCTTCCTCATGACTTTTCCTCCTCATTCGCATCGAAGCACTGGAACCGTTACTCTCGTGTGACCGAAGAGATATCCCACCACTACGACATCCATTTCCCGTCTCCATCCTCCCAGCCATCCAACAATTTCAGAATGCGACTTATTTATCATCGCACTTAGGATTAGGGTTCATCAAATTGAGGGACTGATTTGATTTCTTTAAACGAACTTACCTTGTCAGCAACCCCATGGTACACGTAGACCTCAGCCACCCAGGCACTTCACGGTACACGTCACCCGACGTTAGCCAGCTCAGCAGACGATTTGACGGAAGGACTAACGTGGTTATGCTCGACACCTTTCGGAGATGATTTTGATTAAATTTATCATTCAGGGACTCATATGGAGACCGAGGTATCTTTCAGGGACGATTTTAAATATTAACTCGTTTTCCAAATTTTGCCACTCAACAGATGAGTTTTATGAGGAGATTCCCCAATTGTTCAAAACCATAGTGAAGAAACCCTCCTAGTTTGAGTAGTTTCTCCATTATCCAATAAACAAGTTCCCCCAGTTGTCCAAAACCATGGTGAAGAAAGTCCCCTAGTTTCTCCATCATCCAGTTTGGCTCATCGCCCTCTCTTGATGTCTCTTTCTCGTCATTTTCTTCGAATCGGTATTCTGCTGCCACCTTCAACCTCTATCTCACATCCTTCCCTACCTATCTCCCTCGTTTTGCAGCTGCATTGTCGCCACACTATCCGTTGTCTACGCCTGTGTTTTTAAAATGTTTTTTGCTCTTTCTTTTTTTTTTTTTTTTACAAGAATGCTTTTAAAATTCTATATCTTTATTTCATCACCAACAAAAAAGTTTGACAGTACCTACCTAAGAAAAAATAAAATAAAAGAGACAATTTTGCATATCTTCCTCTTCTTTTGTTCCCTACAAATCTACACATTTCCAGCACCTATAATTCCTTCGACCTACAATCTGGTTGATTTCCAAAATTATAACGAAACCAAAGTAAACTCAAAGGTTCAATGTGAATAAAGTAAATTTGATTTCAAATATAGATTGAGAAAGAGGAAGGGTCTCAACAACGTCAAGAAGGTGGGGCTGCTCTCAAATGCACAGGAGCTCAGACTGCTCTGCTAAAAAGCGCCGCCCAATTCTCTCCCTCCGCCCTCGCTTCTGCGGTACTGCTGGCCTTGTGACGATTGTTTCTCATCCCTGATTACTTTGTGTCTCTTGTTGCAATACATTGGGTCTATTGCGCTCGACGGATTGCAACTTGCAAGAGGCTGATTGAGTGTTATTTATTGTGTTTTTTATAGGCTGATAGATTCTTAAAATCTTAATTGACAAAAATGAAAAATAAAAACAAATCCAACAAGCAACTTTGAATCCCCAAATGTCCATGTTTTATTTGAACTTCAAGCACATAGAAGATGCACTGAAAAACCAACCCAGCAATCATTTCAAGATTGTGTATGATATAGGTAGAAAATATAGGAAGTTGCATAAGCTGAGGAACTAAACTAAAATGGCTTTTTGTCACCAAAAAAGGCATAAAGTCCATACCATGAATGTTAGTAATTTAAAACTTAGACAGCAACTTTTAGTTCGGAGGCAGAAGCATCTGTATACATAGGGTGAAGGACATGACCTTCCTTGGGCTCAATATGCACCCACTTGCGACCGGTCAGTTTGTTCCTTTCAAACTTAACACATCCCTCTTTCATAGCAAAGAGAGTATGATCTTTACCGATTCCGACATAGTTCCCCGGATGAAAGCGAGTGCCGCGTTGCCGAACAATGATATTTCCCGGTATCACCCTCTGAATGAATGTTGCAAATAAATGAATCATGTCCAGATTGTTAAAGTTTTGTTCCAATTCTATGGTTATAGGTCATAAATTAATGGTCTTGCTTAAATGTTAAATAAAGCAGAATCTCATACCTCCCCACCAAATTTTTTCACTCCAAGGTTCTTGGGTTTTGAATCTCGTCCATTCTTTGTTGAACCGGCTGTCTTTTTAGTAGCCCAACGCCTGAACACAAGACTCAAACCTTCTCCAGAAACATCTAACGTAATGTGTAAAAAATTCATTAATCTAACTTCTTTGAAAGGTAACATTCCAATAACCAAAATAGCAATTATTAAGTTATACCACTAGTGCTTCTATATACAGGAACATTTGTCACGAGTTCCTTGATATTCAATCTTCTGCACAATGATGCCGCAAAATTCATGCTTTCCACGTGATATGGGCACTACTTGAGATACACACTGCATTTGCAAAGAAAGAATCACATGCTGACTAAGCTAGTCAATGATGCTTGGTGTTATAGTAACAAGTCAGTGGAAATGAATTAATTGAGGCAAGACAATACTTTAAATGAGTTGATTGTAGTGGTCCTTTGATGTCATTAGAAGTTAATATGCAGATAGAATCGTATGTAGAATAAATATATAACAGTAAAAGATTTGTTAGAAAGCAAGAACTAATGTCAATGTGTACCCAAAGAAAGAAAGTAGCTCAAAAATGAAATATAATGTATGAACCACAAAGAAGCCCCTCCCCCTTTTCAAAACTACATGAAACACCATAGAAATATCCTTTATGATCATTGCATCAATTACCCAATACACAAAGAATCATAATAAGCACAGGAACACCGTATACCACCCTAATGTCTTAAGGACATGTTTTCTAGCTATGGTAAAGGAAGCTACTTTCTAAGGTGATGCGTCTTTCTATCATTGTTTTTAAGGAGAGGCGTGGCACACAGTGGAGATTGTGACCACTCTTAAGCCATCCAGTTAACTGATGCTAGAGGAGTGTGCAGGACAAAGGAGCTTGCAGGCTGTGTCCAAAATGGTTTGGTCTCATGGGCATGTGAGAAGCTAACCGATGGCAATGGGTCATGCCGACATGGAATGACAAATTGTAACTACAGGAAACTTGAGTAACTATCTATTATAGCCAAGTAACTAACTAACTCAAAATTAACTAACATACGATAGTATTCGCCACTATATAGATAGTAGTATCTGTAGCATTGGCTTCCATGTGAAATGCTACCCATAACTCGATAAGCCAGAAAATGTGTATTGATAATTCATACCACGATATGGGGGGAATGATGCGGTGGTTTGGAAAAAAACTGAAAATGCCTTCCCAAGGTAGGAAGACGAAATAAGAAGCAAGTGTACGCAGCCAGAGAACAATTTAACTGTAGGACTCTAACCAGAAAACAATCAAGCTCAACATGCTTCATATAATCATGAAGTAGGGGTGGCAACTGAGCCTCATGGAGGCGGATACTAAACATATAAACAATTTTAAGCACTATAATTCGTAAGGAAGCCCGATGGACAAGCATTCGATGTAGCCCAAGGTTCAACAAAGTGTCCAACACAAGGAATGTAATACAGGCAACCTACTAACAAAAGGTCACACAAACATAACTTAAATTGTTGCTTCAAGACTCCCCTTCTAAGCATTACAATTTGTAAAGACTCAAAATTCATATAACAAATAATAATGTATAGTTTTTCTTCCTCAAAAATGAGGAGTAACAAACATATATCTGTTTTGAATTTGACTAACACCAAACACAATTGAACAATAAAGAAGGCCAAGCAAAGATCCAATGCAATACATGGCAGATAGAATTGCAGCAAAAGTCCTCATTTTCATTTGCCAAATTAGGGATTAGCACTCACTATCACTACCCAAAACCGAAAGAGCCATGAATGAATTGATGTGTCACAAACAAGCACCAAGTCCCATAAGAGTGCATCGTAAAAGTTGAATAGCCACAAGAGAATAAATCAAAAGAATAAAAAAAAAACAATAAATACCGAATCAAATTACACAAGTGGGAGAGAAGGCACGAATGATTTGTTAAGCGTACCAGAAATTCTCTGTGGACTGCGTCGAGAGAGGAGGGAGGGAGAGAAAACCGCCGCAAAATGCTGGAGCCGGCACTGAGAGGGTCTTCTACTCTTCTTCTCTGAGTAGTTTAAGTGTTTAACCTTTCTTCTGTGCGCTATGTTTTTTTTTTTTTCCCTTTTAATGATTTTGTTTTAAGGATTGAAAAGTGAATTTCTGAAAAAACAAAAACCACCATAATTCCATCTCCCTTGTGTGGAATAATACTCAATAATTTTTAATCAAACAAGTCAATAAATTTTAATTATTAAATTATTTATTAAACAAATCAATTTTTACGTTAAATAAAAAAAAAGAGTTAGACAAATCGATTTTTATATTACGAAAAAAGAATTTATAAAATGTATATTTTTTCTTATAAAATTAAAATAAAATGCAGTTTAATTCATTTTATCAAAATACATATAAATTAATAATACTTATTTAATTGATTCATAGTGTATGTCATTATAATTTTCTAAAATTTTATATTTTATAGAAAATGATAGAAAATGACATTTTAACAACATTTTTTTTAACCTACGAAATATAACTCAAATGATATAATCTTTCCATACTCACTTAAAATTCATCAGTTTGAGTCTCACTTCTAACCTAAAAAAAAGAAAAACATTTTTTCTTTTTAATAAATACCTCCTGAAAAAAAAAATTTTCTGGAATCACACGAACAATTTGATGACAACATTTTTTCTATTTAATAAATACTTTCTGAAAAATCTTCTACCAATACTCATTACAAGAACAAAATCCTTCTTTGAAATGGTGAAAGCGATTACGATCCCTCACAATTATCTCCCTCCCATAAATCTTAGACACCAACTTTGTTGCATTATGACAGTCTTCACAAATTCTAAGATTCTTCAAAATCCGAAGCTGAATTCCAGGACCTGTGCTAATCAAACCATAAGCCATTGCAAGTTTTTCACTGTGATAATTTACTGCACTCTCTTTTTCCTTCATATCTATGTTCTTCAGCACAACAGATACATTTGGAGTGTATCCAGCATGTTCTAGCTTTTCTCTCATCTCAGCAATCATTTCATAAATCTTTGGTGTTTCTGGGTGTTCTCTATCTCCCATTACAAATTCATGAATCGTTCCATGCACTTCAATGGAGCTGAAACCTGGCTCTTTATGAATCCCTGCATCCTTCATAGCTCTTCTTATATCAGCAACATTTTCCCATCTGTTTGATGCAGCATAGATGTTTGACATTAGGACATTGTATCCACATTTTTCGGGTTCTAATGATAGAAACTGTTTTGCAGCCCATTCACCAAGGTTCACATTTTTGTGAACTTTGCAAGCAGCAAGAAAAGATCCCAATACGGCCGAGTTTGGCCTCATAGGCATGTCCTTAATTAGTTCTTGAGCTTCTTCGAGTGATCCTGCTCGACCGAGAAGGTCTACCATACAGCCATAGTGTTCAATCTTTGGGACCAAACTGAATTCATTAACCATTCTGCAAAACAGCCTCTTCCCTTCTTGAACCAATCCGGCATGGCTACAAGCATGAATAACTGCAATGAATGTTATGTCATTAGGGATAACTCCTTGTGCTTCCATTTCAGCAAAGAGTTCCAATGCTGAATTACCATGACCATGCATTGCAAAACCAGATATCATGGCATTCCACATAGAAATATCTCGGTCGTTGGCCTCGACGAATAGTCCACAAGCTGTATCTATGTCTCCACACTTAGAATACATGTCCACCAAAGATGTTTTCAGAACCATATCTGCTTTGATTCCTTGTTTGTCTAAGTAAGAATGTATCCACTTACCCATTTCAAGTGATCCAGATTTTGCGCATAGCGAAAGGAGGCTAACCATGGTTATCTCATTTGGTTTAATTCCACATCCAGTCATCTGAGCAAATATATCAAATGCCTCATCTATACAATCAGCTTTTGCATATGCCGAAATCATGGCGCTATACATCATTAAATCTTTGTTCTTGGTGCTATTATTGAAAACAGATCGTGCACTTCTTACATCGCTGCATTTGCCATACATATCAAGAAAAGCAGTGGCTAGATTTAAAGACATGGCAATCCCATTTCTTAATGTAAAAGCATGTAACAACTTGCCTAGTTTTAGTGCTCCAGCTGCGCCGCATCCTTTGACCAAACTAAGGATTGTGATATCATTTGGAAACATACCCTCATCTAGAATTTTGATAAACAGCCTAAAACCCTCATTCAAATCATTGCAATGGATATAGGCTGCAATCATAGCAGTCCAGGAAATTATACTTGCCGCGGACAAATTGTCAAAAATTCTTCTTGCATAAGCTAAATTTGCACATTTAGCATACAAATCTATCAAAGCAGTACTTAGAGGAACACTTGGTTTCTCATAGCTCATGTTCCTTGTGACATAAGCATGAATGGCTTTACCCAATTTCATATCAGCAAGTTCTGCAATTACATGAATGATGCTTATCATTGCAATTTCACTAGGCTTCACTCCAATAGCATGCATTTCTCTCACAAGGTTCAATGCTTCATTGAGCATACCGTGGCGACTATAGTTTCGAAGCATAATACTCCAAGAAACAGCATCTCTTTTCTCAATGTCATCGAATAATTGGCATGCAGATGCGAAGTTTCCAGCCTCACTGTACATCATCATCAATGCATTGCAGACAAAAACATCACTATGAAATCCATTCTTGACCACAAAACCATGCACCTCTTGTCCTAGCAGAGCTGAAGGGACAACACAGCATGCTTTGAGAACTGATGGTATGATGAAATTGTCAATTTTGGCATCGGTTTTTCGCATATGGTTATATATTTTCACTGCATCTTCAGGGCAATTGTTCTTAATGTAAGATGTTATCAAGAAGCTGTAAAGTGCTGCATTGCTAGAGTAGGACTTAAGTGCAGGAAAAGTGAGTCTATAAGCGCAATCGGAACAGTTCTTGAGCAACTGGCAATGAAGCTGTTGTGTTTCTACAAGGTTGATGTGAAGTTCATTTTGGATTGGAGGCACCTTTGGTTTTGTCTTCTCTTTTGCTAAGACTTGAGTGAATTTCAAAGAGGCTATGGAGTGATATTCACAAGAGCTTTGGAACTTTCGAACCGAGATAGGAAGAAGTGAAGGAGCAGAACCATAGAAGTGTGAATTGCATGTAACCATCCTTGTTTAATCAAAAAAGGGACTTAAAAAGTTAACACATTTTCTCTACTTTTTCATTCATGGTTCCAAATGAAGCAAGTGATGAGACTGCTCAATCACCAAGATATATGAATATATGCTATCAGATACTTATTAAGAACAGAAAATAAAAGGTTAAAAAAAAAAAAACTCAGCAAAAGAAGAAACTTAGAAGGAAATGAAAAAAAATCTGAGATATTTTTATCAAGTAGCAGTTATGTTATGGCCAATGGATAATGAAGGAAAAGGATAAAGTAGACACATCTTATTGGTTTGTTTCTCCGTGTGGACCACGTTTTTGTTCCTATTTCATAAATTTCTTAACCCTATTTGAATTAGCATCTGAATTTCCACAAAAAAAAAAAATTTAAATAGAAATTGTGTTCACAAAAATTTAGAGCCTAGCTCATAATATATGAAGTGAATTGAATTCCTTGGTTTGGAACAAAACGATGGAGATAGATTTGATTTGCAACGAGAATGTAACAATTCATTTATATTGTTTATGTTTATTTACATCAAAGTCATTTATATTGTTTATGTTTATTTACATGTTCATGCTATTAGTGAGAAAATAAAGTTAGTGTATGTTTTATGATGTGAGTTCATGAAAAAAATAATTCTGTTATGTATCCGAAAGACCTACCAAATCGCGACAACTTAATAGAGATCTAGTATCTCGAGCAGCACCAATGACAAGTGATTGTGCAGAAGAGTTAAAAGAGATGTCTATGGCAATGAAGGAAATTGCACAAGCTATTGAACGTACAAATGCTGAAGTTTGGAAGCCTTCTGAAATAACTGAAGCAGTATGTAAATTAGGGTTGGAAAGTACCACTTTGAAGCTGTTGAATGGCTTCATCATCATCCTAATTATACTGGAATTTTTTTCACCTTGCCAGAAGATCTTCGCTTGCAATGGTTGGGTGAAAAGTTGTGTCGGTGACTTTATGATAGTGTTTAAGATCTTTGATGATCTATGGGGATATTATGGCTCTTTTTGGTTTTTCTTAAAGTAGTAATTTTTTTTTTTGTCTTTTTGAAGTGATATTTAAGATGTGTCTCTGTCTGAAGTAGACTTTTGTATGTGTTTTATTTTAAGATATAATATGTCTTGCAAGGATTATGTCTTACTTGATTTAACCATAGGATTATGTTATTTGCTGATTTTATTTTGATATTTTATTGCTGAAAGAAGATAAATCTATAATGCCAAGTCACTTCAAAAACAATCTCATGAACACAATTCAATTAAATGTATCATCATTAAATACTGGTAACTAAAGCAAAAAATTGCTCCCACCAAACCAAAGTATTTAAGAAATTTGATGTCAAAACCTAAGTAACTTTATGATTTTCATACAGTTGTCCAAGTAGTTAGTATGATACAAGTTATAAAATCTTTGATGAAGTAACTTTACAACCCATCAAGTCTTTCAAAGTAGGAGATCATATTGCATCTGCTATAACAAAGAACTCATTTCTACAAATATTTGAGCCTCATCTAGTTTACCATAACGTGTAAGAAGCTGAATCATTGAAACGCAGTGTTCCTTGGATGCTTCAACTTTATACCTTGACAGTAAATTGAAGATCCTAATTGCCTCTTCAACAAAACCAGCTTTATCACATACAGAAAGAACAGCTTCAAAAGTAAAGCGGTTCGGAGCACAACCCTTTGAAATCATGTCATCAAAGAGGTCAATTGCATCTTTATAAAATTCTTTATATACATATGCCCTTATAAGAGCAGTCCATGTCATTGAACCTTTATCAAGCACTGCATCAAATACCAAATTCGCCTTATCAATGAGTCCACAGGTACCATACATATTGATAAGTTCTGCAGAAACATAATGCACTGATGCAAAATCTCTTTTCAATACCTGCACATGAATCTCCTTACCAAGCTTTACAAGTTTTAGTTTGCTGCAAAGACTTAACATCCTCGCCATGGTAACTGTGTCCGGCCTATACTCTGTCAATTGCATTGACCTTAGGACACCAAATGCTTCAGGAAAACACCCATTTTCCACATATGCATCAAACATAGCTGTCCACAGGATCACATTCCTTCGTTCCATACCATCAAATAGGTTTCTACAATACTCAATCAAACCACACTTAGAGTACAACACCATCAACGAAGAAGCTATAGAGACATGAGGCAGAAACCAATGTTTTAAAGCATAAGCATGAATCTCCTTCCCCCGTTTCAGAGCCCTCGACTGTGCACAAACCGAAAGGATAGAAGCAACACTGACATGACTAGGCCGGAACCCTTCTCGCTGCATTCTAACCATGGACTTCACCGCCTTTTGAAACCCCCCACTCGAGACAGAACCCGCAATCAGAGCACTCCAACAACTTATACCTCTCTCTACCAAGCTAGACAAAACTCGCCTCCCCGAACCAACATCCCCACATTTACTGTACATATCAACCAATGCAGTTCGAATTCGCACTTGCTCATAGTAAAATTTCTTCTTCACTAAGTAAGCATGAGCCTCTTGACCTATCCGCAATGCGCCAAGCTCCCCAACTAAGGGAAGAACACCCATCATCAAAGCCGAATTCGGCATTATTCCTTCATCTACCATCAACCTCACATACTGCAATGCTTCAATCCGCATCCCATGGTGTGCAAAACCAGCAACCATGGCACCCCACAAAGAAACATCTCTCTCAGAACTTTCATCAAACACCCTCCGCGCAAGCTCAACTTTCCCACACCTAAAATACATTCTAACCAAACAGACCTTAATATATAAACTAGCATCAAAATAACCGTTCTTAACCAAAATGGCATGAACCTTAAACCCTTCTTGAACCGCATTTGCATCACCCAAGCTTTCAATAACATTCACAAAGCTAGACACATCCAATTCTGCTCCTCCCAATAGCGTCGTTCGCGACTTGCCCGAAACGGCGTCGTTTTGTAGTTGAAATGCAAATTTGAGTTTAGGGTTATTGGGTGGTGGTTGTTGTTGCTGTGTGATGATGGAAGGAGGAGGTTTAGAGTTGAAGGGGAGTTGGAGAGAGGTGCGGTTGGTGTTTGAAGAGAAAAGAGAAAGAGAGAGAGATGAAGTTGGAGTTGCAGCTGAGGTTGGAATTGGAACTGTGGTTTCCATGGAGACAGGATATCATTCGCCGCTGCCACCTGGAACATGGATGGTAGATCATCCAATACCACTTCTATTCAGGCTCAAAAACAAAATTAAGTAATTAGAGCTAATAGTCAATTTTTTCGTTCCTGAAAGATACTTTGATCTCTATTTTTGTTTCCAAAAGATAAAATTAATAAAAATCGTTCTCCAAAAATATCGTACATGGTCAAGTTCGTCCTTCTGTCATCTCCGTAGGTGAGTTGGCAAACGTTCGCTGACGTGGGCCGTTAATTGCCAAGGTGGCAGAGAACAAAAATGACGCCGTTTCGATAGAAGGCTCTCCTAGCCTTGAAACGTCGCCGTTTTGTCTTCAGAAGAGGGATTCAAACGTTGCAAAGCCTTACCCCCATCTCATATCAACCATCGCTCTGTGTTTCGCTCCAAAACGTATCGTCTCCCACAAGGTATGCCCTAAGCGTTTGACCCAAGTTCTGAACCACCCCAACAACGATCGTTAGTGCTGGTGGACAATTACATTAGAAAAGTTGTGGCCATTGAATACAGAGTTGATGTTATACTGGAGCAGCATTGATAGTGAAAAAAGGCATTGAGACGATGAGAGGTAAGAATTGAACTTTTTTTCATGATTTCTGACTTATTCTGTGGTGTGGTGTATTGTTACTGTGGTGGTGTTAATGTTCGTCTGATTTAAGGTAGGATTTAAGGTGACCAAAGGTTTCTTTGTATAAGTGTTATTTTACCATTTTCGTGTATAAGATTGTGTTACTTTCTATGGCTCTGTGATGGTTTTTAGTGAGGGATGTTTGAATTTAGTGATGGTTCTGTTGCTTATTTATTTTAGGTTAATGGTTGATTGGTACAAATTGGATCTATTAGCTGATAATACATAGAGAGTAGTTGTTGCTGGTCATGTTTGTTTATGGTGTTTTTGTGTTTGTTATTGTAGATGGAGGGTCCTCCCATGACGTTTGTTTTTCACCATGGCGGGTTTTTTAAAACGGGTGAGGCTGTAGACATGGTTTATGAACCTGATAATACAGAGGTATTGATGGGTGTTGAGGGAGACACACTTGATGTGTTTTTTGTAAGGGGTTACTATAAGGAGTTGGGATACATTGAGGCTGGAAACTGTTGGTGGAAAGTTCCTGGAGTTTCGATTGCATCTGGATTGAAGAAGTTGGTGACAGATGCTGACTTGCTTGAAATGTGTAAGGATTGTAGGAGGAACCAACATTTGATCAACCTATACTTTGAGGATTGCATCTCACAGCCCTGTGTAGTGAACAACATAGGGAAAGGTGTAGCTCTTCTGGAAGCAGGAAGTAGTAAGAAGAAGAAGTCCAATTCCTAGGCCAAGATGCACCACTCCCAACCTGTCAAGACTCCCACTACAATGCACCCTCAGCCCAAAAAACCAACCTCTCAGCCCATTAAGGTAGCCTCACAGCCCAGTAAGCCCAATAAGCCTTACTCTCAGCCCACCAAACCAACATATAAGCCCACTAACACTACATCTCAGCCCATAAAGATTTCCTTGCAGTCCCCAAAACTCCACCCTCAACAAACCAAAACCAACCTTCAGGGGAAGACAGTCCCACCTCATTCCAAAACATCCTCTCAACCAGCCAAGAACTCAGAAAGTAATAAGAACAAAGGAAATAGTAGTGCATGCAGAGTCACAAGATCTGGAAGATGTGTAAGAGAAGGTCCCATCCAGGAAGAAGATTATGATTCTCATGACTCATATGAGAGTACCGAAGATGAGTTGTACAAGCCTCCCAAAGTTCTAGGAGACAATTTGTACAGCAGTGACAGTGATAATGACAGCGAAAAAGGTTCACCAAGAAAGCAAAAGAAAGCTGAAGCCAGGGAGAAGCATAGGCCTCCTAAGTCCAGATTAGGGGATAAAGAAATTGACACTGATGACTCAAGCTATAAGGGTTTTGAAGATGAAGAAAGCTCTGAATCTGGTATGTTTAGGGGGTTTTAGTTGTGGTATTGATTTAATATTTGATTTGGCCAAAGTTTAACGTCATTGATGTTTTAATTTGGTAGATGTAGAAGGAGATGATGATGATCTTGGAGGTGCCTCAGATGCTGACTCATGGCACTCAGAGGATTCTAGCAAGGAGTTAGACTCTGATGAGGAGACACCAACTATTTATCCCCAATTTAATGAAAAGAACAAGTTTGAAAACCTGAAATTTGAGGTTAGTATAATATTCAAGTCAAAAGCTGAATTTATGCAAGCTACTAGGGATTACACTATCTAGTGGGGCAGAAATATTTTATTTACAAAGAATGATAGAGTTAGGGTTAGAGCTGTTTACAAGTCAGAGGATTTTTCATGGGTGGTTTATTGTGTATGTAATAGTAAAGACTTGTCATGGCAAATTAAAACTCTAGTTGATAATCACACCTGCCCTAGAAAGAGGAAAAATAGAGCTGCCACCCAAACCTGGACACTTAGTAAACTAGTACCTAAGCTTAGAAAGCACCCGACTATGAAGCATCGAGAGGTGTATGATTGGTTTGTCCGAAAATGTAATGTGTACCTCAATAGCACATACATCACCAGGGCTCTAAAAGTAACTAGAAAATTTGTGGAGGGTGATGAGATAGCACAGTGTGGGTTGGTGTGGGATTATGCAAACGAATTACTTACTAGCAATCCAGGATCTAGAGTACAAGTTGGTGTCATCCCTATGCCTGAGAGTCCTCCTCTATTTGATCGGTTCTATGTGTGTCTTGATGCTTGCAAGCGGGTTGTAAACCTTTAATTGGACTAGATGGAGCATTTCTGAAGATATTACATGAAGGACAAATACTTACTGCTTGCGGACAAGATGCTAACAATCACATCTTCGTGATTGCTTATGCGATTGTCAGTGTGACAAACAAGGATAATTGGCAATGGTTTCTAGAGCTCCTTCACAGTGATCTTGGAGACTACAGAGAGAACAAATGGTGCTTCATCTCAGACATACAGAAGGTAAGACTGAAAATGAAATTGATTCACGATAACATGTTTTAAGGACTGATTTGATTTAATGAATATTTTGTAAGGACTAATTTGATTTAATGAATACTTTGTTGGGGACTCAAATGATTTAATATCTTTTGAGGTTTGGCATTTGGTGCAGGGTTTAATCCCTGCCATACAGGAAGTGTTTCCAAGAGTTCACCATCGCTTCTGCGTGTGGCATTTGTGGCGCAATTTTTCCAAGAAGTGGGGTAGCTGTGAATTAAAAGACCTTGTGTGGGAATGTGCTCGGTCAAGGACAACAGCTGAATTTGATAGAAACATGAAGAGAGTTAAGTTGATCAACGAAAAAGCTTGGCAGCATCTTGATAAATGGTCAAAAGAGGCATGGACGAAGGCGCATTTAAGTGAGGTTCCGAAAGTGGATAATATATGCAACAACGCCTGTGAGTCATTCAATGCAAAGATCAAGCACGAAAGGAGTAAGCCTATCCTGACCCTAGCTGAAGAAATTAGAAGAATCATCATGAATAGTATGGTTGATAACAGGAAGAACTTGCAGAACTATCAAGGAATTTTTCCTCCTGTTCAGCAAAGTAGGTTGGAAGCAATGACAGTGTTGTCCCGCCATTGGGCTCCTCAGTGGTCTGGTGATGAAAAGGAAGAATTGTACGAAGTGCATGGCTGGCCAACCAATATGGTGGTTGACTTGGGCAAGCACACATGCACCTGCAGGTTTTGGCAGCTCACAGATAACAACTTTTATTTCTTCTCTCAATTAGTTAACAATGTCTTCATTCATGATAACAAATTTACTGGATCCTTTTATTTGGTTTGAAAGGAATGTCGTGTATGCATGCAATATCGGCCATACAAGACAAGAATGACAAGAGACCTGAAGAATATTGCCATGATTGGTTGAATATGGAAGCGTACAAGTGAACTTACTATTTCAATGTCAATTCGGTTAAGGGACAGGATCTATGGGAAAAAACTCCACATCCAGCATCAGTCCCACCTCCAGTGAAGCCTAAACCTAGAAGGCCGACAAAGAAGAGAAGGGACAAAAAAGAACAACCAAGTGGGTCAAACACAAAGATGAAAAGAAAATACAACCCAATTCGGTGCATGTACTGTGGTGAGGTTGGACACAACAAAAGAGGTTGTGCAAAGAAAAAGGCTGTGGATGCTGAGGAATATGCCAGGCAGATGCAGCTATAACTAGCAGTTGTTGCCCCTGCTGCAGAAGGTGCTGAACCTGAACTAAATGCTGCCTCTACTGATGCTGATAATGGTACAGAAGTAGAAGCACCTTTGTCTTCACTTCCATCACCCATCCAGTCTCCATCAGAGATTGACATCAGCCAATCCGAAAGCATCCCACCAACCCAGGATACCCAACAGGTAGTATCATCACTCCTCACTCCTAAAAAATTTCACATTTTCCTAATCATCTAACAAATTCATTTGGCACTGGATTATACAGGATCAATTGGTAGGTAGGCCACCTAAGTTACAAGTGATTAAAAGAAAAGCAAGGTTAACGTCCTCCCCTAAGCCTACTGCAACTGGATCTGTGGCTGTTTCTGCTGAGACCATTAAGGGGACAAGTTCTGGAATTACTAAGAGGCTAGCCAACTTCATGAGTTTTGTGCCTACTCCAAGCTTCAAGGCTCCAAGGAAGAATGATGACAAAGTTTGATTTGTTAGGAATGTGTTGTGGTTGACTCTTTTTGTGTATGAGACAACATTCTGTTTGTTATTTTTTTGTATGGTATTTAAGTCTAAAGACAATGTATTGTGGTGACATCAGAACCTTATAACTTTGTTGTGGAATTTTTCTATTAAGACATTGTGACAATTAGCCTTCAATGACAAGTTATTACTAAGATTACTTACTTTGTTGCTTATTTTGTTTATGGCTTAACATAATTCATATGAATAGCGACAGAGAATTTTTTGCCAAATTTTATAAAATTATCCACAATTAACAGGGAATTGCTTCCAACTTCAAATAACTACTCCCATTCAAGTAAAAAAATTCAATACACCATTACATGTTCACAGAGGATAACTGGGTTTATTTAGAAGTACATAACAAATAACAGAGTATCACAACTACTCCAAACATCAAAATCGTTGGCAGTTTCAAAGTTCTAACTTCAGCTTCCAAGCTGCCCAACCTTTATGCCACCTTCACCCTCCATTCATCATAGTCACCTTCAACCTCCATATAAGTTCCTGAATCTTTATTTTTACCACATACATCCACTGCTTCAAATTCATCATCATCAACCCACTTAAAATAATTGCAGTGACTGCCCTTCTGCAATTTTAGAAAGGAGTAAACAAAAAAAATCAAAGAACACCCAACAGCATAGAACAAGATGAAAAAACTTTAACTTCTTTTAACATCACTCACCCGGTACCTTAGACATGCATGAAACAATCTATTTGGATTCTCTGCTGTCCCAGATTTTTTAATCACAGTCTTCAGCCCATAGAAACATGATCCGTCATGAGAATTCAGCCTCCTCCTTCGCATCGAAGCACTAGATCCATGACTGTCGTGCGATGCATGCGACAAACCGCCACCACAACCACCATTTCCTATCTCCAACCAGTCAACTAGCCAAGGATTACAGCTCCTACTTAGCTCTACTGCCACCGAAAGTGTTCACGACGCTGTATTTATCGTTGAAATTGGGATTATGATTTATCCACTCCAAGGACTAATTTGACGTCTTAAACAAGACTTATCTTGTCATCCACAACATGCTACAGCTTGGCGTTTGCCACTTTGGCAGTTAACGGCCCACGTCAGCGGACGTTTGCCAACTCAGCTACGGAGATGATGGAAGGACGAACGTGACCAGGTACGGTATCTTTGGAGGACGATTTTGATTAATTTTATCTTTCGGGGACGAAAATGGAGATCGAGATATCTTTCAGAGACGATTTTGACTATTAACTCTAAATAATTATTTTGGCGAGAAAAAATAGAGTAAATTCTCATAATCGTCTCTCAGGTTTAGGTCGTTATTCAATGTGGCCGTTATTTCTATATGGCTTCGGACCCTATAGTAGTTTTTGAGAATTTTTCCAGTGATGAGTCATCACTGAAACGCTAACGTGATTACATTTTGCCATGTTGGATGGTGCCCCAACGGCTAGTTTAGCTGACACGATTTCAATTTATACTCAATTTGGTCATTCCCTCTATATTTAATTCTAAATTTCCAAATGTTTAGTAAGTTAATTTATTCTTCCTATTCATGGTTCTCTTCTCATTCTTCTTGTTGTTGTTTCTGGAGCTGAAAGTTAATATCCATGGTGGGAGCACTGGAGCTAGAAACTCTATTCGTTCACCATCCAATGGCCATTGGACGAGAACGCAAAGCAGGAGCAGAAGATCGGGAGTGCCAGAATAGTGCAGTTGTAGCTGTTGGCCGGTTCTTAGGTGGTTTGGGACAAATTCAACCTAAACAAACTATTTTTTGGTTGTCCCAATTATAATGTGAGTTATCAGTATTACTTGTGTTGTTATGATTGTTCTTACCTCACTGTTTTTCTCTTATTGTTCTTCTCTGAAGCTTGAGTATGTTATATCTTTGCTTGATTACAGACAAGTGGAAAGAGATGGTGTGAGCTTTTTATGTAGACAGATACTAGGCAGGATGAACCGCTTGAGAAACCAGAATCTTTTGGAGACAATCATAAAGTGAAGATGAACTTTGATTGGAGGCTTGGGAGGTTGGAGGAAGATGTCCGAAATTAAAAATTGGTTAACCAGTTATTGGTGTTAGTTGTGTTTGTATTAATAGTGTTGATGATTATCCTATATTGTAAATCATGAGTGAAAAGAGTTGGTGGTGGATACTCTATATTCATTGAATGAATAATATATAAAAAAATGATAATACGATTATGGTATTAAAAACTGATGAATGGTGTTTGTTGAAGGAATGTAAACTTGGGTAACTATTCAATTAATGAAAATATTAGTTTGCTAAAAAAAGGTAGCATAAGTGATTAAAAACCATAAAGTATAAGTGTATTAAGATAATAGTTCAACTCAAAATGTAAGTGTATTAAGATAATAATTCAACTTAAAACAGTCAATCACAAAACACAAAGAGAAACTAACTAACATGAGCATGGTAAATATAGTTGGCTCAAAAGAGAGGACTTCACAGCAAAACATAAAGGATCACACATCCTTGTGTAGTTATTGTCTAACGAAAAGTTTTAAACCTAAAACAGAAAGCCTTATACATATTAAGTTAAAGTTTTCAATTTTTCTTTTTTGGAGCCTTAAATCCTGGAGTTGGGACGAACTTCATGTAATTGGCAAGTCTTCTGAACTAGCACCCTGCATGGGATTCACTGGGCCAGAGATTGCTAGTAGAGAAGATCTTCTTCTTCGTGATAATTTTGAAGGCCTTTTCATTCTATAATCCTAGATGAATAAGAAATGACATTACACATAAATGACGATTCACTTGAATCACAAAAAATTTAAGAAAAGTAAATATTAGCCACCTTTTGAGAATCTTTTGCCTCGGAAGCAGTTGGTTGAGATATATCTATCTCCACAGGTTGTGCATCAGAAGTGGCTAATGCAGTGCCAGTAGGCTACACGAGAAGATTGTTTTCTCTATCACCTTGGTCACCATCATATTGAGACTACTCAACTTGCTGCTCAGATGCAGGAGCAGCTCCTTCATTTTTCTTCTTCTTATCAGCCTCAGTAGCAGCAACAGCAACAATATCAACCACCCTCGTCTTCTTGCAACCTCTCCTTGTATGTCCCTTTTCACTACAGAAGCTGCAAGTAAAAGTTTCCAACTGCCTCTTTAGATGAACATTATCTCCATTGTTACTCTGAGGCTTAGGATTAGCTTTAGGCTTTTTAGATCCTCTACCAACCTGCTCATTTGAATCCATCATTCTCTTCATCTGTAGTTTTTCAGGTTTCCTTTTTATTTTTGGTGCATGTGGCCTATTGCATTCCTCTGCATGCTCCCGTAATGGTTGTCCAGAAATCGAATTAATGTGATGATTATATGTTTTTTTGTATGACTCCATCGTTAGCCAGCAGTGACAAAAATCTTCTGGTGGCTTGTTAACTCGAGAAAGTGCAGTACATGCATGCACACAAGGAATACCTGCATATGAACAATAATCACATCAACCATGGATTTTAGTCATATACCATTAATCAGATTATTTGGAATACAAAAATAATTACTATAACAATGCAAATGACCTGTAAGCATCCAAAATTGGCAAGTGCATAATCTTTTTCCTAAATCCACCATATAATTAGTTGGGTGTCCATGCACTTCAAACTTTTTGTATCCATTATCCCCTGTCCAAATAGGCTTCCAATTCTTAGATTTTGTTCTAGCTTTCTCCAATCGACTCTTTATAATAGGTGTGAGCAACCTAATCAAACCTTAGAACCATAGTAACAAAAAAGAAAGCAGATAATACTAACCACATTCACAACACAAGCATAAAGAAAAACAATCATGTATTGCAAAAAAAAAATAAAAATAAAAATTACCTTCACTAATAGCAGAACCTCTTCCTTATGACGGAGGAGGAGACGAACGAAGAAGTGAGACCTAATTTTGATGTCTTTTGGATGCAAGAATTTCAACTTCACCAACGAAACCCTACGGTAGCAACATTGATGAAGAGAGGAGGAAGAAGAAGAGGGAGAATGAAAGTGGAGAAGACGAGTGGAGGGAGAGTGTTTGATCAAACTCGTTTAACATTCTTATTTTGACTAGAACGAGACGGTTTTTACAAAATGGGACGCCAAACCAAAACGGCAATGTTTTGGCTCCTTCCAACGTGGCAAACTCGCGGCACGTCAGCGCTTCGGTAATGACTCATCACTGGAAAGATGACCAGGGATTATTATGGTGTCCGGATTCGTATTTGGGAGACTACAATGGTGCAATTAGAATCTCAGAGACCACATTGAGTAACGACTTGAATCTCAGGGACCATTATGAAAATTTACTCAGAAAAATAACTTAATCTTAACGAACTCCTTAGATTAAATTAAAGATTTAAATACCAAACTAATGCTTCTCTATTTTAATCAAAGACAACATGATTTCTTAAAAAAAATTCAGTCTTTTATCTTATTTTTTATAAAATAACAGACAAGACAGTTCTTATATCATTTTTATTGTTAATCGCTCAAGAGTTAAAGTGAATTTTTTTTAATAAAATGTTGTTTCGTGAAAATAAATAGGATTTGGGTTGACAATTCACTCTAAATTAAAGGGAAAAAAATCCTAATCTTTTCTAATGAAGATAAATCAATCTATGACTACTTGAAAATACAAAACGTCTCTAATTACTTAAAACGTAAGATACATATCTTCTGCATGCTTTGCTTTCTAAAACTTAATCAGATAGATTGACATAGACGTTAGATTGACAATCTAATTGTAACGATGAACATATGAAAATGAACTAAAACATAAGACATATAAGTCTCTTATCCATTCTTGTTACCTCCTTTCAGGCATTATTATTTCCAGTTTTTTTTAGAAATCTTAAAATTATATTCTTCTTGTTCTTCTTCAAATATTATTTTTGTTTATGATTATCAAATTGAATTTCTAACTTGATGGCACTAATTATTTATGCAAAAGATAAGAATTTGAATTTAAATATTTGTTGGTCAGACTATCAACCCTTTTTTTTAATAAAGGAACTCAACACAATAAAGTGGAGCGATAAGAAGAGCTAAGGACACAAAAACAACAACCAAGTTAAAATAAAATCTATCCCTAATGTCATCTCCGATATTATCATCAACAACAAAAAAGATTTACACTGCTCCACACTTTATGACATATGATTGATCTGTAGAAAATTTCTTTTACACCCGCTTCCTTATTATGAAAGATCCACATGTTCTTTTCAAGCTAGAGATTCCAAATAATTGAAAAGAAACATATCAACCACTTCTTGTGCTTCTCCTTTCTAACAAAAACACATGTCCAGCTCTCAAAATGTTCCTTCAATGAACTTGGAATAGACCACAACCTCCCAAAATTAGATAGCCATGCACACCACATTTGCCAAGTAAAATCACAACTAAGAAATAAGTGGTGAATATATTCGACATCATTTTTACACAATACACATATGTTATCACCCTGATGAACGATTCCCAGCCTACATAGTCTTTCTTTAGTATTCACTCTACCTATCACAACAAACTAAATGAATAACTCCACTTTTGGTGGAACCAAGCCTTTCCATGTAGTTCTGGTGAAACTATAACTCGTTACATCCTTCGGAAGCATTTTTTACTGCAACACCTGCACAAAAGAGTTAGTAGAAAAAGCTCATTCCCTGTCAAATTTTCACACAACTCTATCATCTCTATCGTTTACTAGTTTTACAGACCTTAAAGTATCATGCAACTGATCCACTAATTCCAACTCCTATTGATATAAGTCTCACCTCTACTGGAAGTTTCAAATTCACTCTAACTCGTCCCAAAACCATAATCTCCTATAACATATCATTTTTTGTTTGAAACAGAAAAGAGCTTTGAAAAACTATCTTTTAAAGAACCATTTTGTAGCTAAATATCTTCCTAAAAGCAAATTTTTTTTCCATCACCTACCTCCATAGACAATCCAGAAATCATCTTATGTCTCACATATTGATCCTTGAACTATAGCTGACAAATATTCCTCCATGGTCCCCCTCTAACAGGTAATGTCTAATTTGATAACATCACACTGGGATCGAAACTATTACAAGAGCATACGACCTTCTTTAATAATGGACATTTTTCTTTTGAAAAACGCTACCACCACTTAATTAGAAGTGTTGTGTTCCGAACCACAGCATCACCTACCCACAATCCACCCAACTTTTTTGGAGCCTGAACCATATTTCACTTAACTAACGCCATACCATCCTGCCATCCTCCTTGCTTCACATAAATCTTCTCTGCAACGAAAATAATTTTTTTTATCACGGCCTTCAGTATCTTATACCGACTCAAATAATACATTGACAAGCTATTTATTACCGATTTAATAAAGACTAATTTACCAACTTTATTGAGCACCTTTACTTTTCACAAACTGAAGCTTCTCCTCCACCTTATCAATTATCAGCTTACAAGTCTTGACCAACTTTGAGTTCGCTCCTAGGGATATGTCAAGATATCTGACTGAAAGGTTAGCCTCCTTACATCCCGATAAGCTACATATGTTGTAAATCCATTGATGCTCATAATTGATTGAGATCAGACTAGATTTATCGAAGTTGATACTTAACTCCGATATCACCTCAAAATACCTTAGTATCCTTGCATAATTTTTGATGGTCTCCTCTTCAGGCGGGCAGAACAATATAGTGTCATCCGCAAACTGGAGATATGACGACTCTATATTATCCTTACCAACCAACAAAGGTGATATATGTCCATTTCTAATTGCCTCACCCACCATCATATGTAGTACATCAACAACAAGAACAAACAAAAATAAAGATAGTGGATCACCCTATCTCAAATCCATTTCCATCTTAAAAGATTTTGATGGTGAACCATTAATCAAAATTGACATAGAAGTTGTGCAAATACACTCATTCGCCCATGTCCTCCACCCCAACTAAAATCCATCTTCTGTAATACAATGTCCACAAAACTCTACTTTACTCTATCATATATTTTTTGGAAGTCTATTTTAATAATCGTCGCTTGTTTCTTCTTCAGCTTAAGCCATTGCACTGTTTTATACGCAATAAGTGCCCCATAATGCATTTTTTGACCGTTAATAAATGCACTTTGTATCTCCCCTACTAGTCTTGGCATCATTGATCTCATCTTCCTAACCAACACTTTAGAGGTTACCTTGTATACGCAACTCACCATACTAATCGACCGAAAGTCCTTGATCTCTTTAGCTCTAATAAACTAAGGTGCTAAAGCCACCCACGTAATATTTGAATATGGATGTAACCTGGATGTATGAAAAAAAAAATCCAACACAGCTACCGTGAACTCTGAACCAATCTCATTCCAACACTTTTTGATGAAATTCATGTTGTACCTATCACTTCTTGGAGCCTTAGATGATTAACAGTCCTACACCGCTTTCTTAACCTCCTCTATTGTCGGCATTCTCTCCAAAGCTCCAAAAATCTTCTTCATCTATTCAATTTACTAACCTATATCTAAAGTCCACAATTGGAGATCTCTCCTGATGATACATGTCCTTATAAAACTCCATGATATCAATCTTAATTATAGCTTGATTTCTTGTCAACCTGTCATTAAATACCAGCGCATCAATTCTATTGTTCCTCCTTATTGCCAATACTAAATTATGGAAGTACTTAGTATTTTTGTCCATATCCTTTGCATGCCTAGATCGCGACATCTATTTTTAGTGTACTTCTTTTCTCACATACCATTTCTCACAATAGCTTACCAATGCCTTTCTTCTTGCTTCCACTGGACCATCATAAATCCATTGCTAGCTATATCATCCATCTTCTTAATCTGATCCTCAAAGCTCTTAATTTTTTTGTCCATGTCACTAAAGTTATTCTATGTCATCTTCCCAAAGAGACAGTAAGGGCCTTCAGTTTATCTATGAATTGCACATCACTAAGACTACTTCTCCGTTCTTCCCTGACCATTCTTAGAAAACCTCACGTATAAACCAAGAATTTAAGCTTCGGAAAGGTCATGATCCACCTCTAAACTTAGTATCCTCTGCTATTACTGGATAATGATCTGATAAACCTCTAGGTTCACCTTTTACTCTAATCTTGAAAATTCCTTAATCCATTTCATACTCATCAGTGCTTTATCAATATGACTGCAAGATCGGCCTCTAAACCATGTAAACTTTCGATCATTAAGCAACAAGTCCACTAACTGCATATCTTGTATCCAAGTCTCTCATATAATATACCAGAATTTGACATAATCTAGTTATATAACTCAATTTCTCCCATATAGCAAATTTTTCAACTTTAGTATAAGTACCATATACCAAATAAAAAGCACAATTAAACTCATTTTTTAGTAAAACTTCTTCAACATACAACCATCTCTCTCATTTGTAGCAATTATTCATTCTAAATAACATATCATCCCACATTAATGACAAACCCCAAATGCACCTTCTGACCCTACATATTCCTATCCCATAACATCACTCCATCAAATATGTACTACATCAAATTTAGTCACAACCTGCATCTTAGATTCAACCAATCTTAACATATTCACTTTTTGTTTTTTTTTTAAAGTTTTTTTTATCATATTTAATTTTCCATCACTCCTTAATTCTCTAACATTTTAAGAGTTAAAAATTATTTTAAAATTTTACTACACACATTTTTATAGTTTTTAGATCTACATCTTCGTATTTTCTCTTTCTAATCAAATTTTTTTTGAATAATTTTTTGTTCTGTACTTAAAGAATAGTCATAATATTGTCTTTTTTATTGTATTTTACTATTCCTGATTCAAATGCCAATTCTCATAATTTTCTATTTTCAAACGCCAACTTGTTGTAATTAAATTGAGATTAGTTGAATACTCAGATGCAAGTTTGTTGCTAATAATTTCCACTAACTTTTTATACTCCACTATTGAATTAAGATCTTTCAAAATAAAAAAAATTAATAAAATAAAAAATTTAATAAAAATAAAAAATTCAACAGATAAATTATCTTCTTATTTTATCATTTTATTATAATTATTGTTGCATTGGGTGGTTGTCCTCCACTACCATATCTAAGCTACAGAGTACATAAAACTGCATTTGTTTATTGTCTTTTAAATACATGAACACAGACATAAATACACAAAAAGACATAAATACAAAGAAATACAAATTTTTTATTGTGTTTGGTGATATTAGACAAGATACACCAGTATAAACTAAATATCAATTTTATTCTTATATTATCACTAATAGGATAAGGATAAGAATAAATTATTAAAGATAAAAGAATAAATATTTGTGGCTTATTCAATGTATCTCAGTGTCTTATGTATGTTTGTGTGTCACCGTGTCCTTCAAAAATCTGTGTCTCAGCAAATAAATAAAAGTAAAACCCCTCCCCGGTCCCTAACCATTTACGAATTTGACCTGGCGCCCCCTCACTATTGGAAATTAACAACGTGGTTCTTAACCATTCTCTCCGTGTGACCAAAAGGACCCTCTTACCAGTACTTCCGGTTAAGAGGGTCCTTTCAGTCACACGAAGAGAATGGATAAGGACCGTGTTGTTATTTTCTAATGGTGAGGGGACCGGGGAGGGATTTTACTTAAAATTGAAAAATAAATAAAAAAAAAGCATTGTTTTAAGTTTTGCATCTAATGCATTCTGCCATATTTTACATGTGGACGGAGAGCAAACAATGTTAAACTTAATAGATTGCACGAAATTATTTACAACGAGACTTAACACAAAAGTGATAATTATTTGGGTTGATTAAGCATTATTATGTCTTGGATTTAGGGTTTTAAGAACGACATGTATGTTCTATATTGTTGAACCTAAAAAAAAAAGTTAGTTCAAGATTATTATTCCATACACCTTTTTCTAAAAAAATTAAACTGCTTTTCTTATTAGTGAAATTAAATTCATCAACCATAAGTTTAATAGTAGGGTTACACGTAGAAACTAAATATTCTTTTTAGATTTTTAGAAGTGATATTTGTTTCATCCAAATGTTTGTGATATGACGAATTAATTTTAATTTAATTTTACGTATTTTAATTTTATTTATTTAGTTACTAATTTGAATTTCATGTAAGAGAATTTAGAGTTTTCTTTATTTAACCTAAAGTTGAGTGAGTTTCTTCGATTTAATTTCCAAACCAGTGAACAAATTATATTGAGGTATTTCTTTTTTGTTGCATCAAGAAATTGAATACAAAGAGAATCATTTGATTTTTTATTCAATTTCTTGATGCAACAAGAAAGAAATACCTCAATCTAATTTGTTCACTGATTTGAAAATTAAATCGAAGAAACTCATTCAACTTTAGGTTAAATAAAGAAAACTCTAAATCATCTGACATAAAATTCAAATTAGTAACTAAATAAACAAAATTAACATATGTAAAATTAAATTAAAATTAATTCGTCATATCACGAACATTTGAATGAAATAAATACCACTTCTAAAAATCTAAAAGAATATTTAGTCTCTACGTCCTACTATTAAAATATTTAGTCCCTAACCATCTAGAAAAGGACCTGGCGCTCCCTGACCATTAGAAAATAACAACACGATCCTTATCCATTTTCTGGTGTGACCGAAAAGACCCTCTTGTCGGTTTTCGGGTAAAAAGTACCGGTAAGAGAGTTCTTTTGGTCACATGGAGAGAATGGTTAAGGACCGCGTTGTTAATTTCCAATGGTGAAGGGGCGTCAGGTCAATTTCGTAAATGGTTAAGGATCGGGGAGGGATTTTACTCAATAAATAATAGACGTGTACCACCGTATTTATGTATTAGTGTCTGTGTCCCATCAAACAAACGCAGCATAAGGATATATTTGGAATTTTAAAATTAGTACCAAAATGGAGAGGCCCATGAAGCCCACTTGACCGTTGAAACATATGGTAAGTCCATGAAGCCCATTTCACAGAACGCACCACGCCATCGTTCTCCACACTTTGCAGTTTGCACTCTTCAAACCAGAAAACACAATGGCTTCAAAATCTGGGACGTTTCTACAGCGTTACGGTTATGACTTCTTGTTGGGATCAATCGCTGCTTTCTATGTTTTCATGGTTCCCTACACTAAGGTCGAAGAAAGTTTCAACGTTCAGGTCTCTCTCTCTCCGATTATTTATTTAGTGACATGCGTTGTTTCCAATTTGAGACGCTGGATTCGGAATTGAGTGTCTTTTAGGCACCAACTCAATTGCTTGAAGTTTGTTTACACTTTAAATTCTAAATTTGTTTTTGTCTTTAAATAAAATTTTTAAACAAAGAAACTATTTTAGATTTGGTCATTTTAAGGGAAATTCGTTCTTATTGAAGCTCACCATGTTGCTTACTATTTTGCTGATTTTTTTTTTTTTCATTTTTGTCTGTGAAGGCAATGCATGATTTTCTTTATCATCGGCTTCACTTAGACAATGTAAGTTTATTAACTTGCTAGCTCAATGTGATTTAATCATTTGAAGTTTGTTGGATTTTTTACATAATTTACCATTTTCTATTTTTTTGTTTATTTCAATAGTATGATCATCTGGAATTTCCCGGGGTGGTTCCTCGCACTTTCATCGGTAAGCATTTATTTATTATTTTATTCAGCTAGTTCCATAGCTTCCTTCTCATTATGTTATATGGTTTGCACTAGTTTAATGGCTCTCTTTTTGTCATGGTATATCTATTTAATTGTGGAAATTTTGTAGGTGCTTTGTTGGTGTCTCTTGTTGCGGCTCCATTTGTGTTAGTTGTAAATTTGCTGCACTTGCCAAAGTTTTATGCTCTTGTTACAGGTGATTAGATTTCTGTCATACTTGACAATATTTGTACATCAATTCTTTTTCTTCTAGTGTATTAGTGCTCTTATTTTTTGCTCCTTCTTTATCTAATAAGTGTCTTCCCATCATCCCATGTATATCCAAAAATACAAGATAACAAAGAAATTGCAATTTTTTTTATTGTTTTAAGTTTCTTTCATTTAATTGTCAATTTTTTTACCTTCGTTTCCTCCTTTGTTTGGTTTAAATTGAAAGAAATGTTGGGAACAAACAAGATGTTCTATGCTTGAAAATAATACCTCCTTGTTTCCCTTGCATATGTGTTTAAGATAGGATTGTAAAAGTGTTTATCCTTAGTGTGTCAATTTTCGTTATTGCTTTTTTCCCCCCTGAGCATTTTTTTAGTGAATGTTCAACATTCATGTAAACAATTGATTTGATTAATGAGATGTAAATTAATATACAATCCATGACTAAGTTTATAAATATGTCCTGTTGCTTGAGAACATTTTGGGGACATCAATACAGTTCCAACTAAGTGAAGAATTGCTTTTGTGTATAGTAGAGTTGATAGGATGCCTTTTCGTTTCATTTCCCATTAATATGTTTCTTAACATCAGCTGCTGTATTGCTTCTTTTGTTATATTCTTTTCTCACGTTATAACAAAGTAAGCTAATGTTTCTTATTGATGATATCTAGTTCGGATGGCCCTAGGGAGCATTACCCTATATACACTAAGATTCTTCCGTCACAAGGTATGTTCACATCTTTTTCTTTTTCCTTTATTTATAATTTTTAAATTTAATCACATTCTTTACTACCTCTGTGGTAATGAAGGACTCTTAGTGTGAGTAAATTAATTGATGTCTTAATGAACTAGTGTTCCTTCAACTTTCCAATATCTTGCATATCCAATCAAAGTTTAAATTTCAAAAAGATGGTGGTTTAGCATGTCATTCTAAGGGTGAGTTTGGGATTGCATACTCCATCTGTTCCCTATCTTGGGCTTACCGAGTTCGTTATGCCTTTGCTCCGAACAGTTAGATTTTAAACACTTTTCAGATATAGACTATGTTGCATGTGTTCCCTAAATGATCTTCTTTGTTGTGCAGATAAGGAGTAAATTTGGGCATCAAGTAGAAGCCTTCTTTGTGATACTAACTGCCATTCAATTTCACTTCCTTTTCTATTGTACTCGTCCACTTCCTAACATTCTTGCCTTAGCTGTAGGTAACTTCTTAGCTCTTTCTTGCATGTTTGTGTATTACTTTAATCTTTTATAAGGATTAATAATAGCTGAGTGCTTGATATTTGAGAACACCATGGGACATTGAACTTCAAATGGGAAGGAAATAATTGCATTAGTATCCTGCCTGCTTTTTACTAAAAGAGATACAAGTATTCTACATAAAGAGTTCTTTGATTTTGGTCAAGGAAATAATGATTTGTTTTTAGAACAAAAAGCTTTATAAAGCTGTAGTGCATGATTTTCATGTCCATATATATCTTGGGGACTAACTTGTCTCCTTGTACATGATGGGATGGCTTGCATCTTCTTTAGAATAAAGCCTTTGGATTGCAGATGGCCTCCTTTGCTATTTTGGAACCTTTTTTTGGGTACCAATATTCAAGGTTTTATGTGGCAAGGAAGTGCAATACTTTCTTGAAAGAGCACATTGTTTTTTTGGGTAAATTTGGCTTTAGCAGAATTGTGGAGTTTTCTTGTGATGCTTCTTTAACAATGACATCTCTCATGGCATATGGGTATTTTTTGTCTTCCATTTTGGGCATTTTCCATGAGATGTTCATTTACATCTTTGCTATGGAATTTCTTATGTGCTAGTGTATGGTGTGAATTTTCTCCTGATTTTTTTTACCCAGTTAATTTGGCATATGGATACTGGCTTGAGGGGCGCTTTTATGCAGCTCTGAACTCTCTGGTATGTATGTCACATGGTTTTACTTCCGTTCCATGTGTGCTTCAGGATTTTTTTTTTTGTGAATATCAAGCTACTATGTATTTCCTTTCTCCGCTTGGACCTCATATGCATAGTTTTGTTATGCTGGAATGCTGTTTAAACATTTCATGCCAGAAATAGTTATTAATCTTGCTTTGTATGGTAAATCACCATCTTTAAAGAGAAAAGTTCAAATTCTGATGTGATCTGAATTGTGCACTGTCTGATAACAAGAGCAGATGGTTTATAGCATCAACAAGTATATTGTTCTTATTTATTATCTTTTGATGAGAATATATCATGTGGCGCAGTGTTCCTGTTCCCTCACAAGGATTTCTGATTTGCTTTGGCTAATTCTGAAATATTCTCTTGGAACTTTCTGATTGTCAGATTTTTGCTACAACCGTATTCAGATGTGACATAGTGTTACTTCTAGGCCCCCTTGGGCTACAATTCCTCTTGGTATGTTTCATTTCCTCTCCATAACTTGGTTTTGAGTTGCAGTACAGAACTCTCATTAAATTCATTTAGTCTATTCTTTGGTTTAGGTTAAGATGTCTTATGAAGCTGTCTCCTACTTGTTCTCGTTTCTGGGATAAATGTTCAACTTTTACGTATATAGAATTAAAAAGAGAAAGAAAATGAGTCTGGCTGTGACTGCATTTGTTTGATGTTGAATGCCTGATCTGTTCTCTTTTTCCAATGCTGCATCCTATATAAACAAATGAGAAGAAAAATGTAAATCTCTTACATACCAAATATGTGTTAGAGTAATTTTATGCTTCAACAATCAACAATCACGGCAGTATGTTTGCTTCTTCATGTATTTACTGGGACTTCTGATGTCAATATCTTAAGGATGAATAAAAGAGTGTGTTTCCATGTATAATGAAACTAATTTATTTCGAGTATTTTGTTATCTATTGAGTATTTTTTGAGGTTTATATTCGGTGCATTTGAAAATTTTGTTGCTTTGCTACTTATATACTCGCATATAAAAGTTGTAGGATGATTTTTAAAATATTGTATTGGGTCAACCGTATTAAAATATCGATCTTATTTGTTTTTTATATACTTAAAATGGTTCTTTGGAAAATAATGCTTGTATTTTTAGCAATTGAAATTAGTTGTTTTGTTTAATGACCTTTCTTATCCGTGTTTCTGGGCTTCACATTTTTTTATCTACTTGTTATAGAATTGCAAATTTGATCTTACAGTTCTCATCTTATGTACCATGATCAAGCCTTGTGTCTAATAACAATCATCTCTTGAAGGAAGACAAAAAAAATTTCACTATGGGGTGCTCTGAAACGTTGCACTATGATGGCCTTCTTCTGCATAGGTCAGTAAACCTTTTTTTCTTATTCTCTTATATATATGTATTTGTGATCTGCAATTTAAATAAAAGTAAAACTTATAAATGACATGTCAATGATGAATTGATGGTATTATTAAAATTTGGTTTGGGTTCCCCTCACAGGTATAACCATATTGGTTGATTCAATCATGTGGAAGAGGTTATTGTGGCCTGAATTTGAAGTCTTCTGGTTTAACTCTGTACTAAACAGGAGTTCTGAATGGGGAGTATCCTAATTCAAAGGCTTTATATTGAATACTTATTACTTTTACTTGCATTGCTGTATATTATGAAAATGTATGTTCATAATTTATAAGCAGGGTGTGGCTGATTATCTTCTGGTTCTTTCATGTTCTACCTTTTCTGAAATTCTGAATTCTGTGGCTATGTCTCACTTAAAGGATAATGAGGAGTTAGGCTAGGTGATCATACATTAATGAATGATCTTTCAATTAATTTTCTTGTAAGGTTAATTTGGCTAAAAGTGGTTTGACTGGTTTAAACTAGGGATAGCCATGTTCCTTCATATTACAATTCAAATATTTATTTATTAATTATAATTTTGGAAATGATTTCATCTTCATGTAATTGCAGTTTATATTAGTACTCTATCTTCGTTGTTAAGTACTTATTTGTTTATTTTTTCAATAATTATCAATATTTATTTATATTAAATATTATTATTACGACTGTTAAGGAAATATAATTCATTTTAACTAATTAATTATATAACTTTTCTATTTATTTAATAAATATTTTTATTTTAGTAATGCATAAAAAACTTGTTAACAACATTCATATTTGATAAATTATGATTTCCTTCACCATAATTTTGTTAGACGCATGCTTTCCACTGGTACTTCACCTCAGCACTTCCTCGTTCATTGCTTGTTGCATATCCACTTTCACTGGTAGGTCCCACATTACAAAATATCCTCATCAATTTATCATGTTGTTGCTTCATATATAGATTTGTATCTTCCCAGGAGGTGATTAGTATTTTGTAATTTTGATATCAAATTGGGGTATTCTTTTCTAAATCAAAATGTCTATTTTCTTAGTAGTCTAGAGCTGGCATTTCCCTTTGTTTAGTCTGATTTACTATGTTAAGTTTAATATTTCTCTATGATTTATGTTTGGAGTATAGATTAAAACAGAGGGATTTTGATGTCTATTTGCTTTAAAAACTTTTTTTGGTTTACTCATTGTTTGTTTTCTGTCTGTTCAAGCATCTAGTGTGTTTTAACTGAAGATAGAGATTATTTGTAATTAATATATCACTCTTTGTGGGTACATCATTTCAAAATGATACAATCCTCACAAAGATACAAAAGATATAGCTAGGTCATAAGGGGATGCTTACTTAACATAACCTTTTCCTACTAAGCGGGGTCGGCTACATGGATCCAAAGACGTTATTGCGTCGTGGTCATGCATTTAGATACGACAAAGTTTTACGTTGGTTGTTACAAGCCTAACTCAACCCTACATGAATCTGAAATTCCTTTGAATATCAGCTAGTGTCCACCATGGTTTATTCATTTTTTTATGCAATAAACCACAAGTTTAGCTACTAAAAGAGTAGATTTACATAAATTTGTTTTTGGAGAGAGACATTAATTTAGTCCCTTTGCTATTTTCTAATGAGAGAATAAATTGGTTTCAAACTTTATAACTGAGGGACTAAATTAATGTCATTGTCCTATTATTAGTTGAAAAAAAAATTGATGTCCCTCTCCATTTTTTAAGGATTAAATTTATTCAATCTGTTTGCCAAGGATTAAATTGATAGCAACCTAATATTTAAGGGGTCAAAGATGGTGTTTTAAAGTTTTTGAAGGAATTGCATATTTTCTAGAAGCATGGAAAGTCCTTTTGATAGTAATAAGCTATCAGTAAAAATCTGGATGTCGTACAAGTATTGCACACTTACATGAACTATGGCATGTATCACTTTTCTACCTTTGACTTTTCTTGCTTCAATTAAAGAAATATCAAGAACATAAAAATAAAAGGAATAGGGGTAGGCAAAAAAGATATGTTGTTTCTTCCTAAAATAACAATTTGTTTTTTGTTGCAGTTTGGTCTCATTGTAGACAGAAGGGTTCGATCTTACACTTTGCCAGTTCTTGCCTTTATTTTGCTTTATTCTAAGCTTCCCCACAAGGTAAGTCATTTGAAATCTCTGGTTTATCTGTCCCTGTCTTCCAACTGAATATGCAGCATTATTTTGATGGATACTGCAGGAGCTTCGTTTTATTATAAGTTCAGTACCAATTTTCAACTTATCAGCTTCGGTTGCAGCCAATAGAATGTAAGGTCCCTTTACTTATTTAATTTTCAGAGATCAGACAGCATCTTCGTTTATAACTTTATCCTTTTGGAGAAAACAGTAAAAAACAAGCAAAAGAAAGAATTGTCAATGAAGACTTGAAGAGTAGCTTTCCAGAGTGTGAATTTGTATTTCTTATCTGTTTTAGTATATTTTTCTTGTCAAACATATGGTATGTGCTGAACATTTGTGCTTGAAAATATATTTGTGCTCGTCGAACATATAAAGGGGAAGGAAAGAAAAGGGGATGAAGAAATGCGCAAGAGACCTGAGCTATTTTGAGGCTTGAGCTGAAATATATTTACAATCCAAATGGATATTAAATGCCAAGTGTTTTCTTCATTAAAGAATAACTAATTAGTATGTCTGTTTTCTAGGTTGCATACTTGTTTATGAATTTAGGTACTGTTGTTGACTAATAGGTGTGCTAACATGTTTCAGTTACAACAATAAGAGAAAGATGATCTGGAACTTGCTTTTCATCATTATGTTGGGGTTGTTTCTAATCAGGTTGGTTTGGTGAAATTTGGTTTCACTGAGATGGATATATCCTTCCTTCATTTACTTATTCTCTATTTTATAGTCTAGGAGGCACCATCACAACTTTCATGGCATCATACTGGAACTATCCTAGTGGTCATGCCTTAAAAAGATTGCATGCAATTGGTGAGTCTATGAGTCCTGAAACAGTGAATCTACTTGCATTTACTGCTATGTGTTCAAACTGCTCTCTGTACCTAACTTTCTTTTTTGCATAAGCAACTGTGGCAACTTCTTTCAATTTGTTAAAAGTCTTGGATCTGTTGGATCTTTTTTGATGAATCAGTACACCTTATATATATATATAGGCATTGAGCTCAATTCTATAAGCATGGCTTGTGATGCTTAAAAGATTAAAGTATGGATGGGAGAGTTACATAAAAGATTAAAGACTTATATTGCTCCATCTCACTTTGTCAGACTCTTCTTTTTTTTTTTTTTTAACATTGCAGGTTTTCATAACAATACACATGAACAGTGGATTCACATTGATACATTTTCAGCCATGAATGGAATATCTCGCTTTTGTGAAAGTGATTTCCCTTGGAGGTATAGTTTTCTTCTTGCTTACGTAGTATATGTATAGAAGTATGTACAATGCAGCTGGTTAGCTCCTGCATGGATGCAAGCAAACCTGTGTTTGACAGAAAAACTCATTTGCATTAACAAGGGATTTCTCCCACAGCTGCTCTCCCTTTGAATATATTCAGGGGCAGGGGGTAGTAGGAAAAAAGATCACGTATAGCTAGGGCTCACTTGTGTTAGTAGTTGTAAAAGAATGGCACTTTTCAAATTTTTAAAAAAAAAAAATTATGAAAGTTTAAAAGCAAAAAAAAAATAAAAGAGAAATGCTAGAGGGTCAGCAGAATTTATTATTTTTGGCTAGCAGTTAGCCAGCAATGTTTAAAAGTATGGACTAAAACTATGTTATTAGATTGCTAGACTAGAGGAATTGGGCTAATGGCTAAAAGTACTGGCCAAAAACAATAAATTTTGCTATCCCTTAAGCTTTTCTCGAAAGAAAAAAAGGAGAAAGGTGGGGCGGGGGTTCTTTTTGTGCTTTTCTCTTAAGGTAGAAAAAGTAGCTGAATAGAATTATCTTTGAAAAAAAAAATATATCATGGCAACAATTATTTATGAAAATTAACGGACACTGACTTATATTCTCCATCTTGATGATATTCTTCTTTTATTAACCAAAAAAAAAAGAGAAAAAAAAAGGTAAAGAAAGTAAACGATCCTTATCTCTAAAATTTTGTTCTGAGAAGCTACCATCAGGATTTCTCATTTTGGATAGAAGTATTGTAGAGAGAAGATAAATGATAAAGGTGAGAGGAAAGGCTATACTAAAAGAGGAGTCTCAGTCTCCTATATAATGGTCCAGCTAAAAGTTAATATGGATCTTGGACTACCCAGGCAAGGGGATACTCAAATTGGATGTGAACATTCTTTAACTCCAAGGATGACTATGGATAATAGAGTAAGTTAGGAGAAGTGGTAAGTTACTGTAACCCTAACTAGAGTAAAACTGAGGCAGTGTAACCGCCTTTGCCAGCTAGGATAGATCAGTAACTAACTTATTCCCCATATTACCCGTAGCTTCCCACAGAAGCTACTCCCATCTTGTATAGAAGCTGAACTGATTCAGCTATGAGTTAGTTAATCATAATTGTAAAATTCCCGAGATCTCTCTCTCTCTCTCTCTCTCTCTCTCTCTTATTATTGAAGGAGGTTGTTAGAATGTGCTCTTTACATGGTCTATGATGCCTATGCAGTGAACTAGAAACTAAACAAACAAATAAATGAATTATTAAAAGGAAAAAAAAGTTACTAGTATACTTCTCATATATTTAATCACTGGTTTTTTTTTTTTTTGCAACAATCAGAATATGTTGCTTTTCTTATTCTGAACTTTATTTATTATTCTCTGATGTAGGTATTCTAAAGAGGAAGAAATAAGCATGCAAGAACTTGCGCAAAGGAATTTCACTTTTCTTATAAAGTGAGTTTTGTTTTCCATACTTTGCTTCACAAGCATATAAATTATTTCACACATTCTTTGTTTATGGTAAGAAATACATGCACACTGTTGACAGAAAGCGTCAGAATTGTCTAGTGAATTAGTGCATGGTAATGAAATTGGTAAAGTTCATAAAGCCAATTATCCCGGTAGAGTATCTATTGGCAGGGATACTGTGCTGTGTGTGCATATATGCGCATTGGACCTATTGGCAGGGATACTGTGCTGTGCGTGCATATATGCGCATTGGACACTTGGATACGTTCAGCTGTAAACTTGTAAAGTTGTATTGTGTTGGTTTGGATTGGCTTATTTGATTGAAAAAGTATTTTTTTTTTCAAAAGTACTTTTATTAAATTTTAAACACATTTAGATACGTCTTTTTAAAAAAGTACTTTTGTTAAAAAAAGCAAATTATTTCTTTTTTTAAAAGTCAACAATGCATTACTTAAAAAGAAACCATAAGTAAAAGATGTTTATAATATTTGAAAGTTTTTTTAAAAAAGTCTGTCTAAATATGAAATAGTTTTTTTTTTCTTTTAAAAAAAATCTTTTTAAAAAAGATGAAAAAAATAAATACTTTTTTCAAAAGTCAATCCAAACTGACCCTAAGTTTAGGTAGTAAAAGCTTAATGTCTTAGAGATAAGAATGTCGTGATGGATGAATATACACAATACACAAAATAAGATCAGAATTAAATTCGTTAGAGAGATAGTTGTGGTACCACATGTTATGGAAAAGATGGTATAATTTGGTTATTTGATCATAGAGAGCAAAATTCTAAAGCCATACAATGAGTACAACAAATAGGGGATAGTCCAATACCAAAGGCCGAAAGAGGCAAAGAGACTGTGAAGTATGAATGAAACAATTAAGAAAGGTTTAGGTTTAAACTTTTTCTCCATTAACCTGATCAACGGTTGAACACAAAGGTGGTGTTTGATTTATTTAATTCTCCCGATATATTTGGAAAATACTCTGTTGTCGTTATTTTACTTTAGACATGTATATTTGCTAGTATGTGTAACCATGCTCCTGTTTGGAAATTAGTGTCTTAAGTTCTGGTAGGGGAAAATTTTGTCATATGTGACATGTAAGTGCACTGACATATTACCAGGAATTTTGCAAATGTCTGATCTCGTATTCTTTGATCTTTAACAGTGAACATCCTATGATCAATGGATTCAAGTGTCTATTTACTGAAGATGGATTCTCAAGAATTCACTTGAATCCGGGCTTTCCACCTGTTTTACTGGTCTGTAGTTGCTACTTGTAACCAACTCAAACATTGAATGCCTTAATACTTTTCCAAGATTAATTGTCTTTAATTCTGGCCCTTTTTCTTCAGGTTAAAAATCCCAAAGTGTTTATCCATGGAAATTTAAGGAACATGGATCTTTTCGACAAAAATTGGCCTGGCTGCTCATAATCCCTGTCTGTATCATACAAGATATCGAACTCCAAGTTTGAACGGTATTGTTTCCCTTTTTCCACTTCCCTAAAAGGATCATTAGGAAGGAGAAGAGAGTGCAAGTTTGTGTGAAGCTTATATTTTAAGATCTACTAACAATTGCATGCCTAAGCCTTTTAGTGGTTAATTGGGACTAGAAATCTAGAGTATTAACTTAATCCTTTTCTGCTTGCAGAATAGTTGATCTTGTAAGTTGTAACATTTGAGGATTGATTTCTCTAAAAATGACTGTTACCAAATTTTTGAGTCACATATGTTCATCTGTACCGCAATCTTCTTTGGCATTACTTGATGCTCTTCAGTCTTCACTGATTTGTAAATTAATTTTGAACAATTTTTGTTAGACATAATTGTTGTTCAAATTGGTGTCTATTGATATTATTCAACTACCCAGATCAACATTACCAATTACCTATTACGAAATGTAAATGATCATATTTGATCAACAACTTTTTGTTTTGATCTAGAAAGTGATTTTTTATTTGGGAAAACTAAATACTTTTATAAATAATGATTGATTTTATATTAAAGAAAATCAAGTAAGTCATATCACCATCTCGTCACCCATTCCTTCCCTCCTCTCTCCCAATACCGACGAAGAACAAATTATGTTTTAAATTTATTTTTAAATATAAAATCATTAAATAAATATTAATTTTATTATTAGTTAAATGATGTTGTATCATGTTAATAAATTATTTTATGATACGTGAAACTACTTATATTTGCATACTTTGTGACATGATATTTAATATAACATATCATCATTTTCCCAATGTAAAAAAATTAACTTTAATCATATCAATTTGAGATATATAACTTTTGAAAAATCAAATCGATAATGACTTTATCTTTCAAAAGATATTTTTAATATTAACTCATTTTTTAATATTTGTAGGGATGTTTTTTTTTTTATCATGTCTTTAGTTCGTTCAATTCCATCAGAAATCAAGAGTGAAATACCCAACTTGATCTCTATCCATTTCAAATTAGATCAAGATGACTCCTGTCAAAAAAATACACCCACGCTGGCCCCTGGCCTTGTCCGTCCTAGAAGTGAGCCATCGCGGTCCCTCCATCATATCTGTTGAATATCAGATTAGAGATATAGGCTGTATATAAGTTATTCTGAGAGATATAGGTTTTATATAAATTATTCTGTTTTGATATAATTTTTGTTTTTAGATATCTGATTCTGTTGTATCTCCTAGTATTAAGGGATTTTATTTCTGTACCTATGTATATATATATATATATATATTGACGCTGAGAGATGATTCTCTCAAGGAATTCATCCAAAACACAATCCTTGTCTCACTCCATTCGTGTATTTCAAGTTGGTATCAGAGTGGGTTCCGACCCGGCTCTGGTTTCTATTTGTTTTTCTTCTTTTCCGGCTGCAATCTCTCAGTCGTGTTCCCTTTTCCTACCAGCTGACACTATCAGCTGTGTCTCTTCGTCAGAAACTGTTTTTCTGGCCAAAACCTTGTCAAACATCAGACCCACTCCGAAACAACCCCAGAATCAGAACCAGAAAGCCAAGTTTGGCATGTCCCCAAAATTTCACCGCCGTCAACCGCCGCACGCGCCGACACGCGCCGCCCCTTTTTCCTGCGCATGGTCCTCACGCGCCTCCGCTCCAGACGCGCGTGAACGTCACGCTCCGCTGCCCAAGCTTTTTCCGGCCCTCGTTTCCCTTCTGCAGGTGTTTTCCGGCCGTTTCTGAGTGTCTGCCATCATGTCTTCTGAGGTAACCCCCGACACCAACTCCAATGGTGGCAAACCGACTGTTCTAACATTTGTTGTTTCTGGAACCGCTACAATGACCTCTGAAGAATTGATGGGTGCCAAAAATTACCTTTTTTGGACTGATTCTGTGGAACTTTGGTTCATGGGCCAAGGCTATGAAGACCACCTTACTAAATCTGTTGATGATGTTCGCGCCGCTGACAAAACCACTTGGAAGAAGATTGATGCCCAGCTATGTAATCTTATGTGGCAGACCATTGATCCACTAAAGCTGACTATGTTTCGGGCTTACAAAACTTGTAAAAAGGTGTGGGACCGTGCTAAAGCTTTATACACTAATGACATTGCAAGACTTTACCATGTTGCTAAGAAGCTGTGTAGTTTACAGTATGGAATCTTATGTTGGGGCTGTGGAAGCTGTCAAGGAAAAGTTTTCGACTCTCCTTCCCTATGTGTCTAATGCTAATGACCATCATGCTCAACAGGGAAAGCTGTTTTTGGTACTTACGTTACTTGGGTTGCCAGCTGAACTTGAATCTCTACGACAACAAATATTGGACACCTCACCCGTTCCTTCCCTTGAGGACGTATTTGCACGACTCTTGCAATCCGGCCCCTCTCTTGAGACCCATACTTTCGACCAAACTGCATTGGCATCCCAATCTTCTTCTCAAGTGTCCTTTCAAGTGCCCACTCGCGGCGGCCGTGGGGGTCGTGGTAATGGTCGTGATAATCGTACTCGCCTTAGTTGTACCTATTGCCATAGGATTGGTCATACTCAGGATAAATGTTATGCTCTCCATGGTCGTCCTACCAAGGTAGCTAATGTTGTCCAAACTAATGAGCCATCTGACGTTCACTCCGCCGCACAACCACAAGGGATATTTGTCTCTGGCAATGATTATGATGAGTTTCTCAAGTACCAAGCTTCAAAACAGGCATCTACTCCCGTTGCTTCGGTGGCCCACTCTGGTAATTCTGTTGCTTGTATCTCTCATTCCTCTTCTCTTGGACCATGGGTCCTTGACTCAGGTGCTTCTAATCACATTTCTGGTACTTCTTCTGTCCTCTCTAAACTTGAACACCCTGCATTTCTTCCTTCTATCACTTTGGCTGATGGTTCTAAAATTGGTGCTAAGGGAATAGGTCAAGCTACTCCTCTTCCTACATTACCTTTGAAATCTGTTCTTTACATGCCCAATTGTCCTTTCAATTTGATTTCTATTAGCCAACTTACTCGTTCTCTTAATTGTTCTGTTACCTTTTTTGCTGACTCCGTCATTGTGCAGGATCAAGGGACGGGACAGACGATTGATACAGGATGTGAGTCTCAAGGACTGTATCGGCTTGCCTTACCCAATACTACTGTGTCTTCTGTTGCTGCTGTTGAGTCTCCGGACGTGGTCCATTGTCACCTGGGACATCCCAGCCTCTCGAAATTAAAAGCTATGGTCCCGAGTTTATCTCGTCTTGCTACCTTAGAGTGTCAAACTTGTCATTTAGGTAAACATGTTTGTAGTTCTTTTTCAAGTCGTGTCAATACACGATCTGCGTCTCCCTTTTCTGTTATTCATTCTGATGTATGGGGACCTAGTCGTGTTACTTCTCATTCTGGTTTTCATTATTTTGTCACCTTTATTAATGACTTTTCTCGTTGCACTTGGTTATATTTAATGAAGGACAGATCTGAATTATTTGCACATTTCAAGTCTTTCTGTTCTAAAATTCAAAACCAATTCAAAACTTCAATTAAAAATTTACAAAATGATAATGCTCGTGAGTATTTTTCAGCACCCTTTTCGTCTTACTTGTCCTCCCAAGGCATTCTACATCAGTCGTCTTGTCCTCATACCCCTCAACAGAATGGTGTGGCTGAGCGTAAACATTGTCACTTGATTGAAACTGCTCGCACTCTTCTTCTCCATACTCATGTTCCCCTTAAGTTTTGGGGTGAGGCTGTTCTGACTGCATGTTATTTAATTAATCGTATGCCTTCTTCTGTTTTGCAAAATCAAGTTCCTCATTCCATTTTATTTCCTCATGAACACATTTTTTCTCTTCCACTACGAGTCTTTGGTTGTACTTGTTTCATCCATGATCTTACCCCAGGCAAAGACAAGTTAACTGCTCGCTCTATCAAATGTGTTTTCTTAGGGTACACTCGATTTCAAAAGGGTTATCGTTATTATTCTCCAGCTCTTAATCGTTTCTTCGTGTCTGCATATGTCACTTTTCTTGAGAATACCCCTTTTTTCTCTGCACCCGACATCACTTCACCTTCCATTACGGAGGTGCTTCCTGTTCCTTACTTAGATGGGCCTCCTATTCCCACAAAGCCTCTCCAGGTTTATCATCGCCGCCCACGGCATGCAGTCCAAGATAACTCATCTCCTGAACCCGTGGTTGAACCGTCCTTGGATTCTTCTTTGGGAGTTAGCAGTAGTCCTCCTATTGCTCTTAGACAAGGTACTCGTTCCACCCGTAATCCTAATCCTATTTATAATTTTCTTTGTTACCATCGTTTATCATCTTCGCACTATGATTTTACCTCCTATTTGTCTTCTGTTTCTATACCCAAAACAACAGCAGAAGCTCTTTCACATCCAGGGTGGCGCCAGGCTATAATTGAGGAGATGTCTGCCTTACATTCTACTGGTACTTGGGATCTTGTTCCATTGCCACCGGGCAAATCTACTGTGGGTTGTCGTTGGATCTATACTATTAAGGTTGGCTCAAACGGAACCATTGATCGATTAAAAGCCCGCCTTGTGGCTAAGGGCTACACTCAAATCTTTGGTTTGGACTATGGTGATACCTTCTCTCCTGTTGCGAATATGGCCTCTGTTCGTCTTTTTCTTTCTATGGTTGCCATTTGCCATTGGCCTCTTCATCAACTTGATATTAAAAATGCTTTCTTACATGGTGATCTCGAGGAGGAAGTATACATGGAGCAACCTCCCGGGTTTGTTGCTCAGGGGGAGTCTTCCGGCTTAGTATGTCATTTACGCCGATCTTTATATGGCTTGAAACAATCCCCTCGAGCTTGGTTTAGTCGCTTTAGTGCTATTATTTCTAAATTTGGCATGATTCAGAGTGAAGCAGATCATTCAGTTTTCTCCTGTCATTCTTCCTCCACGACCTCCATATATCTGGTTGTTTATGTGGATGATATTGTCATTACTGGAGATGATCATGAGGGAATCACTCAGTTAAAACAGCACTTGTTTGATCACTTTCAGACTAAGGATATGGGAAAGTTAAAATATTTCCTAGGAATTGAAGTGGCACAATCTAATGCTGGGATCTGTATCTCACAGAGAAAATATGCTCTGGATATTCTTGAAGAAACTGGAATGTTGGATTCTAGACCTGTAGATACATCAATGGATCCCAACACAAAACTTAGTCCAGATCAAGGAGAACCTCTTACAGATCCTGGTAGATATCGCAGATTAATTGGCCGATTGAATTATTTGACAGTCACTCGGCCAGATATTTCATTTGCCACAAGTATCCTAAGTCAGTTTCTTGACTCCCCATGCGATAGTCATTGGGATGCAGTTGTTAGAGTCCTTAGATATATCAAAGGTGCTCCAGGAAAAGGTTTGTTGTATGAAGATAAAGGACATAACCAGATTGTTGGATATACTGATGCAGATTGGGCAGGATCTCCATCTGATAGACGTTCTACATCTGGTTATTGTGTTTTTATTGGTGGTAACTTGATATCTTGGAAGAGTAAGAAGCAAAATGTTGTAGCAAGATCTAGTGCGGAAGCTGAATATAGAGCTATGGCACTTGCCACATGTGAACTTATATGGTTGAAGCAATTAGTTAAGGAACTTAAGTTTTGTGAGGCGAGTAAGATGGAACTGGTGTGCGATAATCAAGCTGCCTTACATATTGCTTCCAACCCTGTGTTTCATGAACGGACCAAGCACATAGAGATTGATTGCCATTTCATAAGGGAGAAGTTGCAAAGTGGGGAAATAGTAACAGCCTTTGTCAACTCCAACGATCAACTTGCAGATATTTTCACCAAAGCTCTCCGGGGTCCTCGGATACAATACATATGTAACAAGCTTGGTGCATATGATTTATATGCTCCAGCTTGAGGGGGGGTGTTGAATATTATATTAGAGATATAGGCTGTATATAAGTTATTCTGAGAGATATAGGTTTTATATAAGTTATTCTGTTTTGATATAGTTTCCGTTTTTAGATATCTGATTCTGTTGTATCTCCTAGTATTAAGGGATTTTATTTTTGTACCTATGTATATATATATATTGACGCTGAGAGATGATTCTCTCAAGGAATTCATCCAAAACACAATCATTGTCTCACTCCATTCGTGTATTTCAAGTATATCCCTTGACCAAACTTGAGGGAAAAGTCCCACTGTTGATGGCTCTCATGAGATGACGAAGAGTTCATCTTCTGGCAGAGGTACCTCTTCACTTCCGGTGGCGGCGACATGAGCGAATTACCATCGACACAGAGCTTCTGGAGCTTGTTGAGGCAGGGGTTGACGTTGAGGGTTTCAAGGTTGACGAGGTTTTCGAGGTCGTTGGGGAAGCAGCGGAGGCAGTTAAGGCGGGCGTCGAGGACCTTGAGAGAGGTGAGGTGTGAGGTGGAGCGTTGAAGGAAGAGGAATTTGTTGGAGTTCACCAATAGCTTCTTCAACTTTGTCAGTTCCAAACTAATGCTTTCTGAAAGCTACATCAGTTTATTGAAGTTGGCGTTCATCAGTTCCTCCAATAATCTGCAGTTGTCAATGGTTTTGGGAAGGTGTTCAACGAGGTTTTCAACGACATTCAAGACCTTAAGCATAAAGAGGTAGCCAATGGAGTTTGATAGACTTCTAAGCTGGTTCGAGTGTACGTCTAACACCACCAACTTCACCGCATTAGTGTCGATAACTATCACATAAGATTTTTCCGTCAAATTTGGTCAGAGAATACAATAGAGGGGCCACAATGGATCACTTTTGGGAGGACTAGGGCTGGCATGGATATATTTTTTTGACCGGAATCGTCTTGTCCTAATTTATAATAGACAAGGACTAGATTGAGTGTTTACTCCATAAATCAAACTATTTTAAATTCAATTTCAATTCTAATTTTAAAAAAACCATATTCCAATGAGATTATAAAATTGTATGTCTTATGATAAAGACTATAAAATTAATAATTAAAATTATTAAAAAATATAATATATTTAACTAAATTATTATTTATTAATTTTTTTAACATTTAACTTCACAAGCATAATAAATATTCAAATACAATTATATTAAAAATTATTAAATAATTTAATATATTTAACTAAATAATTATTTAATTATTTTTAACTACCAATTTTATATGAAAAACAACTAGAGTTTGCAAAGTTTGACCATGTTTAAGAGTTCTATGGGTTGAATGGATTTGTTATGAGCAGCGTCATCCCCTTCCTTAGTGGTGTATTGCTATCTTCAAAGCCTCAAAATCTGAAACAAAAGAAACGAATCCATTTGTGCATTATCGAAAATGCTCCTTCAACACTTTGTGTCTCTCAAAAACCCTAACACTCCTCACATTCTCTCCTCTTCCCTCTCTTATTCTTCGGCAACACTTCCCTCCGTCTTCAACCCTTCTTCTTCCACCTTCCCTCACGCGCAACTCACGTGTCCTCGCACCCTCTCTGTCACGTGCACTGCGTCCAACGCCCAAACCGTGGGTTACAGGCGAAAACCCGCTGAAGCGTGGAAAGCTATATGCAAGAGGATATCGTTGATTGAGAAGCCAGAAGTGGATTCTTCTACTGTGTTGAATCAGTGGGAGAGTAAAGGAAAATGGATCAAGAAATTGGATGTTTGTAGAGTCATCAAAGACTTGAGAAAATTCAACAAGCATAGAAGGGCACTTGAGGTATAATGCAATGTTCAAATCCTGTCTTCTTTTTTCGCTTTATGTTGAATTAATGTCTGTTGATATACCTTTCTACTTGGATATTTTAAGTTAAGCGTTTTGAAGTGAAGTGTTAGTGTTTGTTAACTGAAAAAAAAAAAGATTTTTTTTTTAATTATTTTTTAGGGTATTTAGCAAATTTTTAGTAGTAAAAATAAAAATTTTAGAAAAATCAAAAAAGTATTTTTTTTGAGAAGGTGTAATTTACATTTTTTTTAAAGATTTTTTTTTCTTAAAAAAAAAGATGTTTTTTATATAATAAATAAACAAAAAATACTTTTATATTGTTATATTATATCCAAATATAATTAATAGATAAAAATATTTTTTTACATGAGATACTTAAACATAAAATTATTTTTACTTTTTTATAAAATCTTTTAAAAAAAAATAACTCAAAAAGATTTTTAGAAGCTCACCCAAACAAGCCTTTAGTATGCTAAGTTTAACAATTGATTGATAGTATAGTTTGTTTTGTTTAACTTTATTGAGTAGCTTGATTTGTTGGGAATCTGATAATATAGATGGTATATTTTGGTAGGAATAATTCTGATCCTTGAGGTTGAATCATATACATAATGAGTTATCTGGTTATTATTCTTTTGAGTTTTTGCATGAATATGATTCTACACAGGCATTTTCAGTAGATGTATATCCACTATCCAGCTTTAATTTGCATCTGAATCGAGATATTCATGATTGTGGAGTTAAATAAGTAGCATTGCCATTGATTTTGTTGCATACATTTGGATTGTGTTGTCTTAGGACTTTTATTTCAAGGGGTTTTGGCATTTGATTTTATGATGAAACTGAAATATCTGAAATATATTCTGTCAATGTAGCCAAGTGTTCTAAGCTTAGATAGATATACAACATAGCACTTGGTAGTGTGCAGTTTGGTGATGGATTGCACAGGAATAAGATGTTATATTGTAGTTATTGTAATAGGTAATGGTAATTGGTGAATAAGTAGTATCGTATATGTATACCTATAAACGCTATCCATCTGTATATAGTTCATTCTTTTGTGAGATTAATAAAATTTCTGAGGTTATAGGATTAACTCAAACCAGGCCTTACCAGGAGGGACTTATATGTTAACCATCTTTGAACTATGGATCACTCTTAAAATAGGAGAAAGAAAAGAAATAACATTTCTTCTTCTCATTTGGCCATGCAAGAAAGTTATAGCATATTGCAAAGTTCCTACAGAACCATATGTGGTTGCAGTCTGTATCAAAGGTTTCTCAAGCAGAAGAGTAAGTGTGAGTGTAGACTTATGACTTGTGAGACTATGGATGATTGATTCCATTTAAGCTCTAAAGTCTTAGAAGTGTGCTTTTTTTAGTATTTATATAATACACATAATTATATAGGATGAATAGATATACAACCACATAATTTATTATGTAATTCATATATTACCATTTTGTAATCTTGTGCTAACCGTGATTCCAGAACTGTTGTTTGTGATCGATTATGTAATCTTCATTACCTTGTAATGTGTTAACATCAACCATGAACAGTGTTGAGAAAGTAATTTCCAAATTTTGCAGGTATATGATTGGATGGACAGAAGACCAGAGAGATATAGAATAACTCCGAGTGACATTGCAATTCAGTTAGATCTAATTGCCAAAGTTCATGGAGCTCCTAGTGCAGAAGCATTTTTTCTGAGGCTGCCTGATAAGGCAAAAAACAAGAGGACATATGGAGCCCTTTTGAATATATATGTGCATTTTCAGTTGAAGGAAAAGGCAGAATCTTTATTCGACACAATGAAGAGTAAAGGTCATGCAATTGAATCATTAACATTTAATGTAATGATGACTCTGTACATGAACTTCAAGGATTATGATCAGGTTGATATTTTGGTTTCAGAAATGATTAAGAACAACATAAAGCTGGATGCCTATTCATATAATATCTGGCTATCTTCTTGTGGATCTCAAGGATTAACAGAAAAGATGGAACAAGTGTTTGATCAGATGACAAAGGATCCTAACGTAGTTCCTAACTGTTCTACATTCACGACAATGGCTACAACTTACATTAAGATGAATCTGTTTGAAAAAGCAGAAGAGTGCATAAGAAACGCTGAGAGCAAAATCGAAGGTAGGGACAGAATACCTTATCATTATATCCTAAGTTTATATGGAAGTATTGGAAAGAAAGATGAAGTTTATCGTGTGTGGAATAACTATAAACTAAGTTTTCCCAGTATACCAAACTTGGGATACCATTCTGTTATTTCTTCCCTGGTTAGAATGGATGATATTGAGGGTGCAGAAAATCTCTATGAGCAATGGGTTTCAGCAAAAGCATTTTATGATCCTAGAATAGGAAACCTTCTCATAGGTTGGTATGTTAAGAATGGCAATACAGATAAAGCTATTAGGTTCTTTGACAGGATGAAAGAAGATGGTGGAGTTCCAAATCCAAGTACTTGGGAGCTTCTATCTATGTTGCATATTGCAGATAAAAGGGTAACTGAATCTCTGTCTTGCTTGAAAGAAGCTTTTGTGGCCAAAGGTTCAAAAAGTTGGAGACCAAACGCTACAAACTTGGACGCATTCTTTAAGCTATGTGAGGAACAAGGAGACATGGCATGCGCCGATGATTTGATCGAGTTGTTGAAGAAATCAGAATTTGTTAAAGATGAAGTTTATGCATCAATGATTGGCTTATCTGATGGTACCGTTGGCAAAGGTGAATGTTCAAGTAAGATTGATGCAGTAGATAAAACTATGGATTATAACTCGCAAATGTTGAACCAAATGGAAAGTAGTTTTTGATGCTTCCTTTATCTTTTATTAATTAATTTTTTTTCCTGTTTCTTTGTTAGATGTGGATACTGTCGTTATTTGGAGATATAAGCAAATTTAAAAATCGTTACAAAATTACGCAACAATTTCTTAATGGGTTACCACTTAGCACGGAGTATAGAAACTCCATTGTTATAGGGAAGTAAAATCTCCATTATCTGCTACAACATATCGCCATAATTATTCTGCTATAACTTCAAAGAGGATTGAAGGTTACGGAATGATCATAATAACCTATCTTTATTTTGAGTAATTCACTTGGTTTTGGCTTTTAAGAATGGGAGAAAACAAGCATTAAGCTGTGCTGTAACATGATTTCTTATGGAGAATAAGTGTATCAGCCAAAAGGGATAAAGCTCTTGACACAGCTCCTTTTCTAAATTACCTTTCAGCGCAGTAATCTTAACTCTGAACATATTTATATTTATTAGGTGCACTTTGTTTCTTTCCCCATATTCACTAAGTACTTACTATTATTTATAAATTATTTTTGGTGCTTCTGCAGTTCTGCTGTTAGACCGTTCTTTATTTATTAAATTTTTATTTGAATGATCTGGATTTAAAAAGGTAACCTGTTAATCAGGTTAATTATTTTTTTACAAGTTTTAAATTTTTTTTGTAAGTCTCAGATATTAGATTGAAGTTCAAAATAAAAAAATAGTATATAAATATTAAAAATAACATGTCTGTATAAAAAAAAAGTTATTAGACTTTAGAATTAAAATAAATAATACATAAAAAATAAGTTGAAAATTTATGTACTAAATCTAAAAAAAAAAGATATATTAAAATTTAAATAAATTTTGTTTTGTGTGAAATAAAATTATAATATTAAATATAAATACAATGATAAAAAATTTTGTGTTATATATATATATATATATATATATATATATATATATATATATATATATATATATATATATTATTTTGTGAGAAACAAAATTAAAACATTAAATATGAACAGAATGATAAAAGATTTTGTATTATATTAATTTAATTAAAAAAATATATATACAACTTAAAAAGCAAACAAACATATAATAATTTTATTTTGTGCGAAACAAAAATTCATATAATTTTTTATTAACAATTTTTTTATTGAAATATGTCATTTTACTATATTTATAATATATTATTTGGGATAATTATATTATTTTAGTTAATATATATTATTTAAAAAAATATTTAAAATTTATTATTTTGTATTAAAAATATTATTAAAAATATATTATTAGTTTTTCTTAAAATAATACTTTCTTTTCTTTGGTTCAAATACTATGACAATAAAAAAATTTTACGTAAATGCGTCTACTCAATAAATATTATATTCATTTATTTTTATATTGTATGTAAAATAAATAATTAATGTTTAAAAAAGTTAATAAAAAAAAAGAAGTATTCTTTTTTTTACCAACTCTTAGGTGAATATAGAGACTATGTTATTTGAACTATAGTTGGTTGGCAAAGAAAGAAATACTCTTAATTATATATTAAATAGAATAATTATTTATTAGGCTCATTCTTATACAAATAAATATTTCTTTTAGTTTTATATCTGATATTTTTTATACCAATTAGCTTCAAAATTTAATTATTTTTTGAATAAATTAATAAAAATAATACAAATAATTATTTAAATATAATTGTATTTTAATTTTTCATTCTATTACGTAGGATAATTTGAAATAAAAGATAATGGACTTATTGTAACTGTCATGTATTTTGTGCTTTGACTGCGCGTCATCGTCTGAGAATCATGGCGCCTTCGTGGAGATCAGGTTCTTCCACAGTTTTGCTTTTGGAGTTAGCCAACCAGCAGCGGCGACAGACAGCGTCCTCTGTTAAACGAGCGAATTAGTTTTTTTTTGTTAGTGCCGGTTTGTTTGTTCAGCCCATGACAAAAAAAAAACAATAATAAATAAATTTAATTTACCTAATCACTTTTGATAGTAGGTTAATTTTTAAAGAGTGCTGCACTCTCTACTTTACCTGGAGTACACAAACTTTCGCAAACCTCAGTTTTTCAACCCTTTTCCCTTACCATTTTGTTGCTTCTAAAACTAAAATTCATAAAAAAAACACTATAACTTATGTTTGAATGTCTATTTATGACTTTGCTTATCTACCGAAAAAACAAAATTAGCAACGAAGTTAAAACTTTTACACGGAATTGTTATTTAATCAACTAAAAATAATCCTACAATCAACTGTTACAATAAATATGGAAAAGGGTCCAAATATAAAAGATTACAATGAGGGTAATTTGGACTTAACCTACTTTTTTTATTGTAGAAGTTAGTTGGAGAGTTATCTTTAGTTGTTTACTAACAATGCTTCAAAAAATGTTTTCTTTTTCCTTCTCCCGTTTTGGTTTATAAATTAAGAATTTAATTTTGATGAATTGTCAGTGTAAAATAATTTTATACGTGTATTCAATTACGTAATATTATATCAGTAAAAATAACTACATTTCACATTAATTACGTGAATAATTATCTAAAAGAATAAATGTGACAGTACATCAAAATTAAATCCATAACTACTCCTTTTGTTTGTGAGGTTGTATATGTTCTTGTCATTGTAAGATTTGTGATGAAATTACACATTTTATACATAGTTACATAACATACACTTATATGGTTGACGGATAAGTATACTTTATGTAAACCGTTGAATCCATTGAATAATTTTTCAGCATAAGGAAATAATTCCAGCTACATCATGTTACATAGAAAAATGAAAATCGTTGAAGGAAATTGGAACATATGTATAACATTTATGATTACATTGGCCATCTAATATACTCGGTAGTTCATATTACTTATGTTTTAATGAACTACTGGAATCAACCACATGGTAAAGTTCATGTTTCATTCCATTGGGAAGCTTCCAATTAAAATGGTAAAGCAATTGAGAAAGTGACAACTCCATTTGGTGTAGCAAATGGCAATACCCACACAAATTCTCCTTCCGGCACCAATGGAATCAATTCAAAGTTTGTACCTTTGAAATCAATTGAACAACTGTCGAGTCTCTCAGGCTCAAAACTCTATGGCCTCTGCATGACTAGTCCAATATTAAATAATAGTCCGGATAATTTACCATAATAAATAAACTGATCTTGAAATTTATTAGAATATACATTTTGTAAAATGGATATTAAAATGTATTTTTTTCATAAACTTGTAAATTGCCATAAGGATCTTGCGTTTTATGAATGCACGTAATCCGCTACATGGGTATTGTAGTTTATGTTCGAAGCAAAGCATCACATAATTTGTGGTAGGAGTGTTGCGGTTTATGTGTGATTTACAAAGGTGTATAAACCACTATAAAGATCTAGCAGTTTATGCTTTAGTGTGGACTTAATTTATTTTTCATGGAGTATGAGTTATTGGATGAAACTTTTTGGTTTGCCTTTTTTATGTATGGCAGCAACATAGGTTAGGTTAGTGTTTATCTATTTATTTTTGTTCTCATTTTTTGTTTCAGACTATGCCTTCTCTAACAACGGGCTCATTCCATTGGTTAAGTTCTCTGCTATTTTGATCAAAGAAATCTCAATGATGATCCTGATTCTTTCTTCAAATTTAAGAATAATTTATTTTTATATAATATCAAATATGAAGTAAATTACAATCTTAAAATAATTAATTGCATTTATATAGATCAACCATTAAAAAATAAGACTAGTAAATTACAATCTATTATTCATTATAATTCTTTTAATTCAGATAGGACGTACTCTTTTAATTCAGGTAGTACGTATACAAAATAAAAAAAATTTAACGAATATACTTGTTGAATTTTAAATTTTAGAACTAAATTGACTATAAATTCAACAAATGTATTTCATATTTGATATTATATAAAAATAAATTGTTAACTTAATAAAAAATTAAATAACAAAAAACGTACATTTAATAAAAATATAATTTTATATTTTAAAATATTAAAAAATACATTTTAAAAATAGATCATCTAAACATATTTTTATTAATTTCAAGTTTTCAACATTTAGAAATAAGGTATCTTTTAAAAAAAATTTAAAGGTAAAAAATTGAAAATAAAAAATAAAATCTAAACCTATTCTTAACAATTCCCTTCGAAAATAATTTCTGAAAAAAGTATTATTTTCATTCATATTTGACTCCATACATTTCACAGGGACCTCCTTCTTCACTCTTGCGGTGATTTTTCATTCGCCATGGTATCCTCAAGCCCTAGAGAAGGTCGTAGCGAGGTCCACACTACCTTGAAATAAATTACAATCTTAAAATAATTAATTGTATTTATATAGATCAACTATTAAAAAATAAGACTAGTAAGTTAATCTATTATTCACTATAACTCTTTTAATTCAAAGAGTACGTACTCAGATAAAAACGTACATTTAATAAAAATATAATTTTATATTTTAAAATATTAAAACATACATTTTAAAAAAAGACCATCTAAACATATTTTTATTATTTTCAACATTTAGAAATAAGATATCTTTAAAAAAATTAAAGGTAAAAAAATTGAAAATAAAAATTATTTTTAAAAAATAAAAATAAAAAATAAAATCTAAACCTATCCTTAACAATCCCCTTCTAAAATAATTTCCGAAAAAATTATTATTTTCATTCATATTTGACTCCCTACATTTCACACAAGCAGGGACCTCCTTCCTCACTCCTGCGGTGATTTTTCATTCGCCATGGTATCCTCAAACCCTAGAGAAGGTCGTAGCAAGGTCGACACTGCCTTGAAATAAATTACAATCTTAAAATAATTAATTGTATTTATATAGATCAACTATTAAAAAATAAGACTAGTAAGTTAATCTATTATTCATTATAACTCTTTTAATTCAGGAAGTACGTACTCAGATAAAATCGTACATTTAATAAAAATATAATTTTATATTTTAAACTATTAAAAAATATATTTTAAAAATAGACCATCTAAACATATTTTTATTATTTTAAAAATAGACCATCTAAACATTTAGAAATAAGATATTTTTAAAAAAAAATTTTAAGGTAAAAAATTGAAAATAAAAATAATTTTAAAAAATAAAAATAAAAAATAAAAAATAAAAAATAAAATCTAAACCTATTCTTAACAATCCCCTTCTAAAATAATTTCTGAAAAAATTATTATTTTCATTCATATTTGACTCCCTACATTTCACACAAGCAGTGACCTCCTTCCTCACTCCTGCGGTGATTTTTTATTCGGCATGGTATCCTCAAACCCTAGAGAAAGTGGTAGCGAGGTCCACAATATCTTGAAATAAATTACGATCTTAAAATAATTAATTGTATTTATATAAATCAACTATTAAAAAATAAGACTAGTAAGTTAATCTATTATTCACTATAACTCTTTTAATTCAGGAAGTACGTATTCAGATAGAAACGTACATTTAATAAAAATATAATTTTATATTTTAAAATATTAAAAAATATATTTTAAAAATAGACCATCTAAATATATTTTTATTATTTTCCACATTTAAAAATAAGGTATCTTTTTTTAAAAAATTTAAAGGTAAAAAATTAAAAATAAAAATTATTTTTAAAAAATAAAAATAAAAAATAAAATCTAAACCTATTCTTAACAATCCCCTTCTAAAATAATTTCTGAAAAAATTATTATTTTCATTCATATTTGACTCCCTACATTTCACACAAACATGGACCTCCTTCTTTACTCCTCCGGTGATTTTTCATTCGCCGTGGTATCCTCAATCCCTAGAGAATGTAGTAGCTAGGTCCACACTGCCTTGAAATAAATTACAATCTTAAAATAATTAATTGTATTTATCTAGATCAACTATTAAAAAATAAGACTAGTAAGTTAATCTATTATTAACTGTAACTCTTTTTTTTTTGTGACTGAAATAAATTAAACAAAGAAAAACAAAAGAAACAAAACAAGGAACTGCTTAAATAGAGGGACAGTCCCGTTTAAGACTACTCTTAAACTCCTCCCAAGGTGAAAGAAGCTCCACATGCGAAAGTTGTAACTTCATCACCATCTTTGCCATAGTATCTGCCACCGTGTTTGCATCTCTCATAATCAAACGAAAGTCAACACGCCAATTCCAATGCATGATATCTCTTATTTTGAGCACCAGTGGATCAATAAACCCAAAACCATCTTGAGTAACAAGATTAAATGCTTCCACACAATCCGTCTCACAAATAACATCTCGTTGACCCACATCCCAAGCTAAGAGATATCCTCTCCAAATAGCAAACAATTCTCCTTGAAGAATACTATTACTCTCAATCATTCCCAAACACCCCCTTTGCCAGCTCCCATTACAATCTCTAATAACACAAGCAAAACCAACACTATCACCCGAACCAAAATAACTAGCATCACAATTAATCTTAAAAGTACCAATGGATGGGGGATTCCAAAAACCATTTAGAGTTGAGGGAAGGGACATACGTTGTAATTCAAAAATATTTCTAAGCTCCTTTTCTGAAGTTAATGCCAGACAAATGACTTTTTCCGGAGGCCAAGTTTCATGGGGATTAAAGATGCCGTTATTCCTTGTTCGCCATATTCACCAAAGTCCCGAAAAGAACTTGAGCGGGTGCTCTCTGCTATGATACAAGAACCAGTTCTTCAAATCCAAACGATGACAAGGAATATCCAACCTTTGCCAGACAAGCTGAGCTTTTGGACAATCCCGAATACAATGTATAACCGATTCCTGGCTAGAAAGACATCTTGGACACCTATCCGATGACGACATCCCTCTTCTAAAGCGAAAACTTGCAGTAGGAAGAGCCTCCTTAAGACACAACCAAGCCAAAAACTTATGCTTTTCCGGAACAAGCTGACGCCAAAGCCAAAGCCAATTCTCCCTCTCCTCCCAACCAAACAGCTGCTTACACAACCACAAGTAACCATTGCGTGAGTCATAGACTTTGGCAGTAGACCCACTCCAATACCAACCCACTTCCGGACCTGCTTGTTCATCTGGATTGTAAGAGAGAATATTATCTTTCAGATTTTGAGATAAAGGAGAATAAAGAGTATCCAAATGCCACCTACCAACCGACCAAATATCCTGTATCCGGAGATTCGAATCAGAAATGTGGATATAATCCATCTCATTAGATAACCGTCCTTCTCTCCTCCAGCTAGAAAACCAAAAATTCTGGTTCAAATCTCCAATACACCAAGCAAACCCATCCTTCAACACTTTCCAAGCCTTGCAAAGACACCTCCAAATGGGAGAGTCCTTGTTCTTAGGATAACTAAAACAGTCATATAGAGATGATCGGTATTTGTCATCCAATAATTGGACCCATAGCTTGTTTGGCTGCTGGAAAAAAGTCCAAACTAGCTTCCCAAGAAGAGCAATATTTACACAATAAGGATCTCTAATCCCCAAACCTCCATATTTTTTTGGAGTAACCAGTACCTTCCAACTAACAAGATTCAATCCTCTTCCATCAACTTGTCCTTTCCAAAGAAAATTCCTCATCATAGACTCCAATTTACTAATGATTCCTTTGGGAAAAATAGAGACCTGCATCTGGTACGTCGGAATAGCAGCGGCAACAGAATTAACCAAGCAGAGTCTACCAGCCCGATTGAGTAAACTCCCTTTCCAGCTTGCTAGCCTACTCCGAATCTTATCCAGGACACCATTGAAAGCTGAACGAGTCACTGGGTAACTCCAAGATACTTGCCCAAATCCTGGACAAATCTGATAGAGGATACCCCAGTGAAAACCTCTTTCCTTGTTGCAGAGATATTCTTGGAGCAAAGCGCTTTAGACTTCTCCACCACTGTAACTCTTTTAATTAAGGGAGTACGTACTCAGGTAAAATCGTACATTTAATAAAAATATAATTTTATATTTTAAAATATTAAAAAATATATTTTAAAAATAGACTATCTAAACATATTTTTATTATTTTCAACATTTAAAAATAAGGTAACTTTTAAAAAAAATTTAAAGATAAAAAATTAAAAATAAAAATTATTTTTAAAAATAAAATCTAAACCTATTCTTAACAATTCACTTCTAAAATAATTTCTGAAAAAATTATTATTTTCATTCATATTTGACTCCCTACATTTCACACAAGCAGGGACCTCCTTCCTCACTCCTTCGGTGATTTTTCATTCGCCATGGTATCCTCAAGTCCTAGAGAAGGTCGTAGCGAGATCCACATTGTCTTGAAATAAATTACAATCTTAAAATAATTAATTGTATTTATATAGATCAACTATTAAAAAATAAGACTAGTAAGTTAATCTATTATTCACTATAACTCTTTTAATTCAGGGAGTACGTACTCTGATAAAAACATACATTTAATAAAAATATAATTTTATATTTTAAAATATTAAAAAATACATTTTAAAAATAGGCCATCTAAACATATTTTTATTATTTTCCACATTTAAAAATAAGGTATCTTTTTTTTAAAAATTTAAAAGTAAAAAATTAAAAATAAAAATTATTTTTAAAAAATAAAAATAAAAAATAAAATCTAAACATATTCTTAACAATCCCCTTCTAAAATAATTTCTGAAAAAATTATTATTTTTATTCATATTTGACTCCCTACATTTCACACAAACATGGACCTCCTTCTTTACTCCTCCGATGATTTTTCATTCGCCGTGGTATCTTCAACCCCTAGAGAATGTAGTAGCGAGGTTCACACAGCCTTGAAATAAATTACAATCTTAAAATAATTAATTGTATTTATGTAGATCAATTATTAAAAAATAAGACTAGTAAGTTAATCTATTATTCACTATAACTCTTTTAATTAAGGGAGTACGTACTCAGGTAAAATCGTACATTTAATAAAAATATAATTTTATATTTTAAAATATTAAAAAATATATTTTAAAAATAGACTATCTAAACATATTTTTATTATTTTCAACATTTAGAAATAAGGTAACTTTTAAAAAAAATTAAAGGTAAAAAATTGAAAATAAAAATTATTTTTAAAAATAAAATCTAAACATATTCTTAACAATTCACTTCTAAAATAATTTCTGAAAAAATTATTATTTTTATTTATATTTGACTCCCTACATTTCACACAAGTAGGGACCTCCTTACTCACTCCTTCGGTGATTTTTCATTCGCCATGGTATCCTCAAGTCCTAGAGAAGGTCGTAGCGAGATCCACATTGCCTTAAAATAAATTACAATCTTAAAATAATTAATTATATTTATATAGATCAACTATTAAAAAATAAGACTAGTAAGTTAATCTATTATTCACTATAACTCTTTTAATTCAGGGAATACGTACTCAAATAGTATGTATTCAGTACTAAATAAAAAAATTTAACAAATTAAAAATATTTTTATTATAGACCAGCTAAATATATTTTTATTATTTTTAACATTTAGAAATTACACTATCTTTAAAAAAATTAAATATAAAAAATTAAAAATAAAAATTATTTTTAAAAAATAAAAATAAAAAACAAAATCTAAACATATTCTTAACAACCCCTTTCTCTCTTTTCCACGATGAAATGTGGGTGAAAATGGATCCTCTCAATTGTTAAAAAAATATTTTTTTGAACTAAATGGCTCAACACACAAGGCGAAAAATGCAATAAGTACAACTAAAAAGAGATGTTCTAGACATGGGTGAAACAAAGACGATGTGAAACTACGCTAAGTTTAAAGGTCTAAGTTAAAAAAATATTTAATTTAAAATCTTAAGTTAGATCTTCGTAACATAATTTATGAAAAAAATATATTTTGATATCTATTTTATAAAATATATATTCTGATAAAATTGAAAATCAAATTATTTAATTTTGGTATTACCCTAATAGTCTGCTAATACTCTTTAATAGTTAAATTTTCTCATGCTAAATTTTATTTGTTGTATTCAAACCAAATTACGAATCTACACAAACATAACACCTAAAAGACAAACACCACAGAACCTTTTGAACTGAATTTGTAGGGTGCGCCAGGCCCATGCAGTAGTGTAAGGCTTGGGCGACGCTTGACAGGCCCAGTAGCAAGCTACTGTAATGGCCCATCACCCTCAAAAGATAAATTTAATATCGTGTGAGCCAATGGCCCACATATCAGATATTAAACTGATAAGAACAGATACTACACTTGATCTTAGCGGAGAAAGGTATGCTTTAAAACGTCAACAATTCTTTCTTTTATGCTAACGCCCTACCCCTTTCCTGTACGGTCTCAACGATGTGTGACATAAGGCGAGGATGCAATAATATAAAGAAAAAGAAAAAGAAAAAGAAAACACTACCCACAAGAACAACGTAGCTCCCTGACATACAGCAATGTTGTGTTACTCGTGTTTTGTCCACTATTTCTTTCTAATTAACATTCTCTGATTCTCTTAGTTCCCTTATGATAGAGATCCACATATGAAGGAATAGATTAAGTAATATCCTATGAGGCTTTTTATGCAATTCTTCTGGCTCAGCCTTGGTTCTACACTTCTACTCATCATTTCAAGTTTTCAACAGATTTTTGTCCTGCTAAGTAAAGTGCCTAAGTGCACTGCTTCCTTCCTTAATAGCTGATATATTTCTCAATGGCGTATGGTATAGCATCGAGGACATGTATATGACTAGTGAAGTAACAATATTTTTTACAATACTAACATGTGAACACTTTAAACGGCAAAATTTAGTAAGCGAGAAATTTTGGGTAATTTACCAAAATAAAATAATGGAATTTTAATATTACCAAAATATAACTTTTGATTTTTTGATACGAAAATTCAATTTTTCAGTAGTCTATGTAATCCGTGGAAGGGGTACCACGGTTTACGTGGAAAAGGCAAATGCATAGAAACCGTGGTAGGGGTTCTACGGTTTCTGTTGGAGTGTGCAAATAGGCATAAACCGTGGAAGGGGTCCAGCGATTAATGCCTGGACCTATTTCACCTATAAATACCCACCCAGGACTTAGTGTGATGTAGAGAGTCATTTTTACTTCTTCAAAAAATGAGTGAGGAAAGTTTTTTAGTCCTAGTCTACTGCGTTTGAAAAATTAAAAAAAAAAAAAGCAAAAGGCATGGAGTTAAGTTCACTGACAAAGAACCGGCCAGTGTTTTTGTGCGTTCCACAAATACTCTGTCAGAACTAAAGACGAGCATTTTGTAAAAGGCAGGGTTGTGTGGGTCCAAGTGGGTGAAGAAGTTGTTTTACAAGATTTCGATTGCGGTTGTTTCAACTGGGGTGCAGTATGAAACATTTGTGATAGGGTCGAACGAAGACATGCAGGTTTTGTTTCATTATCGGTGAAGTTTTCCAGGGGTGAGAATACACGAGCTGTATGCCAAGTTGGAAGATGGTTTTGATAGTTCTGGTGCATCGGCACCGAATCCTCAGTCGATGACGGTGGGGGTGCATCAACTTCGATGCCTGTCGTTACAGCTGGTGGTCTGTTGGCTGAACCTCCATCTGTTCCACTAGCGGCAACTAGGTCACCTGGTTTGATTCTTAGACTGTTTGGTGAGGGTGAGCCGGATCATATTGAGAATGCGATGCGAGAGGATGATCCGGATGACGAGCCAAATCACATATTCGGAGACAGTGAGGAGGATACTCCCAGGACACCACCAGCACGCCGGGGGCCATCGAGTTCTGGTTCAGGCCAACAACCGCCACATTTCTCCACCTTGAACTTGGAAGCAATCTGGCCAGCATCTGGACATATTTCCTTTGGTTAGGGCGGACGCAGCGGTTACGATAAAGGTGTTGCAAGAAGTTACGAATGCAACGTATGGATTCAGGCCTAGCTATAAGAAGGTGTGAATGACAAAACAGAAGGCAGTTGCACAGATATATAGGAATTGGGAGAAGTCGTATGCCGAGTTGCCAAGTTGGATACTAGGGGTACAAGCCACGATGGACGCAACCGTGGCAGTGTTGAAGACTTCTCCGGTACATGTTGGTGATCACGTTGATGAGTCTACGAGTTACTTTCATCGTCTTTTCTGGACATTCCCTCCATGCATTGAAGCATTTAGACATTGCAAGCCACTAGCATTTGGGCATTGAACCCCTACCACGGTTTCTTCTCAAATGCTTCATTAACGTAAACCGTGGAACCCCTCCAACATTTTACGTGTATTTCAAATCCGTGGGACCCCTTCCACGGTTTACATAAATTTGTAGAAAATTACAAAAGTTGTATTTCCGTAACTTTGAAAACCAAATATTTTATTTTCATAAATTGCTCGATAATTAATTACTAAAAAAATATAATATTAAATTATAATGTTATTTTTTAGTATATTTAATCTTTTTTATACTTCTTTTAGTATATTTTTTATATCGTATTTTATATAAAATTTTATTTTAGTTTGTTATAATTTTTTATTATTATAATAAAAATCAATATTTATTTATTAAATTAAAAATAACATATAAAATAATATATTTTAGTATTTTTTATGAGTACTCTCAGTAATCTTATTTTGTTTACTGTTTTGAGTTTTAACTTTTTACTAATTATGTTTTTATTATTATTTATGATTAACTTTTTATTTAATTTATCATTTTCAATAGGAATAATAAACAGTGAACAAAAATTACAATAATAAATTTTATGTCAAACAAAAAAATATTCTATAATTTATTTAGTACTCTCAGTATTCTTTTATTCAGAATTATTTTGGACTATAAAATTTTATTACTTATGATTCTATTGTTATGTATGATCAGTTTTTTATTTACTTTGCCATTTTTAATAAGATCAATAATTCATATTATAACATAATTACAATAACAAATTTAATAAAAAAAATCAAAATATAAAAGAAAGTACTAAAAATTGAAAAAAAAAATTTAATATTTAAAATGATTTGAAACAAATCTAAAAAATTCTTTTGGAAAAAACCAATAATGATCATCAAAGGTAACGCACGTTGAAGTTGCTTCCAATGAACGCGCTTTTAGGTTGTAAAATCACTTTTAGATTACAAAATCACTTTTGCGTTTAGTAAAAAAAAGTTACCAAACATAAAAAAGCGTTTACCAAACACACCCTAAGTGTCTAAGCAAAAAGGGATAAGCTCTTGACACAGCTCCTTTTCTAAGTGACAAGACTCGAGTTTATGAACAAATCAATGTTTGTTACTTGTTTCTACAAGACAATCAAGTTCATATTAAGAAAATAAAACAATAAAATGCTACTCCTTCCAAATTAAACTTACGTACGATCGTGTTGGCTGAACATTATATTAATAAATAACGAAACTGTTCCAATGCCGTGTCATGCTTAATCACACAAAGACAGCTTATGCAACAATCAATTACTAGAACTCGTTTGATAGTGCTTCACATAAATCTGGTCTAGGTATAGCAGGCAAACATGTTGCAAATCAGGGGCTTCGCCAAACGCAATTAACTAAAGCCACACCCAAATACCTTATTAACGAATTACATCATAATACAGTTATTTGAATGCATTTACAAGCACAATACAAGTGCAACAAAATTGCCATCAGCGAGATTCATCATTACAAAAGCAAATCATGAACCTTGATTCACAAAAACAAGTTATAACGCCAAATGAAACCAAAAGAAACAAAATATAAAGCTTAGTAAACTTCACATAACGGACAGGAATATCTTGAGATTACACCCAGCAGTGCAGCAAAGGGGACAAACTGGAAACTGTAATTTTAACAAGTCAGTAAACAACATCCCTCACCAAGTTTAAGAAGAATGAATCGAATCGCAAGCAGCAGCACAAGCAAACGGAACCTACTTGACAAACCTACAATCAAATTGATACACCTAGTGTTTTCCATGAGTTGAATTTCGTGTGGCAAGAGAAGAGGTTCAAAGTTCAAACTCTAGCTGTGTGTTCTTAATCCTCAAAATCCCTCCCCTTCATCCCTTCTTCCCCATTAGATTAAACTCCCAAACACACCCTAAGAGAATATTGGTGGAATATCCATCTAAATATCAAGGAAATACATGGAATAATGATATGAACAACTCCTAAACTCTAGCACTGCTCAGAAAACATCAGCAATATAAAAAGCTTTATGATTTTAAAGACACTTATTGAGAATCAAATTCATTCAATGCCCTCCAGACACCCACCAAGTTGATCAAAAGGGCATTTATGATAAATCCATATCCTTATAAGCATGCGGCTTCAAAAAATTACCGATTTTAATTGGTTCAAGTTCCCCTTTGCGGTAGGTGTTTTTCTAAATCAAGCAGTGTATGACGGGCACATAGAGTGCCAACTTCAATATTCATAAGTTATTATCCGCAAGTCATCTTCAATCCATGTAGCTGCTACCTTACCATCACTTACATGCATTTCCCCATAACAATGCAGAGGCAAATGGTCTTCCAAGGCCATGCCAGAGGAGATAAACTAATTGCATACAATAATTTCATTGCAAAATGGAAAACCATGAAGTCAACTAGTCAACAAGCAAAGAAAATATATTAATTCTTCTTTAGCACTGTCTCGTACTTCCCCTCAGTAGAAATTTGTAAAGTAAAATTCACTCTGGCAACAGATATTACCAGTGCTGATTAAGGGTAACATCACAAATCCCAAGATTTCAAGTGACAAATCCCAATATGATAATCTTTGACTTTAATTACTGTTGTGCATATTACTTCTAGCTCAACAATTAGTTCACTTCAGTTCTGACCATAGCACTCTAAAGAAAGTAATCCAGCGTAATTGAACATCTTTTGGAGATATAAAAAACAAGGTACCAACTTTGATAAATCCACTAAGCCTTAACCAAACAAGTAGGCATCTTTAGCCATGGTCTCTGTCCAAATGAAAGCTAGATGGAGCAGTCTTTAACATTATCCATCAGGTAAGGTATAATTACACATCACTGCTCACTACTCTTTCCATCTCTTATTTACTTGTCCATACAGTACAAATTCAAAAACTGATAACATCCCATCCAGAGGATAACCAAGTGCTTGAAATGACACAACCATATCGAGATAAATTCCCAAACTATGGTATAGTAATTAGCAGAGGTCCTTTCTCCAAATTGTAGACATCATAACCTGCATAAGCTTCAAAGCTCATCCTATGCAGCCTCTTTAGTATATCAGATCTGTTCATAGACACGTACACTGGTGACCAGTGTGAAGCCTTTCGCCAGCCCTTGTAGAAAAAATAGAGATGCCATTTTCGAGGAAATAATATTCTCTCAGACATAAATTTACTTATATGTAGTATCATCATGTACTCAACAAAATGCAATGCCAAGAGATTTCAGATAAGTTACCTAATAATAAGAGCCGGAGCCACCTCCACCACCCATGTAACTGCTACTACCACCCACACCCCTGCCAGAATACATAGTTGAGTATGAGCTGCCTCCAACCTGCACAGGCACAATAATGGTCCATAAAGAAATGCAGACAGACAGACAGACATATATAAGATACTTCCTATTGAGAAAGGTCAGGAACATTACATCACTTCCTCGTGAAATGTAATCACCACCATAACTTGATGAGTACATCCCACCAACATCACTATTACCAAAGGAACCTGACATGGAACACACAATATGTAAGGAGTAAGGACCGCATAAACAAAATCCTAATGTTGAAAATACTGAATCAAACTATTTACAACAAAACCCACCTCCACCATAACCCATGCCTTGTCGACTGCTATACATCCCATGGGAATCCTGACTAGACATTGAACTTCTGCTGCTTCCACCATACCCCAGACTAGATCTTCCCAGCCTACATATCAGAATGTAAAGATTGAATTACAAAACCATAGCATTCAGCTTAAGAGAGGAGAAGAGCCACATTTAAGATGAAACTAACCTGTCACCGTAAGCATCTCCATATTGAGAACCACTACCACCATATTCATAGTCCAAACGAGCTCTTGATTGACGAGCACTAGTATCCGCATATCGTGAAGGAACATCATCCTAATTAGAAATAGAAATAATATTATTTACAAAGTCATTTTATTTAGAACTGAAGATTGTTCAGATTAAAGAATCAATGCTCAGAGATAATACTAACTATGGAAGCATAAGAACGTTTTGAGCCAGAGAGAGCATCATAGTCGCGGGGTCGTCCTTCACGGTAACTCATGTGTGCAGAGGGTGGCGGAGGGGGAGGCCTCTCAAATCTCCACGTAACCTCTCCTTGGTGCAGCACGAGCCGTACTTCTTGGAATATCAGAATATGCAGGACCACGGGCTGGATAATCCCTGTATGATGGACGTCTTTCAGAGGCCATCCTTGAACCATAATCTGTAGCAACTCTACTTCTAGGAGGCGGTATGTCCTCACGTCGAACATAATCTCTCTTTGTACTAACTTTAGGATATGTAGGAGCTAAAAAGAAAATGTAGCACTTAATTAATCATCAAAAGATAAAACTGTAGATACATATCTTCAAAAATACAAAACCCTGTACTACATACGAGGAGGTCTCCTCTCATAGGATCTGGCTGGAGGAGGCATAGGCCTACTTCTTACTGGCACTGACATGATAGGACGTCTATCTCTCACACTAACTGGCCTGACTGGTGGAAGACGACTTCCAATTCCCCTAACCGTGCGAGGGGGAGGAAAACTACGTGGTGCAGGTCGGCTCCATGAAGGTCTGGCCATTGTTGCAGAACCACGACCAGGGCGGTAGTCCCCACGACTGATATGTTTTCCACGGCCTCTCTGAAGTGGTCTTGACAACCTAGCCCTAACTTTTGCCTGAAAGAAGCTGAGAGCATTATAAAAAGCCCCACATAACTGTTGAAACATCCAAACATAATTAAAAGCTAAAACAGACCTTCTTGTCACCTTCACCCAACTCTGTACCGCTAATACTTTCAGCACATCTTACTGCAGCCTCATGTGTGGCAAATGTAACAAATCCATAGTCTTTCCTACGGGCAGCTGGCATGTTCCTGGCAAGTTCAATCTTTTCTAGGTCCCCAAATTTCTTAAGAAGATCCCGAACATAATCTTCATCCCATGAAGGAGAGAGTGCATCAATAAAAACAGTTTTGACCTGCAACTTAGACATACTCGATAAGTTTCCTTTGTGGAGCACGACAGGCATATTTATTGCAAAATAAAGACCACTTCAAAGCTTCTCCACTCGAAAAACACCCAAGTGATATTCAGTCAACCCATATAAGTACAGTTCAATTTGAAGCAATAACCAATTTAACAATCGAATAAGATAATTACAATGTTTATAATATAGAGATCAAAAACTCAGGCTCTTGGCATTTGAAGAAAACAGAAGTGTCTAAAAGAACCGGGAATATTTGGCACCAAAAAAAAATCACAATGGTTCCTTTAATATCCCTCATGAAACAAATGAATCTAGATTTAGAAAATACCTGTGCCATAATTTCATCACCCGGGTCAATAAAGGAATCTGCAAAGGAAACCTTTGCAGGCTTATCTACTCCAAACACAACATCTCTCTTTTGAAGTCGTTTAAATGCATCCATAGCATCTGACCGAGAGGAAAATTCCAAAAATGCAAATCCTCGGTTCTTTCCTTCATCATTACTATCTTCTACTAGTGTTATATCCTCAACATTTGTAACTCCATAATGCTTTAACTTCTCCTTTAACTGAATCATAAGTTGCATTTTATAGTCAGAGACTCATCAAACTTCTATAAAGAGGTAATCACTAGCAAATACAACTCAGGCCACGAAGGTCAGAAGGTACAAAAACTATGCCCAAAGGAATTGAACTTACAGCTTCCTTTGTCCATGTCTTGCATATGTTTCCCAAATAGAGGGTATCACTATCCTGACTTGGTGTTACACCACATTGTTTTCCGTTAATCTGAAATTGCAGTGATTAAAACATATGATTCCATACAATAACAGATTTAAATCCACTCTAACACTGAGAAGATCAACAATTACCACTGGATTTTTAAGCTCTGCTACAGCTCGTTTAGCTTGTTCCACGGTTTCAAAGCGCAGGAATGCAAATCCCTTATTTTTTCTAGTCTGAGGATTCATCATCAGCCTGACTTCAGTGACCACCCCAACTTCACTGAACACCTTCCTCAGATCATCTTCAGTAGCATCCTTGTCAAGGCCCCCAACAAATACTTCAAATTCTTTCCTCTTTTTTCTCTCCTTTACAACTTCACGGTGTTCCTCTTCCTCCACATCAACCAAATCAGCATGCTCATGCTCATCTCCAGCATGCTCCTCATCTTCTTCACCCTCAATTTCATCATGAACATCTTCAACTTCTTCCTCACCTGTGTCACCCTCTTCTTCACCGCCATTATCCTCCGCTTCTTCCTCTACTTCATCAACCACCTGATGAACCTCGTCTTGTTCAATTTCCTTCTCATCATAATCAACTGCAATATATTCCTCCGGTTCATATTCGGGATCATTATCCTCCAAATCTAACCGTTCATCTTTTTCATATTCATCTATAGACTCCTTAACCTCCTCTTCCTCGTCTGTCATAAAATAACGATTTCAGATTATCCCATCAAAGCATTCTTAACTTTTCCATCATAATTTTTGTCAATTAGGGGTTTATGAATCCTCAGCAATGCTAGTCACATGGCGCACATGTAGTATAGCAGAACGCACAAGTCAACTGAAAAACAACTTAAACCTAGAAAAAAAAATACTCACAGCACAAGCAACCCATGAACTACAACTCTCCCACAAGCTACCAAAAGGATGACTATGACCAAATTGCCAGTAACATGAAAACATATCTATCAGCCAAATGGTTTTTCTCCCAACAACCATGGAAACATAAGCCTTACAAACATTCAGCAAGCGCAGGGAAAAGAAGTGATACATAAAAATAAAAAACACTCACAATGTTTTTCCCAAAAAAAATAATAATACATAGAAGACTAAGATATTTCCAACAAAACTAATAAACAAAAAACTTGACATGCAAAGAACCCCAACACCACACTCATGACCAACTTTAAACTCAAATACAATCCAAAACCTTTAATCTTAGCCTCCCAATATAAGAATAAAAATGTACCAAAGAAATCTCATACATTTACAACTTCAGCCAATTATTTTCAAATTATGTAAAACTAACCACATATATCAAAATTTAACTAATTTTCAAAGGTATAATCTTTAATTTTAAATAATTTCGGAATTGATGATAACAAAGAAATAAAGCAGGCACTTACTTTTCGCCACAGCTGATCCATTATGCACGTGTGTTGTTGCTGCTTCTTCTACAGCTTCAGGAGCCATTTGATTCATATCAATCGCTTGTTCCTCAACAAAGGGCTTCTCCTCTTCAACAACGACAGGTTTCTCTTCAAGAACAGGGTTCACTTCGGCTTTTGGCTCATCCTCCATAATCGGCTTTTCCTCGAGCTTCCCCGCTTCCTCCACAGCTTCAGGGTTCGGCTGCTGCTGCTGCTGATTCTGCCCGGCCTTCGAGGGCCCCCGGCCTCCTCTTCCACCCCTTCTTCCCGGAGTGCCGCCACGCTTCACCGTTCTCGGAGGCATTGTTGAAAACCCTAGTTTTTACAATCGGGAAATTGATTCCCTTTATCCTTATCGGATCGGGAAAAAAAACACCCTAAACTCAAAATTCCTAATTAAACAATTGGAAAAATTATCGGTTGTCTTCAATCGACGTCAAAATCGAAACTTCAAGGGAAAATGAGTGCAGAGTATGAGAACAGCGAGGAAATTAGGAATTGAAAGGGATCAATAAAAACCCTAGTGTGCGAATCAAAGGGAAAATATGCAAAGTTGGAAAAAAAAAAACAATAAATAAAAATAACCTGGATAACAGAAACAATACGGAGTTCCAACCTGGATCCCTAGTGTTATATTTATAGTAACGATTAATTGCATTGTAACCCCATAAGTTTTGGGTTTTTTCGTTGCAGTCCTTCCTAACCTTATGTGATTTACATTTAGGGCCGTTGGGGTTAAAAATTTAATTAAGTTCTTTTAAACACATAAAAATTTAAATTAAAAATAGTTTATAAATAAATTTTTTTTTTTTTGTGATAAATTATTTTGTATTTAGAACCTTCAAATTCTACTAACAAAATAAGTAAAAAAGTTGTATTTTATTTATTTTTATCATTATTATTTGCATTTATTTTTGTGTTGGGTTAGTATACTAAAAACAAATAAATTTGAACTAAGGATTTTTCATGTTTGTGTGCGATAAAAAAATCTGGGACATTGTCAAATCAGATTACATTACTTTATTTTGATTTGATATTAGATTATCATAAAATTATAAACAAAATAAAAAGTTAAAAAATAAAAAGACAAGAATATTCTTTTATAATTAATATAAAAAGATTAAAATATCTTTTAAAAGTAACTGAAAACTTAATTTAATTTCAAAAAGAGTAAAATAAGTTTATAATAAATTTTAAAAAGACCAAAATACTCTTTTAAAATTAGAGTTATTTAATAAATTTGAAGATTAAAAATTTATATTAAATTTAAAAAATAAAAATATTCTTTTTAAAGAGTAACGTTAAAACTTAAAAGTCTAAAATATTTATTTAGTATTAATGATCTTTTTAAATGCTTTAAAAATTAGAAATTTGTCATACATATATATATATATAAGATTAATTTTGAAAAGACTAAAATATTCTTTTAAGATTATTGTTGTTTGATTAAATTATAATATTAAAATTCAAGTTTGATTTTAAAAAGATTATAATACACTTTTAGATAATTTTAAAATGAAAAAAAATACTAATTATCCAATGATGGTTGTTTTATTAATTTAAAAGAAGAAATTTGTATTTGGTTTTAATAGATCCAAATATATTATTTAGTATTTATTTTAACGTTAAATTACTTGTCAGTTTTTATAATTTCATTAAATTTTTAGTTAAATATTTATAATTTTAAAATTTTTAATTGAATTTTTACATTATTTTAAATCTATCTTGTAACTAGGTCATTTTTGTGTCAAATTCAAATAACAAAACCAACAATAATAACAAAGTCTTGTCCCACTAGGTGGGTCGGCTATATGAATCAAACGATACCATTGAACTCTATTATGTATCATGTCTATAGAGAGACCGTTTACATGTAGATCTCTTTTGACTACCTCATGGATAGTCTTTTTAGGTCTTTCTCTGCCTTTTTCCATTATCCATCTTCCATCTCATCCACCCCTCCTTACTAGTGTTTTGTCGGTCTTCTTCTCACATATCTGAACCACTTGAGACGCGATTCTACCATCTTTTCTCTTTTATATATTTATTTCTTATTCTATCCAATTGCGTATGATCACTCATCCACCTCAACATCTTCATCTCTGTCACACTTAACTTATGTTCGTGCACTCCTTTGGTTGCCTAACACTCTGTACCATAAAGTATAGCCGATTTGATAACAGTGCGTTAGAATTTACTTTTAAGTTTTAAAGGCATTTTTTTATCATATATAAAACCAAACGCACTCCGCCATTTTGACCAACCTGCTTGGATCCTATGATTTACATCCAATTCAATCTCTTTATTATCCTGTATGATACACCCAAGATACTTAAAACTCTTAACTTTTTGTAAGATGTTATCTCCAATCTTCACCTCTATATTAGGGTTTTTCCTTCGCAAGACAAACTTACATTCCATATTTTCCGTCTTGCTATGGTTTATGCGCAGACCATACACTTCTAGAGCTTCTCTCCATAACTCCAACTTCTTATTTAGGTTTTTCCTTAACTCTCCCATAAGGACGATATCATTGGTAAAAAGCATACATCATGGTACAAGCTCTTGGATATGTTTTATGAATACTTCCAAGACTAATGTGAAAAGGTATGGACTTAAGGATTATTCTTGATGTAATCCTATACCAATAGAAAATTCTTCTGTCACACCACCTTGAGTCTTCACACTAGTTGTAGCCCCATCATACATGTCTTTAATTGTACGAATATATGTAATCCTTACTATCTTCTTTTCCAAAACCTTCCATAAGACCTCCCTTTGCACCTTATCGTACACTTTTTTCAAATCAATAAACACCATATGTAGATTCTTTTTATTACTACGATACCTCTCCATCATCATTCTTAACAGGTATATCGCTTCAGTGGTAGATTTATCTGACATAAAACTAAATTGGTTCTCTGTTACTTGTATTTCTTGTCTCAACCTTCATTCTATCACCATTTCCCATAACTTCATGGTATGGCCAAGGACGGATACATGGGGGGGAGGGGGAAGTAGAGGCCTGAGCCCCCCAACTTTTAAAAAAAAAAGTAGTAGTCACTAATTAGAAGCCCAACCTAACATAAATAAAACATTAAAATTTAAATAAATCCCTAAAACTAATTCTGTTTCTTCACCTTTCCTATTTTTTTCTAATCCTTTTGTTTTCTAACACCGTAACATGCGCCGTCCTCAGTTCTCAGTGGATCGTATCACTGTGACACTGCCATTGTCCATTGCCAGTCTCTAATGAAGTCAAGGTATTTATTTTATTTTTCAATTTTTTTATATAATTACATAAAATTATTAATTAACAAAGTACATTTTTTATTATAGAATAATTTAATTTTATTTTTTTGTATTTACATAGAAAAATTATTGACCTATTTTTAAGATTTATTCTCTCTTATTTTTTTTATTTTATTTTTTAATGAAATTGATAGTGATTTAATGAAAAATTATTATTATTGATATTTTAATTAATAAAATATACTTAGACTTTATTTATTCATGTAAGTATATAATTATTTGAGTTCTTTTTTTTTCAGGTAAAAAGAAATTAGAACATTTTATGATGAAAAAGCAAAGTAAAATTGATGCAATTTTTAAGAGAAAAGTTACTGATAATGTTGGAGTTCAATCAAGCCAACCCTCTGATCCTATTTCACAAGAAGGTCAAGTAAATGAGCTCTCTAATCTTACTCAAAATACATATCAACATGAAACCAAAGTACCAAGATTAGAAAGAGATGTTGATATCTCTTTACTAGAAAGGGATCCAGGAAAGCGACGTCCAATTTGGCAGTATAATGTCAATGAACGTGATAAGATTCGTAGAGCATACATAATAGCTGGGCCATACCAACCAACAAATATTAGCTATCCAGCTTCTGATAATAACAATCACCGTCGATATTTTCAATCTTCTTGGTTTAAGAAATTTTCAAGTTGGTTAGAATATTCACCAGAAAAAGATGCTGCTTATTGTTTGCCTTGCTACTTGTTTGGTAAACATTATGGTGCTCGCAATGATGGAAAAAATGCATTTTCAGAGTTAGGATTTAGTAACTGAAAGAAAGTAAATAATGGGGTAAATTGTGCATTTGTATGTCACGAGGGTTCTATTCCTAGTTCTTCCCATAATTTGTGTGAAATCTTGTGATGATTTAATGGCTCAATCTAAGCATATAGACAAAGTTCTTGATAGGCATAGTGATGAAACTATTGCAAATAACCGTTTAAGGTTGAAGACATCTATTAATGCTATTCGATGGCTTGCATTTCAAGCATGTGCATTTAGAGGCGATGATGAAAGTCCTGAATCTTTGAATAGGGAGAATTTTATTGAGTTAATTAAGCTTTTAGCTTCCTGTAATCAGAATGTTCATAATGTTGTCCTTGAAAATGCTCATGGAAATGCTCAATATATATCTCCCAGTGTTCAAAAAGATATATTGCATATCTTTGCTAGAAAAGTGCGTGCAACAATTCGAGAAGAAATTGGTGATTCTAAATTTTGTATAATTATTAATGAAGCAAGAGATGAGTTAAAGCGAGAACAAATGTCTATAGTTTTGAGATTTGTAGACAAGCACGGTTGTGTTCAAGAAAGATTTTTTGATCTTATACATGTTTCTGATACATGTTCTTTGACATTGAAAACAGAAATTTCATCAATTCTTTCTCGTCATAATCTTGATGTCCAAAATCTGAGAAGGGTACGATGGAGCTAGTAATATGCGTGGTGAATGGAATGGATTGCAAGTTCTAGTTTTGAAAGATTGCCCTTTTGCTTATTACATTCATTGTCTTGCTCATCGATTACAATTAGCACTTGTTTCTGCAGCCAAAGAAGTTTGTTATGTTCATCAATTCTTTTCAAAACTTACACTAATTGTGAATGTTGTGACTGTTTCTCCTAAACGTCATGATCAGTTAAGGGTTGCTCAAGCAAATAATGCTGCAAACTTAATTGCCAATGATCAAATTGTGACAGGTAGTGGACTTAATCAAATTGGTACTTTGCAAAGAGCTGGAGATACTAGATGGGGTCTCATTTGAATTATGTACGTAGCTTGTTATGCATGTTTGATGCTACTTGTGAAGTTCTTGAAAAAAGCACCGAAGAAGGTAATTTCTCCACTCGTGGTGATGCTAGTGCTGTTTATGATGCTATCACATCCTTTGAATTTGTCTTTGTTTTGCATTTGATGAGAAATATTTTGGAAGTTAGTCATGATCTTTGTCAAGCTTTGCAATGAAAAAATCAAGACATATTGAATGCTTTAACTCTGGTTTCTACTACGAAGACTTTAATCCAAAGAATGAGAGAATCAAGTTGGGAGGCTTTTATAAAAGAAGTTATATTATTTTGTGAGAAACATGAAGTTGAAGTTCCTGATATGAATGCATTGCATATTCCTAGAAGAGGTCGAACTCGCAAAATTGTTGATCAAATTTCAGTAGAGCATTATTACCGTGTTAATTTATTTCTAGCTGTAATTGATACACAATTTCAAGAGCTTAATGAAAGATTCAATGATAATATGGTGAAATTTCTTACTTTAAGCTCAACTTTAGATCCCAGAGATAATTATAAGTTCTTCAGTGTCAACAAAGTATGTGAATTAGTAGAACAGTTTTATCCAGGTGACTTCAGTGACCAAGAGAAATTTCACATTAGAATGCAAGCTCAACATTATGAACTTGATGTTCCTAATCATGTTGAATTAACTAACTTGTGCACAATTTCGGAGTTATGTCAAGGATTAACGAAGACAGGAAAGTCTTTAACATATCCTTTAATTGATCGTTTGATTCGCTTGGTATTAACTCTCCCTGTTTCAACTGCTACAACTGAGAGATATTTCTCAGCTATGAATATTGTGAAGAATAGACTCAGAAACAAAATGGAAGATGAATTGCTTGCTAATTGTCTTTTGATTTACATTGAGAAGAAGATTGCTGAAAGATTTGACACAGATTCTATTATCAATGAATTTTATGATATGAAGAATCGACGTGTACCACTTCGTTAGTAAAAAGTACACTTTTTTTGCACTTTAAATATATGTTCTCTATCAGTATATTTTTGTAATGTATCTTACATTATAATTTATTTGCATATATTTTTTATATTATATATATTATTGGTCCCCCATGATAACATTCATGGATCCGTCCCTGGGTATGGCTCATAAGTTTGATCCTTCTATAGTTTCTGCAATTTTGTATATCCCTTTTATTCTTGTAGATAGGTATCAAGGTGTTCTTTCTCCGCTCATCTGGCATTTTCTTCAACCTTAAAATCTCATTAAAAAGCTTGGTTAATCAACTAACGCCTTTTTCTCCAAGACCCTTCCAAACTTCAATCGGGATATTATCGGGTCCTACTGCCCTGCCATTTTTCATCCGCTTTAGAGCTCTTTGACTTCGAAGTCTCGAATCCTTTAATAGTAGTCAAAGTTTTGATCTTCTTCCCTCGTGCATAACCGACCAAGGCTCGGAAGAGTCTTCTATCTTTCATTAAATAACTCGTAGAAGTAGTTCTTCCACCTTTCATTAATCTTCTCCTCTTGAGACAAGACCTCCCCGTCTTTATCCTTTATGCATTTAACCTTATCCAAGTCTCCGTTCTTCTTTCACGGTTCTTTGCGATTCTATATATACCTTTTTATCCTTCTTTCTAGCCTAAAGACTGGTAGAGACCCTCATATGCTCTTGTTCTTGCTTCGCTTACAGCCACTTTTGTTTCTTTCTTGGCCGCTTTTTATTTTTCTCAATTATCGACCACTCTTTAAAGTACACCTTTTTTGCCTTTATCTTTTCTTGTACCCTTGTATTCCACCACCAGGACTCTTTGTCTGTTGGTCCTATCCCTCTAAATTTACCAAAACTTTCTTTTGTTATTATTCTAATAACTTTTGCCATTTCCTCTGCGCTACCGTTCCCATCCCACTTTGCCTCTTCTTCTACTCGTCTTAGGAAGCTTCCTTGTTCTTCACCTTTCATCCACCACCATCTCGTCCTTGAGTTCTTCGTATGATTTTTTCTCAATTTTTGCTCAACTCGAAAAACCATGACAAGCATCCTATATTGTGTTGTTAAACTCACTCCCAGAATAATTTTACAATTAATGCAAAATTTTAGATCGATTCTCTTCAACAAGAAGAAGTCGATTTGAGAGCTTATCATGCCACTCTCATAGGTTATAAGATGTTCATCTCTCTTTTTAAAACATGTATTTGCAATGAGGAGATCAAAAGTTAAGAAAAAGTCCAAAATAGTTTTACCTTCGGTATTGATCATCCTAAAACCATGGCCTCCGTAAATACTTTAATATCCAGTCGCTTCTCTTTCAACATGGCTATTTAAATCTCCTCCTAAGAAAATCTTATCTCCCGAATGTATGTCTTGGACTAAACTCTCGAGATCCTCCCAAAACTTTATCTTATGTTGCTCTTCCGAACCCACTTGTAGTGCATAGGCGCTAATCACATGAAAAGTACCTCATTCCACCACAAGTTTGATAGAAATGATCCGATCTTCCACCCTCTTGACTCTCGAGATCCTCTCTCACAAGGTATGTCTTCTGTGCCAAACTCAATAGAGTTAAAATCTAATCGATCTGATCTAATTATATTAAATTTTGTACCTGACAAATAATCGTGTCAAATAGAATTTTACTGATTATACCCCGCTTTAATTAGTTTGGATATTGAAATTAAGGTTCTGCGAATCCGAATTGACTTGATTACCTTACATATTAAAAAATAAAAATATAAAATTTATATAATTTTTTCTAATTCTAATCTCACTTCAACCATCATTCACCTATTTTTTTTATTCTTTTTTTTTTCGTTGTAGAATTTTTTCCTTTTCTTTTCCCCTTTTTTTTAGAAATTTAACTCTAATTCGTTAATTAAGGGTGTTCACAAGTATGGGTAACTCAATTATCCGTCCAAAATCAATCCGATTATATTGGTTTTGGACCTAAAGAATAATCGGGTCAAATTAAACCACCTTAAACTTGACCTTAATTGGTTCAAATATTAAGATCAGTTTGGATTGACTTTTGAAAAAAGTATTTAATTTTTTCATCTTTTTAAAAACGGTCTTTTTTTTTACAAACAAAAATTATTTTACAATTGAATAGATTTTTAAAAAGAATTTTTAAATATTAAAAACGTCTTTCGCTTCTATTTTTTTTAAAAGCAAGGTATTGTTAGCTTTTAGAAAAAAGTAAATAATTTATTTTTTTAATAAAAGTATTTTTTTTAAAAGACGTGTTCAAATAAATTTTAAATTGAATAAAAGTATTTTATTTTTTTAAAATAAAAAATTAGAAGACCTGAAATTATAATTATATTCTTTTAGAGTTAATTTTAAAAATTAAAATATCTTTTAAGATTAAAGTAATTTATATTGAATTAGAAATATGATATAATTTTAAAAAATAATAAACTGTAAAAACAAATATATAAATTTAGAAAATTTGAAAAGACAATTATACTTTTGTAAAGTTAATTTTAAAATTTAAAATATCCTTTAAAATAAAGCGGTTTATTTTAAATTAAAAATATGAGGTAATTTTTAAAGAAGTAAATTACACTTTTGTTAATTTTAAAAAAGATAAAATTGCCCTTCGAGAATTAGAAATGTTAGATTATTTTAAAAATTCAAAATCTATATTTGAAGTTAAAAAGATACAATTACCCCCTTCTGAGATTAATTTTAAAATTCTAAAATATCTATTTAAAAATTAATTAAAAAGATAAAAATATTCGATTAGTATTACTGTTTTTAAAATTTAATATTAAAATATATAATTTTATACTAATTATAAAAAGATCAAAATATCTTGTTAGAATTAATGTTGTTTAATAGAATTATAATGTTGAAATTTAAATTTGACTTTAAAAAGGTTACATATATTTTTAGATAATTTTAAAATGATAAAAATATTCCTTATACAATTAAGATTGTTTTGTTGAATTTGAAAGAAGAAATTTAAATTTAGTTTTAATAGATTTACGTACAATATTTAGTATTAATTTCGAATAGTAAGAACTCTTTTAGAAGTAGATTGTTTAAATAAACGGCAAAGGCTATGGTATGGAGCACTGAGAATATCTAGAGGTATGAATATCATGTGTATGCACCTATTGGACGACATCTGTGGTGTTAGATAGGGGTGTGCATGACCCGACCCGGCCCGAAGACCCGGCCCGGTCCCGAACACTTTGGGGCTAATTTGATGTGATTTCATCGGGTCTAGGGCCGGGTATGGGTCTCAAAAGTAGACCCGGTCATTATTTCGGGTCGGGTCCGGGCCATAGTTCGGGTCACCCGAAATCGGCCCGGTGGCCCGGTCATCATACACAATTAATATTTTGTGTTATTAGTGATGGATGATGTCTATTATTATGTGAAATTTAAGTATTGTAAACCTTAATATTTTGTGTTATTAGTCATTATATATAAGACTATAAGTTAATATTTTATGTTTAAAATGCATAAGACTTTAGACTAATGCATAAACTTGTGTTACTTGTATTGATTTAAATATTTGGTGTTATTAGGTAATATTAGTATTGATTATGGTTATACTTTAATTTTAGAGAAGAGTTAGTTCTTATTATATTTTTCTAAGTGAATTTTACCATGTCAAATAATGGTTGGAATCTTAAAAATTTGGATATTTTTACTTGCTAACTTATAAGAAGGTATCAAGGTAATATAATGTTAACGGCCCGGTTTTCACCCGGTTTTTACCCGGTATAATCGTGGCCCGAAAGTGTATAGGTTTCATCGGGTCTAGGGTCGGGTTCGGGTCTAACAAATAGGCCCGGTACATATTTCGGGCCGGGTCTGGGTCACATCAAACCCGGTTTCACCCGGCCCATGCACACCCCTAGTGTTAGATATCAATACTCCTGACACAAGATGGAAAGAGAGAGGCTTTTGCAGATGTGGGGCATGAAGGGGTTCAGATAATTAGTTATTAAGTATGTTGGTAATGGAATAATAATGTTAAACAATTTTTTGGAAGAACATAGATGGTGGGCCAGTAGAATTTTTCGGCAGTGTTAGGCTATGCAAGTTGGGCCTTAATATTGAGTGAATGAAAAACGCCGGTTTTTAATTTGTTAAGAAAAAAGGGTAACAGATCCAAGTCATTCCCAACCCAACCCCCGACCCAAATTCCCCCCCCCCCCCCTCACCCTCTTCCCCCCAACCCTTCATTCTTTCATGTACTGGAATTCTCTAATAAATTTTGTGCATTAGAATTCTCTAATAATTTATTATTTATTTTGAGCTAATTTTGATATGTTCTTATTTGATAGTCAAATATATAAAAATTTATTGGTGAGTCTAAATATTATTAAGTTGTTTATGGTCACATTGAATATATATATTTGATTTATTCAAAAAAGTAGATTACTAAAACCAATTAATAACTACTTTAGAATTAATATATTTAACACTAGATTAAGAAAAAATAAATAATACATAACATGTTATATTTTTATTAATTAAATTATTATAATTTAATTTAATCTTAACAAAATAATTTAAAATTATAATTTCAATCTTATCATACACGGGTTAATACACTTGTTTATATAATAAAATAGAATAAATTATTGGCTTCTTAAAATTAATTAAGGTTAGCCTTTTAATTCATTTACATCTTAAAAAGCATGATCCATAATTCAATACAGCTAAAACAATAAAAAAGCTAAGGTAGAAATCGGAATGCATATTTTATTATGGAGCTCCTATAACTTGAATTTTTTTTTTTTTTAAATACCTTCAGTAGCGTTAGCTTTTTGTTTGGACACTCGTGGGTTTTATTCTCTGTTAACTCAGTATGTTTTTTTCCCCTTTCGTAGATCACATGTTTTCAGGCTTTCTTACATTTTATTGGACATCCAAACTCTGACCAATAATAAAAAAAAATCTATGTGCATTTCTTTGGTCCATCTCTCAAAAAAGATAAACTACATCATTAAATTAATCACTACTCTTTATTTCGGTAATGTCACCTGAAACGAATTCCAACACACTGCATCCGACTGCCACTGTCAGTCGCTTTAACTGCTGAACATTCACAACGCTGCTGGCCCCTCTTGCACGCGTTGAAAGCATACTCATTCCTCGTAGCTAGGGGTGTGCATGGGCCGGGTGAAACCGGGTTTGATGTGACCCAGATCCGACCCGAAATATATACCGGGCCTATTTGTTAGACCCGAACTCGACCCTAGACCCGATGAAACCTATACGCTTTCGGGCCACGATTATACCGGGTAAAAACCGGGTGAAAATCGGGCCGTTAACATTATATTACCTTGATACCTTCTTGTAAGTTAGCATGTAAAAATATCCAAATTTCCAAGACTCCAACCATTATTTGACATGGTAAAATTCACTTAGAAAAATATAATAAGAAGTAACTCTTCTCTAAAATTAAAGTATAACCATAATCAATACTAATATTGCCTAATAACACCAAATATTTAAATCAATACAAATAACACAAAATTATGCATTAGTCTAAAGTCTTATGCATTTTAAACATAAAATATTAACTTATAGTCTTATATATAATGACTAATAACACAAAATATTAAGGTTTACAATACTTAAATTTCACATAATAATAGCCATCATCCATCACTAATAACACAAAATATTAATTGTGTATGATGACCGGGCCATCGGGCCGATTTCGGGTGACCCGAGCTATGGCCCAGACCCGATCCGAAATAATGACCGGGTCTACTTTTGAGACCCATACCCGACCCTAGACCCGATGAAATCACATTAAATTAGCCCCTAAAGTGCTCGGGGCCGGGCCGGATCTTCGAACCGGGCCGGACCGTGCACACCCCTACACGTAGCATCTAGACATATGGATGTCTTCTAATGCCCATACCATAGAATTTGCCTAAATAAACTAGCTATAGAAAATAAAATTTTAATTTTAATTTAAAATATTTAAATATTGTATTAGTTACTTTTAAAAAGACAAAAATATATCTTATTAAGATGAATGACAAATTTATAAGTTTGAACAATCAATTCAACAACAAATTATATAATAGTTGGCTGTAATATTTAATGTCTAAAAAAATTTTTTTTCAATAATTTCAATAATTTTAATTTTTAATAAATTTTAATATTTTTTTCAATAATTTTAATTTTTTATGATAAATAATTACTTAATTTATTTTTTAATTTTGTTCTTAATCAAAAATAAATTCACTTAAAAAAATAATGTGATTAAGAATAAAATTAAAAAAATAATTGAATAATTATCTACCGTAAAAATTTGATATTATTGAAAATTAAAATTAAAAGTAAAGTTTAACTAAATTAAACATTAAAGAATTTCGATACATTAGAGACAAAAGGTACAATTTAAACTTCACTGTATCTGTATTATTTTTTTCTTTTTCTCAAAATTATGTACTAGTCATTCTACAAACATTTTATGATGAGTAAAATTATAAAAAAAATAAATTTATTTAGAATGAAAGTAATGTGATTAAGTGTAATTTACTTAGATATGATTAAAAAATAATTGAATAACTATGTACCATAAAAAATTGATATTATTGAATGATAAAATTAAAATTTATTTCTATGTATCATTTTTGTTCCAAACGTTTTCGTCCTATTTAAATCCTAACGTTTTAAAATTGTCTCAATTTTATCCCGCCGTCAATTCACAGATCCCTAAAGGCATGATAACATTAAGCCAATTATAAAATATTAGAGACTTAAATATGACAATTTAAACGTTAGGGACAACTTTAAAACTTACCTCAAATATTGAGAAAAAAACAATACTTTTCTTTTTTTTTTTTTCTGTATTGTATCCTTATTTAACACAAAAAAAAATAGGGAAAAAAACTACTCTTAAAAAGATAATTTTATCAAACTAAACCATACTAATTCAATTATGTTAATAGTCAATATTAAATAAAGGAGAGATCAAAGACCCCAACAAAAAAAAAAAAAATAGAAAGAAAGAAAGAAAGAAAGCATAAGATTAAGAGGGATCCCTCACAAGAGGAATACCATTATAATCAAAGTCCAAACTCCAAAGCTATCGTAATGTCGGGGAAATGTCAAAGACATGCATTTCAAGAAGGGGGCCTTGTCTTGACCATTATATACATGTTAAAGTTTGTATATATATATATATATAAGTGTAATAGTTGTGCTATGCACGTGATAAGATTGAAATTATAATTTTAAATTTTTTTGTTAAAATTAATTTGAATTATAATAATTTGATTAATAAAAATATAACATATTATGTATTATTTATTTTTTCTTAATCTAATATTAAATGTATTAACTCTAAAATAGTTATTAATTAGTTGTAGTAATTTATTTTTTTTAATAAATCAAATATATATACTCAATGTGACCACAAATAACCTAGTAATACTTAAACCTACCAACAAATTTTTATATGTTATTTTACTGTCAAGTAAGAACGTATCAAAATCAGCTCAAAATAAATAATAAATTATTAGAGAATTCTAATGCACAAAATTCTCTAATAAACAATAAATAATTTAAACCCACTAAAAAATAACTCAACACTTTTCTTTGATACCTGCAAAACATATATCTGAAATAATATTATATCAATGTTAGTATACAGTTTTACAATCATCGACTATATTTACTATACATGACTCCTTCTTAAAAGTTATTCTAAATATGTGTGCAGTCGAAATTTTATTTTTCTAAATTACTATAATTATGCATTATTCATTAAATGCTACTTGTAATATAATTGTAATATTGTAATATAATTATAATAAAGATATTTTTCTAAAATAAATTTAAAAGAGAGAATAGTGCTTTCATTTTGGAGGAAAAATGAATTCATGAGGAATTGACACTTCACTTTTATTAGTTGATAATGTATTAAATATTGATTTTATATAATTATAATAAAGATATTTTTCTAAATTAGTATAATCATGCATTATTCGTTAAATGTTAATTGTAATATAATTATAATAAAGATATTTTTCTAAAATAAATTTAGAAGAGAAAATAGTGATTTCATTTTAGAGGAAGCATGAATTCATGAGAAATTGACACTTCACTTTTATTAGTTGGAGGAAAAATCCAGTTTTAGTATATTTCTTGTTATTATATATTTTTCTCTAATCATATATCCACTGTTTTCTTTCCTTCGTTTCAGCATTTTGAATCTGGGTTTAACTTGTCGTAGTTCTTACTTCTCAGTCATTCTATTGGATGTAGTTGATAACTATTGAAATTCTTTGATTAACATAGGAGAAAAATATATTATTATATAATAGAATTAATATGAGTATATTTTGTTATTAAATACACAAAGTTGATGTAAAATAAAATTACACATCATAAAAAAGCAAAGAAAATAAAATTAAAATAGCAAAAACGATAAAAAGATTATTTTTACAATTTTGTTTTGTTATTTTTATGTATAGAAGATTAGAAAATAATAAATTTTTGACTAAATTAATTTTGTATTTGTTGTATTCAAATTAAATAAGTAATAAGTTATATTATTTTAATTTATTCCTTAAATTTATATGTCATATCATAAAAATCAAATCATTATACATAATTTTAAATTATGTGATACTTAAATATCTAATCAAATTAATTAGTTAATATAATTAATGCATCATAATAAATTGTATTTAATGAGTTAAACAAAATAAATTAAGAAACACTCTCAGAAGCATACTACGTTGTCTCTATCATTAAATGTAAAAAATTGATTTTTATATAATAGAATCGATAATATAATAGACGGCGAGAAAGAGAAAGACAAATATTTTAGATCTTAGGTTGTTCATTTCGATGTTGTAATGTGTGTATCACATTATTTTACTTATTCTACCCTATGGACCTTTTTGCAACTTTATTTCAGTATCAATAGAATTTCACTACCTTTTAGTAATAAATTAAAATTTAAAATAAAATTAAAAAAAGTAAAGAATATAAAATTATTGATTGAAATTTTTATTTTATTTTTTGTTATTATAACAGGTATTTTTATTTAATATATCAACACCGTACAAAATTAATCATAAAAAAAGTATAAAATATAAATAAATACACTGAATTAAGAGATAAAATTATATTTGTTATCTCATTTTTACTTTTAACAGCACAATAGAATATCATGTACTTAACATAATTTAAGATGCAAATTATAATTAATTATATTTTTTATTTTAAAATATTTAAAATTAATCTTAATATAAATAAAAATAATTTAATATATTAAATAAATTAATAGAATAATATAAGTTAACTATTTTTTTATTAATTTTGTTATTTTTTTCTGACTACCTTTAAAATTATGACTTTTTTTTTAAATTTGACCGTGAAATAAAATTAGAGTTGTTGGTCTACACCATTAAAAAAATAATACTATGTAATTACAAACATGTTCCTAAATTTTTATATGCTAAACTTAAGATTCTGTATTTCTTTGTTTATGCCATAAATAAGTATTATTTATAATGATTTGTATTGATTTAAAAGCTTAAAAATTTTTGTACGTATTAATTTTATATTTAATATTAAAACATGAAAATTTACTATGTTATTTTACTATTAATGTATGTAGTATTACATTATAAAATATAAAAATTAAAATGATTATTATATAACTTAGATGGATTGAACTAAATATAAAAATATAAAACAGAATTGTATTATTAAATTTTAGTAATTTTAATTAGTTAATAATATAAAATAAGATAGAAGTGACTATTTATAATTGAATAGTTTTGGTTGATTAGACAAAAAAATCGAAAAACACTCTAAATAAAAAGCCAAATTAACTTTAATATTAAATTCATTAATACGATTTTAATTTTATATAATAGTTAGATAATAAATTAGTAAAAGCAAATGGAAGGATGACTTTAATTAGTATTTGATAAAATATTTATTTAGAATAATTAGAAAAGTAAAAGTATGATATTATTAAAAATAATACATTTTTATGTTTAAAATACATTTAAATAAAATATTTATAAAATATAAAATTTAGAATAACATAGCTTCATGAATATTAATCATTAATCAATTATGAACTAACATAAAATTATAATATAATTTATTGACGAAAAATAATCAACAATTAATATTAATAAATATAAAAATCATCCAAATACTTTGATTAAAAGTATGAGTGGTTAATTATTATTTATTATTAATAATATTTTGTTCATAACTAAAACTAAAAATATAATTATTCAGATTTAGATTTTAGAAGAATAAACATATAAGTAATAAATAATCCATTTTATCATGCATATTATAAATTAATGAATTAAACTAACTGATATAATGAATTATAATTAATTGGTATAAATTATAATAAATTATATGATATTTAAAAAAAATAAAATGAATAAGAAGAAATTAAAAAGAAATAGAAGAGATAAAAGACTACAATAAAATAAATTACGTGTGAGAGTTTTACTTTTTTTTTTTTACAAATTTTATATCACATCCGTTTCAATAATAATAAATAAAAATACATCAACTTGATATCTAAGAGAAAATGATGAGATAAAATCATAACACAATTCTAAAATAAAAGTTTAAATTAAACCATAATATCATTGCACAACACAAATTGAAAGTAATTTGACACTATAATATACCACACAGGTAAATGACTTAAGCTTAATTACGAAATTTTTTTTATTTATGCATACATGATAACACCATGGTCTATAAATGCTTCATGGATAACATATCATATATTACTCTGAATGATGAGCACGGCAGTTGAAGAGTGTGTGGTGGTTTGTATCCACGATAGTTGATTTCTTGCGACGACGCCTCATAGGAAGAAAAAGAATTGTTGTAAAAGCTACCTAATGAAAGAGTAATTAGTAAATGAATGATATTTTCTTCTAGCATATATGGTCTTTTATAGTGGTAAAATAAAAATGGAAGGAATATAATTTTATATTTTTATATTTGGAATAGAATTTGATATTTATCGTAATAAAATTAAATAACTAATCAGTTATAATTCATGAATTTAAATAAATAAAATAAATTAAATAAAAATATTTTTAAGAATTAATCAAATCAGTTAGTTGATACAAATAATTAGTATAATTGATTTTATTTTATTTATTGAATTCAAAAAAATTAATTAAAAAATAATTGATTAAATTAATTAGTTGATATAATTAATTTATTATAATTGATTGAATTTAATAAATTAAAAAATAAATAGAAAAACATATGAGACAATGATTTTTTTTAACTAAATTAATCTGTATTTATTGTATTTAATCATTATAAGTAACAAATCATCTATGCTATTATGTACCTTATAAATTAATGAATTAAAATAATTGATATAATAAATTACAATTATTTGATTGATATGAATTATAATAAATCGTGTGATATTTAAATATCCAATCAAATCAATTAGTTGATATAATTAATTTACTGTAATAAATTGTATTCAATGAATTATAAAAAATAAATTAAGAAACACGCTCAAAAGTAGTGACGGATCTAGAAATTTTAAATAGTGGAGGTAAACATATAGCATATAAAAATAATAAAAAATATTTATAAATATATCAAAATATATAAAAAATAATTAATATAAAAATATTAAATATTAAATAATTTTTATGTAATTATTATCAATATTAATATATTGATAAATAATAATATGGTTATTAATTTATCTTTCTGTAAATTAAATATAATAATAATAATAATAATAAATAAAATTAATCAAAATATAAACAGGTTATCTTCTAATCAATAATAAAAGTGAAATATATTTTTTTATGAATTATATACAATAAATAATATTTTAAATAAATGATATTTTTTTACGTTATATTTTTTTCAATAAATGATATCACAGATAATTATCATTATCATATATTATTATTATTATTACTATTATTATTATTAAAATGATTAAAAGTATTTTTAATTGATAATTGATAAGTAGTTTAATAATGCATTAAATATTGATTTGATATAATTATAATAAAGATATATTTCTAAATTAGTATAATTATGTATTATTAAATATTAATTATAATATAATTATAATAAAGATATTTTTTATAAAATAATATAGAATAGAGAATAGAAAAGTTCATTTTGGAGGGAAAATAGAATCACGAGAGATCGACACCTTACCTTCATTAGTCGGGGAAAAACCCAGTTTTAGTGTATATATATATATATATATATATATATATATATATATATATATATATATATATATATATATATATATATATAATTTCTAAATTTAAGACATAGATCGTTTATGATAAAGGGTATTTAAAAAAAGTTGTATACCAAATCTTTTAATCTCCATTATATATTTTTTTCTAATCTCCATAATATATAATAATAGAAATATAATTGTTGTAAATTAAACGAACAATTTGTTGACCAAAGACTAGCTGATTAAGGAAGGAGGTGACATATTCAATATTTGAATGTATGATAGAGTGGGCGACGTGGATTGAAACATGTCTGATGTCTAACTTACTAATGATCCCAATCAATTTTTTTTATATGCAGTAAATCATAATTAACACTATCTAGAATGCGTACACTTCCCACCTCTCAAATACAATTCATGTTATTAAGCTGATTCTATCACTAATCGGATAATATTAACTGCATTTTGTTCCATCAAATGATCAAAATCTTGAGTATGATGAAAAATGAAAATGGTTTCGTTATTTGATGTGTCTCCAGATTTGACTTGTTTCAATAGATTGATCTTCAAAGAATCGTCCGAAGAACTCGAGAATAATAGCAATGTAAATATATACGTGTTTTGGATTCTTTTTAGAAAGATTACAAGAAATAAGCTGCATATTTGTGGTAATAAGTTAACAAAACTTGTTTATGAAACATAACATAATCTCTTAAAAATTATACCAAAGAATGGTACTTTCTATGAAAATAACATAAGCCTCAACGGTTTGAAGACAAATTTGGAGTTTTACTTCCCTAAAAACAACATAATATCTTTTCGTGAAACCATAAACACATCCCTATATAAAATTACTTCCATCAATAAATTCTGACTATTTCTTAATCCTAAAAAGGGAAAATCCAAATATTCCATGTTCGGCTATCAGTCACCATCACAAGCAAAATTCATAAAGAAGTAATATGACAAGCATCAATATAATCATAGACCAGATATTCATCGATGCAGAGACAAATAATTCAAGTACAACAATCTCCGGACCAAAACCAGAATAACAAAACTTAAGATAACAGTTTTTTCATAGTTAGAAATTCAACTAAGGCCATAAAATAGAATGGCAGAAAACAATTTAAAGCTTGTCCTCGTACTCGGAGAGGGGGGTCATTTGCTCCTTCAAACCTTTCCTCTTGCGGATATCCATGACCAGTTGTGAAGCTTGGGATCCGGACTCCAATGGATCAGAAGACATCGTGTCCCAATGATCAAAGACACACTGTGGGAAAGCTTGACCAGAAGTTGCAGCTCTCAAGGTGCTGGAGAATCCAAAGGACTCAATGACAGGGAGGTAGGCCTTGATATTGTAGAGCGGGGTACCAGGCCTCTGCATTTCCTCAAACACATGTCCACGCTTCTGGTTCAGAACACTGTAAATACCACCAAGAGCTTGTTCAGGAGCTTGGATTTCAACCAAGTAGACAGGCTCAAGAAGCCTGGGCTTGGCGGTCAACTGGGAAGCATAGAAGACTCTCCTGGCAGTAGGAATAATCTGACCACCACCTCTGTGGATAGCATCAGCATGAAGGACAACATCACAGACTTCAAAGCAGATAGCTCTCATGTTTTCTTCGGCGAGAGCACCTTCCTTTGAAGCCCACTGGAAGCCTGCAACCACGGAGTCCTTGATTTCATTCAAGTACTGGACTCCCTTACACATATCAACCACCATGTTGGGTCCAGTGGTTTCAGGGCCAAAACACCAGATTTTCTTGGCAAGATCCTTGTCCCAACCATACTCTTCAGACAAGATCTTGGAACGGACTTTGGGATCATCTCTTGGTCCAATCTTGCCATCATCAATGGCCTCTGCAAGACCATCCTCCATTGGCCTAGCTTCCATATAGAGACGGTTGTGCTTGTTGGGTGACTTGCTCATGACAGTGCGGCATGACCTCTCCAGAACAGTCTCACGGAAAGACACAACAGGGTCAGACTTGATGATCTCAGCTCCTCCCATGAAATCTTCTTGCAAGTCCTTCAAGCAAATTTCTAAATGAAGTTCACCGGCACCAGCAACAATGTGCTCTCCTGACTCCTCAATAGTACAGAGAACCATAGGATCTGATTTGGCCAACCTCTTGAGACCTTCAACAAGCTTAGGAAGATCAGATGCAACCTTACACTGAACAGCAACACGCACAACAGGTGAGACAGAAAACTTCATGGCTCGGATCGGATGGGCATCCACTTCCTTCTCATTTGTCAATGTGGCATTCTTTGTGATAAATTGATCCAAACCAACCATGGCAACTGTGTTACCACAAGGAACATCCTCCACTGTTTCCTGCCTCTTTCCCATCCAAATGACAGTCCTTTGCACACTTTTCACGTACAAGTCTTTCTTCTCACCAGGAACGTAATTTGGTCCCATAATTCTGACCTTCAGACCAGTTGACACCCTCCCAGAGAAAACACGGCCGAATGCAAAGAACCGACCCTTGTCAGATGCAGGAATCATCTTAGAGACATAAAGCATTAGAGGGCCTTCAGGATCACAGGCTCTAATTGCAGCAGCATATTGATCATCCAGCGGACCCTCGTACAAATTCTCAACACGATACTTTTGGGCCTTAGCTGGAGAGGGAAGGTGAAATATCATCATTTCCAAGAGTGCAGTACTTGCTGGGAGCCAGGTTTGCATGACACGTTTCATCAATGCTTTACCCATCAATTCCTTCTCATCAGACTTCATGGTAACTCCCAACTTCTGCAACATAGGCCAGAGTTTATCCTTCTGGTCATTCATACAAGTGTTGATTATTTGCTTGATGGGCTCATAACAGAACTGGACAAACCCACGTTTACATGTAGCACTACCAGTGTTCTTGCTGGTCCATTTCTTTGTAGCAGGATCAAAGAAGTTTTCACCCCAGAGCCTTTCCATCATCTTTGATTCATCAACACCGAATTTTGAGGCATACATTTTTGCGAAGTTCGTCAAGGTAAAAGCCCAGCCGTGCAAACCAGCAGAGAAAGCAACTGTTCCTTTCTCTGGGTATACCTGGCAATCACCAAGCAATGGATCTTCATATGTAGCCATGATCACATTGGCATTCTCAATAACCCTTGAGAAGGTCTGGTAAGCCTCCTCTCCATCCACCTGGAGCTCCAGGAAGCATCTGTCCATCTTGTTGACAGTCAGAACAGGCCTAATCCTTTCTCCAAGGGCCTGTCGCAGCACAGTTTCGGTTTGCACACAGACACCTTCGATACAATCCACCACCACTAGAGCTCCGTCAGTAATACGGAGAGCAGCAGTAACCTCTGATGAGAAATCGACATGCCCGGGTGAATCAATGAGATTGATGAGATACTCATTTCCTTGGCGTTCTCCCTTGTAATTCTTGAGGGATTCATCACTCATTTCATAGTAGAGAGAGATACCAGTAGACTTGATTGTAATACCACGCTCAGCTTCATCTGCCCGGGTATCAGTCATTCGGACATCACCTGCCACTTCTTGTGCAATAATTCCAGCAGCAGCCACCAGAGAATCGGTGAGAGTTGATTTTCCTGCATTTTGTTTCAAAAGCCATATAAAAGTGTTGTTCAATTAGATAAACCATAGAAGCTAATATAGTAACACAAAACATTACAATGCAACTCTGATAAACGGGAAAAACAGTAGTAACAGTTGTAACAAAAGCATTTGTTGATGTTAAAAAAATAAATAAATAAATGCCAGGAGCATTAATAGACTGAAATAAATGATCAAAACATTTTTCTCTATCAAATATCCAACAATAAAACGTTAAAAAGTGTCACTACATATGTTTGTGTTTGCAACAATATGTTTTAGTTAAAAACTACATTCCTTACTTTTTATAGAAAATAATATTTTAGGTAAAACAAGCCTAAAATAGAAACTCTTAGTGATTTCCGCATGAGTAATAGAATAACTTCGTAAAAAAAAAGGACAAATTTCATATATCATGAAAACAACTTTTCAACTTCATCAAACACGAAATACCAATACATGTTACATACAAATAGAGAGAACATCATGGAATCTCGAAAGTGCACTACAGAGAATGTAAACAAAACAAGGTTAACTAAAGTCTAAACAATACATACCGTGATCGACATGAGCAATCACAGACATGTTACGGATATTATGCTTGTAGTCCATAATTCGACGGAGCTCTTCAGCTGTGAACTTCACCTGTAAATACATAAAAGAAATCACACATAAGATATTAGGCAAACTCATCTGAGAAAATGAATAAACTGAACGTAAAAACACGTTAGTAATCAAGTTACCATCTTGTCTAGTCTTTATTTCCACACACAGAAAATCCTTCAAAGCTGAAATAGCAAAATCACCAAATCATTAGCTAAACAGTAAGACATCAGAGGCAAAATACAAAAGAATACATTAATTTATAGAGAAAGAAACATCAAAAAGAAATTACAGGAAAACGGAAAAAGTTGATCGTTCACTGCTGCAATCTAACAAAACATATTATACGCTTAACACAGATAACGGAACTATCCCTAGTTTCAAACACATAAGAAAAAAAAGTCATCGGTTCAAAAAGCGCGAGTAAAAATACTTTGTCAAAGGCAACATCGAAGCTCATATAGTATACCGAACCACAATCCATCACTCAAAATAGAAAAAATAAATAAATAAGAAAAAGTATTACTAATCAAAAGAGTGAAATTACAACAACAAAACCAGATCTTGAAAACTACAGAGAGCTTTTAAGAACGTCACATCGGAAAAACACAGATAACAACTGAATCAAGAGAGACAGATCAATTTAACACGCAAAACTATAATCAAAACAACTCGGAAGAGAAAAAGAACAATAATAAGAAACTCGGAATAAATCGTGTATTGAGCTAAAAGCACAGATCTGTAGAAAACCGAAGAGAGAATAAAAAAAGCAACAGAGAGAAACAACGTATACCGATCTGTTTGGATGAAACAAGTAACAGAAATAATGGAGAAATTTTGAAGGGAATAACGAACCTGAAAGAGCAAAAGGAAAAGGAGGAAGAAGAAGATAGTGTGGCGGCCAAGGGTTTACGGCTTGGCCTCTCTCTAAATTGGGTTGAAAATGAGAGAATACTAGAATAGTGTGAATTGTGAAGTGAGGCGTAAGGAGGCTAGGATAGCTAATTTAATTTGCGAGAAATGATAGAATGTGATTCCAATTTTTTTTTTTTTTTTTTTTGTCAGACACTTCTCCTATTATTGTGTTTACGTGTATAGTACATCTTTCGAATATTCTCGTTTGATATGTATATTTTTTATGTTAAATTTTGTCTTAAAAATTTTTATTTTTAATATATTTAAACACATTTAAATATCAGGGTTTTTTTTTCAGAAATAAAAAAAAAATCATATTTTTCTAAAAATCATTTTTGAACTTTAATTCTTTAAATACGATTTTTTTTAGAGCAAATTTGTCGCACCTCCGGCAAACTCTATATAAATTATAGAGTTATAGAGTTTGTCGGCGAACTCCCTTTAATTTTTCTAATCTCGCGTTTTTAATATAGATCTATAAACAATATATAGAAATACACAAAAATACACAAAGAATATTTGAGGAATTAAAGTTTAAAAATAATTTTAGAAAAATATGAATTTTTTTATTTCTGAAAAAAATCTTTAAATATCATTATATAGCAGTGTATTTAACTTTATTTTTAATATATATTTTTAAAATAAGTTTAGAAATAATATATATTATTAAAATAAAAATATTTAAATTTTTTATATAATTTAAAAATATTTTAAATTAGGGTACGAATTTGTCTTATATAAATCATTCTAAAGTAGCAAATACTTGTAATATTTAATAGACATTTTAAAAATATAAGACAAATATATGATTTAATCTAAAAAAATATGGTAATCTTTTTCATATTTATAACTTCAATTACTCAAGAGATGTATTTATTTTAGGGTTATGTATTGTTTTTTATATATTCGACAATCATAAACTTTACTTTGTTGAGTAGGTTTTTTTTTTTTTTTTTTTGTGATTCTTTGTTGAGTAGTTAATTTTAAGGGCAAATGATTTAGTTAAACCAAATGCATATGAAAATGTCTTGAATATTTCAAATCGAAAATTGCAACGTGAAAGTTCTAAACCACGTTTCTATATAAATCGAATTAAATAAATTCGATTTAACAAAAAAGGTAGTAAATCAAATCTAAATGATTCGAATTAGATGAACGTAATTTTAGTGAACGTAAATCGAATCAAATCAATTCGATTTAGGTATGAACGTAATTCGAATCAATTAGATTCGATTTATGGTTGAACGTAAATCAAATGAATTAAATTCGATTTACACATGGAACTAGCATTAGAGTAAATCGAATTTAATTGTTTCGACTTACAATGCGGGGAGGTATATAAAAACAAGCTGCTATACGAAATTTTGTAGAAGAGTGAGATTCACAATGGCTAGTGATGAGATTTTTTAGATCTTGTGCACTACAGAGGGTCCATTAAGAAGAAAACGCGATTAGGAATTAAGTTCACTGACAAGGTCCCGCTGAGTATTTTTCTCAAACCTTCAACAAGTTTTGCTGAGTTTAAGAACACTATACTCCAGAGACTAGGACTGCATGGCGTGAAACGGGTGGAGAAGTTGTTCTATCGAATTTCGATTTCCGTGTTATGCGATGATGTGAAGTATGATTCATTCATTATTAGCAGTGACGAAGATATGCATGTGCTGTATCATTGTCGCCGTCAGTTTCCTGAGGTGAGGACTCCGGAGTTGTTGGCGAAACTTGTGGATGTGGCATCTAGTTCTGGAGGCTCGAACAGGAATAACAACTCCACAGGATATGTAGCTAGCTCTATGCATTGCCTGTTGGATCATCGTCAGCAGTGCCGGTGATTGCACCCGAGCCAGACTTAGTGGCTTCACCATCGTTTGCCGTCAATCTGAATCGAAGTTGTGATGCATTAGTTGGCGAGGCTGGACCGTTGGGAGACGGTGATTTTGCGGCGCCCAGTTCTCCTCCGTGTGTTCCGGTATTCGGAGAGGTTGGAGCACCCGAATGGGTTGATGATGCATTGCAGGATGATGATGATGATGATGATGATGATGACGATGACGATGATGATGATGATGTGGAGCCTGCAACGATTGCTGCGGATGATAGCGAGGAGGAGACACCACGGACGACTCCACCTGTCGGTGGGGGAGCATCTAGTTCAAGTACTAATCAGTATCCCCCTTACTTCTCTGCTCTGGACTTGGATGCCATGGCACCTCAGGAAGATCCCTCTGTACATGTTGGCTTCGGGGCAAGAGACTCGCAAAATGCAGGAGGTGTATCTGAGTTTCAGGTCGGCCAGTAGTTTCAGGATAAGGAGGAAGTCGTGCTTAGCGTGAAGACCTATAGCATTCACCGTGGAGTTGAGTACAAGGTATTGGAGTCGGATAACCGCAAGTACTATGGCAAGTGCAAGGAGTTCGGGAGCGGGTGCGTATGGCTAATCTGGGTCAGCCTCCGCCAGCGCAAGGGGATTTGGGAGGTAAAACGGTACAATGGTCCTCACACTTGTCTAGCCACATCGATCTCTAGTGACCACGGGAAGCTTGATTATCATGTCATATCGGCTTTCATTATGCCCCTGATCAGAGCTTATGCTGCCACGTCGATTAAGGTACTGCAGAATGCTACGGAGGCACACTTTGGGTTCAGACTAACGTATAGGAGGATTTGGATGGCCAAACAGAAGGCTGTGGCACAAATTTACGGAGACAGGGATGATTCGTATAATGAGTTGCCACGATGGGTATTGGGCCTGCAGATCACTATGCCGGGCAGTGTTGCTGTGTTGAGGACGAGTCCTGTTCGACTAGGTGGGCAGTTGGATGATTCTACAACTTATTTTCATCGCTTGTTTTGGACATTCCCACCATGTGTTGAGGCATTTCAACATTGCAAGCTATTGGTTAGTGTGGACGGGACCCACCTGTACGGCAAATACGGTAGTACACTGCTTATCGCGATTGCATAGGACGGCAACTCGAACATCATCCCTATTGCCTTTGCACTTGTGGAAGGTGAAAATGCAGAGTCGTGGTCATTCTTTCTATCCCACCTTCGGGCTCATGTGACGCCTCAATCGGGCATACTTCTCATATCATATAGGCACAATGGGATAAAGGCTACGTTGGAGGCTCCTAAGGCTGATGGGGGATGGCTTCCCCCTACTGCATATAGGGCGTTCTGCATCCGTCACGTGGCGGCTAATTTTGCCCTGACTTTCAATGGAAAACATCATATCTGTCTGGCCGGAATCTAGGGAACCTCCAAAAGATCCACGACTGTAGCAGCAGCAGTGGACCAGCCAACTTGACGACATTTCTGTTTGCCACACGGCACATGCACCTGTATAGCCATGACAATGCAACGGAACCCCAACTGTACTGGCCCATGTCCTCTAACCTGGCGACATATGGCAGCCATCAGATGTGGAGGCGGGTACCTGACTTGTCCCCAAATAGCTGTGTCGATAGGAGCATCATGATATACGCACGGGCGTACCTCCTAACTGTCTCGTCATCTGCCCCCTGTGGAAGCTCACTAAACGTCTCCTCAAACCACGTGCACTTCACTGTGAACTTGTCGATGCAGTTCGCAGGAGGCAACACCCCGAGCAGCTCCTCAAACCACACCTATGGTGGTCGGCCACCCTCTATAAACCGTGGAAAGTTTGTCAGGCATCCGCTAACATACTGATCGTCAATCGGGAGACCAAGGTGGTACGCTATATCCTGTAGGGTTATCGTACACTCCCCAAACGGCATGTGGAATGTATGCGTCTCAGGACGCCATCTCTCTACGAAGGCGCTGACCAACGACCCGTCCAACCGAAACCAACTCTCGTATAATCTTGCAAGAGGGTACAGACCAGCCATCTGCAAGTAAGGAACGATCCTATCATCCAACATCATACCATGTTGTCGTCTCATGCTACTGATGCATCGATGGGGTTGCATAAGAATAGAAGATGACTTCTCACATTCGTCACAAAAACACCTCTCAATGCATCAAAATTTCTAGTTATCACAAGATTGCATGCCATCACTTTGCAAACATTTTTATCTTTCTATCCCTACAAATCTTTTATACATAGAAACACTAACCACTACATTATCATCTCCAATTTTCGTATTAACAAAAAAATTACTAATACGAGATAAAAACATATTCTTTTTATTAACAAAGATAAAAAAAACAGTAGTTAACCATGTTCATTAATCTACAGCTAGCCCTATTCTACAGTTAATGACTCACTAAACCTGACATGAACTAAATTCAAATATCTGTTTCTGGATTTATTTTATAAATCCCACACTAACAGTTCTAACTAACTACTAATTTATTTAAAAACATATTAAATATTAAAAAAATACTAACCTCGAAGTGGACGACTCCAGCAATATATGCGACTCCATCAAGTCGATACAGACGATTTGGGTCATCCTCTATGCATGCAGATTCGGTCCAACCCGGGTGGCTTTCAAAGAATCTCGAAATTGGGTGGTGGGGTGGTTCGAATCAAGTGACTTCGATTTGTTTATATAGCGAGGAAGCAAGCAAATCGAATCAACTTGATTCGAATTATGCGCGTTCCAATTGCTTGTAAATCGAAGCAAGTCAGTTCGATTTAAAGAAACATCAAATCGAATCAAGTGGATTCGATTTACGTGGGTTTTGAATTTTGTGAGCTAAATCAAATTGTGTTAATTCGATTTACGTGTTTACTAAAATCGAATTCACTTAGTTCGATTTATACATTTTCTTACCACGAACGTAATTCAAATTGGATTGATTCGATTTGCATAAAAATTCTTATCTCACTTAATTCGAATCATTTAATTTTGATTTACGTGTTTGGCTAAATCAAATTCACTCGATTCGATTTATATAGAAATTAACATTGGGACTTTGACGTTGCAATTTTTGGTTTGGGACATCCAGGACATTTTCGAATGTACTTAGTTTAACCAAGTCATTTGCCCTAATTTTAACGGATTGTTTTATTATGATTTTACTTTGCATTTTTTTATTATGTTACGTGTACATTAAATTTAGACACTAAAATTAATATTAGTATAAAATATATATTAAAATATAAATATATATTAAAAATAAATTAAATCACATATATATTTATATACAAATATATTAGTGATTGATTTTTGTGTTCGAATAATATTTTTGTTTTTTTACACTCCATTCCTTTTGGATCATTAGATGTCGAGTATCATTATTTTTTTTTTAAAGAATCTTAGCATAAATCAAGATCTAAGGTGCATGATATTTCTCAACCTAATAAACACAAAAATAAAAAATATAAAAAAGTCATGCTAATTTTTTTTTTTTTTTTACATTTCAAACTTTAAATTCCCTCCTTCTGTAACGAGAGTCTCGAACACATAATATCAAACTTGAATGAGATATGTAATAAATTATGTTTTCAAGTGCTAACTAAGGTTTTTCAAATTAATGTTGCATTTTGACATCAGAATATATTCAGAGGGTGGAGTGGAGTTGCCAAGCCAAAACTTGCCTTTGTGTTCCAACACGTATGCTCATGGTTGCGTATGGATTAAGCTGCTTTGGGTCACTCTCATCAACTTGCTATCCATATTTTTCTGCTTGTTTTTTGGGCATCAAGCATCTGTATCCTATTCATTTACCAAAGAAAGAAAAAAACAATTGGGATTGTTATTGGATTTCAATGGGCACTTACGTTTTTTTAATTTAATTATTCTATTAAGTTTTATTTTATTTTTTTTAATTAATTCTTTACGGTATAAAAGTAAATAATTAGATCTTTATGTTAAATAAAATTATGTAATTAAATTTTTACTAGTTGTTATTTTTTCAGAAAAAATTATACTAATTTTAAAATATGTTATCTTTAGAATATTTCATAATATATCTTACATTTAACACAAAAATAAATATTTAAACAAAATTGTACTTTAGAAAAATAATTATAAAGTACTTAATTGAAAGTTAAAAAAGCTTTGGTCTTCTAGTTTCATAGAACAAATTCGAGTTAAATTTTGCTTTAGTCTCTGAAATTAGTGAGTTACACTGATTTAGTTTTTTATTTTTCATTTGATATAATTTAGTCTTTCAGATTTAAAAAATGCACTAATATAGTTTCTTGCGCCGTGGTCCGAACTCAATATCATTAGTGACGTGGTTCAAATTTTGTCATATTAGATATATTAAGACAATGTCATTTAAAGATTTAAACAATTAGTATTGTTCAAAAGAGAGATGTAAAGTTTTAGTATTGTTTAAACCGGCATCATTTAGTGCTTTCTTTAACGACAAAACGCATATGACATCGTTTTAATATATTTAGCGTGGCAAAACTTGAGTCATGTCACTAAATTCTAGTGATAAAAACTACCAGGGACTATATTAGTATATTTATTTAAAGTTCAGAACTAAATCGATGTAATTCACTCATTTTAAAAATTAAAATAAGATTTAACTCTACCAAATGTTCTAACCATGGAATAGAAATTTAAAAAAAGTGATTCGAAAACTCGATTAAGGCAAGTGGATTATCTATTCTAGCAAATCTGATTAGCAAACAACTCTTTAATATTCAAGAGTCATCGAATAGATTTTGAAAAAGTTCTATTCCAAACTCTGAAACGGTATGAAGAATTTAGAAGATTGCGTTACTATGTCATGGATGATGTTTTTTTGGTGTCTATGTCATAGATGATGAAAATGAAAGAAGCACTTTTTCCTTTTTTTTTTTAAAGATTTTATCTCTTAAGTTTGTTATTGTTATTTATTTGGAAGTCTCAAAAATTTATGTCTTATTAATTTTGATATTGAATTGATGGTAGTATTTTTTAATAATATATAAAATTTGATATGTTTTTTTTAAATATAGAAATTCTAAACTTGATCTTCTAATTTGTAAAGTTTAACTTTTTTTAATATTTTTAAAACACAAAAGTGACCTTTTAATTTGTGAACTTTTACAAAATCGATTCTCTAATTTGTGAACTTTAATTTTTTTAAATTTTTAAAACACAAAATCGATTCTTTGATTTGTGAACCTTTGAAATTTAAATTCAACTTCTCTCAAATTGCACTATCAGTTTTTCTCCTCCTCTAATTCAGTGTCTCCAATTTATATTTTGAAATAAAAAAAAGTCAGCTCTATATTAATTAAAAATACACAAATTTTTCATAACTATGAATAATGCATCCAAAAAATCCATATCAAAAAAATGAGCCTTATTTATATTTGTTGCTAGTGCATCCCTTTTGTGGGAATTAGAGTCCAACCCTTTTGATTGCAATAAAATTACTACCTACCTTGACAAAAAGAAGGTATTTAATTATAAGTTTTTAAAGTATAAAGAATTAATATAAATAATAAGGATAAAGAATAATTAAATCTTTCTTTTAAAATGTCACTCTACCAAAAATAAGAAAAAGCAAATGAGTTAATATTTAAAATGAATAAATAATTATTTTTAATTATTAAAAATTTGGATGTCGACAAAACTATCACAACAAAAAAATTAAATTAAAATTATATCATAAAAATTAATTTGTCCGACAAAAATATCTAATAGTTAATTTTTTATCGAATCTATTAAAAATACATAATAAATGCCTAAATCACCCCTATAATTATTATCAACTTTTGAAAAATTCAGAAAATTATTTTCTCTTAACTCTTTTCTATCACTATTTTTAACACCACAATTATCATCGTCCTCTCCTAAAATTTGCCAATAATCACCACTATTATCATTACTATTACCATCTTTTTTTTTATATTTTTCTTACACTTTTTTAAAAAAAAGTAAAATAAAATAAAACTCTATGCTAACAATCATCAGCAGCTTATTAATATTTTAATCAAATTTTAGCAATAACAATTAAATATATCGAAGATTCAATTTGAATTATTGGCAGACCATCTATAAATATATCGAATACAATTAATCTTAACCATTTTTTACTAAAAGGCTAGAACGGGTTAAATTATAGTGGAAATAATAAAAAGAAACAAATTCACAAAAATTAGTAAAAATTAGAAAAGTGTTTTAAATTTAGCTTAAATCTCCTAAGAGCTCAAGATTTCGTATGAATTTGACAAACGTGAGTTCACTAAAAGTGCACATCAATAACATTGAGAGTTGGAGGCTCCAATGAAAAATAAAAAACAAAGAGATCCTAGAAAAGAACTAATCTAGAAATATAGAATCAGACAAAAAAAATAACGTTCTTGTTATTTGTTCTTCTTCTTCAAGCTATTAATGAGTGTTGATGTTGTGTTGGAAGTATCCATAAATACCGGTGGCAACATACCTCATATTTGCGGGTATCCAACTGACTCCATCATGTCACATAGAATTGCCAACTCGATCTCCAGCGAATAGAATATGGTGGGTAAGATTTTTATGTGGGTTGGATAGAGTGGTGGGTTGAGTCTCAATCCTACTTGACCAACTCGTATCCTATATATGTATATGTTATATATTTATATAAAAATACATTTTTAGATGTTAAACTAAAGACTTCTCACTAAATGCAAAAAATCTTTAGCCACTAAAAAAAAATATTAATTGATAATTTAATACTTATTTATTTTTTTATCATAAAAATCGGTTCTATTTTAAATTATCATCAAGTTATATAATAATATTATATCTTTTTTTGTAACCTACGAGTTAAATTGGATACCTGCAAATTAAGAATAGTAAGATTAGAGTTAGAATATTTTCAATTAAGGTATAATTGAATTTATATAAAAATTTCAACCTACAAATAGAATTAAGATTGATTTCAAATTCTATCCTATTCTACCTATTACCACCCTTACCTACAAAGAACTTCGATATTAGTGAGAATAAATTGAAAAAAACACCTGAAGTATTTATAGAATAGGAATAGTGGAATTAGTCCTTTCTTGAAAAAGACTCTTAAAAATCATATTTTGGGACCCGTACCGGAGGTGGTTTGCCCCATGTGCACTAACTCTTCTGTAATGGTCTCTGGGGTGATTGGGCCGTTCTGGGCAAACCCAATTTTAAATGCAGTCCCTATGTTAATCTTGAAGTGGGCTGGACAAGTAAAGTATAGGCCCAGATATGCACATTAACTCACTGTTAATGAAAGAAAGAAATATTTATGGATGATATGTGAACTAATTTAATTGTTTTTATTTTTCCAAAACTAATTTGAAAATCAGATAATCGAGTACTTTGAATATTAACACAAAAACAAATACAATTCAAACAATATATTATTACAATTTGGATTTAATATAAATTTTGAATCAAAGTTTATGTGATCCAACCTCATTCAGCCATCAGGAACATGTAGATAGATACTTGGATTAGCAGTAGCACCTGTCATGGTGCAATTGTTGCTAATTTTTTCTTTCTGAATTACCTGTTGACTCTACTAAAAGGGAAGGAAGATGAAGCAAGATTTATCAAGAAGAGAGTTTGGTTGATTTGAAGGTATAAACCTTAAAGGAATTAGTTGAATTGGAAGATACTACATTTAAGGGATAAATTCAAAATTTTAAATATCAGTCTTAGAAATGTAAAACGTATTAAGTTATGTTTAAATATTATGTTTTGTTTAAGATAAATATAAAAATTGAGAGATAAATTTTAAATTTTAAATTTCAGTCTTAAATAATTAAAAAAATGGAATATAAAGTGGAAATAAATTTAGAACTAAAATAACCTATAAAAAGTGGAAATAAATTTTATTCAATTTAAATAATTAAATTTAAACTCTTCAAAATTGGTTGTTGTTGTATAAAGTTTAAAATGTCACAAAAAATGTTTTTTTTTTTTTTGTCAAGTGGATTGGACAGTTCTCAATTATAGACATTACACCAATATTTCAGCTGAGATTAGAACCTGGATGCAGCATTGTATAAGATAAATAGGTGTGCCATCTGTGTTGGGCCTCTGCTGCGTCACAACAAAAATGTTTAAATTGTGGTTCACAGGAAGGCGACATTAGAGTTATCTTAGGCGGATTTTATACACTTTATTCATAGTGTCTGTGTGAAAAGAAATCAGAAAAAAAAAATCTTATTTAATCTGTGCTAAATTTAGGTACGTCGTTATTCGAATTTAATTTGTATTTTGTCTTGTCCACTAATTTGCTCCAAAAGAAAATTCCTAAACTACTATTACTAATAAATTGTCTATTAATGAAATCAATTCAAGCTAGATCAAATTTGTTTCATAAATTTACTTCTATCTATCTATAGATTATTTTGATAATTCAAATTAATTATTTATCTTAATCTTATCTTTTCTATCTTATCGAATTCTATTTAGTTTTAATTTTAAAACAAAAATATTAAATTATTAAATAATCTTTACTTTTTAGCTTTATAAATACACTGAACATAACATAATCTCAACATAATGCAAGAAAATTTTAGAATTTCACTACTATCACTCTAACTTCTACCTCCAGTGCTATAGAGTTCGAGCCACTAGCTACCACCAGTTACGCATCATGGATGATCAACCAAGCCTCCTTCGAATTTTGTTTTCGCTCTTGGTGCAATTTTGTTTCTCAGTCTTTGGAATTTTTTCTTCTTTTGTCTTTCTTTCTTTTCTTTTTAATCTTTTTCAAGCTTCGTTTGGAGTCTCCCTCTGTTACTATTTGGTTAATGGAGACGGCAATCAATTTATCTTCAGGCTCTGATTTTTTTTTTTCTTAGAAAATTGTATGACTTGTATTGCTATACATTTTTTTGCTAATTACAGAGGAATTTTGTTTCTTGTGGCTAGTTAGCTTTGTTTCCTTGGGCCTTTGAGCCCATCGATTAAAAAAGAATTATTTGTTTCTTCATATTTGACTTCATTTGAAATCCAAGAAATATCATAACGCAAGTTGACACAGATGGATGAGAGTCTGAGAGTCTGTGTCTCTTAACCATCTCTCCCGAGTTCGATACTCACTGGAGGATGGGAATAGAGCTTGCTTGCTTGGGAGGGTCGTCCACTTTGCCTCTACAGAGGATTAGTCATTAGGTTTCCGGCCTGATGGAAAGAATGAATTGATATGTGCTAAGTACAACTACATACATACGTTAATAATTGTACAACTCATAACATAATAAAACCTTTTTTTAAATGTAAAGTATTATTTTAATCTGTGATGTTTGGATAAAATTCTAATTTGATCTATAATATTTCAATCGTTCTATTTCAATTTAAAAAACTTTCAAACTTTCTATTTCAATTCCAAAAAAGCTTTAAGTTGGTTCAATGCCGTCCCACCATTGAATATTTCACAAATAATTCGCATATTGAGGAGGCAATAGCATTCGATTTTAGTATATAAGTGAAATCAATTCACTAAAGGATCATTAATATAAAAGTTTTTCTTTAATTTTAAAGTGTTGATCATTGATTGTTAGAATTTAAAGTTTTATAAAGAAAAATTTGAGGAGAAGTATTTAGAATCATTATATTTTTCTAACACATGGAAAAATATATAACGTAACTAATAACGTCCACTAATTAATGTCAAATTTGATGGTAGGACAATGTTAAACACAATGTTAAACCTATTTAAAATTTTTAGAGACAGAAATATAACCTTTAAAATGTTAAGGACCAAATTAGGATTTGATCCAAACATTGAAAATCAAAATAATACTCGATCCTAAAAACATATTAAATCACTTTTAATTCTACTACTAATAACTTTGTCATGTAGTACTAATTTAATCTCTTACTATCACAAAACAGATTAAAGTAGTTTTTTTTATTGAGAAAGCTTAAACAATTTAAATAATTTACTGTGAAATTTCTTCTGATCACCTCTTAACTATAATCAACACATAAACTCAAATGTTCACTATTAACAAAGGCCTATATATTTGAACTCAAAAGTAATAGCATCATTGAACTATACTTATGTGATGCTTATTACCCTTTTGTGTTGTTAGATATTTTCCATGAATGCCAACAATGCCCATGCACACTCCACTTCATATTATTCACCATAGAATTATTAGACTCTTCTAATCTCTTAAATTGCATCCAATCTCTCAAAACAGCCTTAAGATCTTTCACCTTAGCAAAGATGCTCCTACAACAATTAGCATGCACTGTAGTAACCTGCCTAAAATCCTTGCTATCTTGGCAAAACCCACTAAAATAAAGTGTGTCCAAGAACCTAACCCTAAGTCCCAATTTTCCAATTATGCCCTCATTGCGAATCATGTTAAGGAGCACATCTTGCTCTTTCATTCCTGTGGAGTTGTCCTTTTTGGCATACCATGTCTCAAATAAAGAGATGGTTTTGTTGTTTGATCTAGCAAAGTAGAATCCAGTGTTGATTAGTTGAATTTCTGGTGACCAACTATTGCCATTGAAATGATCTGTGCTTATTTGGAGATCCTCTGTTTCATTATTACTTAACTTGGTAAATGGATTTCTAAGCCACACTACATCTGTATCCTGTGAAAATCAATAAAATGCCAAGTATGTTACTATTTGAATTACATCAAGATTCAATAATCCTTGGAACTCACAAAAGAATAAACCATTTTTCCCGGAAACTATATATTGGGCCAATATTTCCATTTTACACATGTATCTAATAAAATAATTATTTTATATTTACTGCGTGAATGATCATTTAAAATCGATATAATTATACAAATATATAAAATATTTTATACGGTCAGTATATCAAAATTAAATTCGTATTTCTAATGTAAATATATTTTGTACAATCCTTAAAATCATCATTTATTTGAATAACTATTTAAGTTAGTATTAAAAAATAAAATATAATTATTTTTGTTAACATTATAATATATTATAAAATATTTATGTAATTTTTTTATATTAAAATAAATAAATAAAAATATAAAAAAAATAAACAAGTTCATGTATATATTTTGTATACTTCACCAAACTATAACAGAAAAATATCCCACTTGATCTCTCTATCTCTATTTTAAATTTCTCTATCAAACATAAACAATTTAATTAATGAACAGTAAAATTCATATGTAAATATTTTTATATAAAATTGATATTTAAAAATTATTAAATAATTTAATAAATTTAATTTTTAATTATTAATTTTAAATAAAGACAATTGTATATGAATCTTCACCTTACCGAATTATAATGTGTTGGTACTAATAAACAATTAAAGGTAGAATTTTGAAAAGATTCATGAGATTGATGAAATATTGAAATGTGTTTCAAACCACATGCACACATTATAATTGGGTGCCAATTCTCTTGATCCTATGGAAGGAAACCGTGGTAAACGCAGTTAGGTGCACGTAAACATTAAACAACATGGAAAAACACAACATGCATGAAATAATATGTGAAGTGATGGTGGTGTTAGACACATCCAATTATCCAAAGATCGTGTTCAGCAAATCATAAAAATAAAAATGTTTCCCTAACCCAAAGTTCTCGCATTCCACACTTGACCCTAAATATTATTTTAAATAGGTAAATTATTGATATTTTTAATATTAAGATATTAAAAATATAACTAAAATTATTAGTTAAGAAGATTATTGAGAAATAAATAAATTTTTATCCTTATTTTTTAATATTTGTAATGGGTTCGCTCTTTGTTTCTTGATGGCCTAACCGAAGGAGAATGAAAAACGGGTGATTTTATTTTAAAAAATATTAAACATTTTCTCTCACTTAAATAACTTTCCTCTATATTTCTATTCTGCCTTTCTTAAACCAATATACACATGCTGTATATTTTTTTTTCTAATTTATAATATTTATTACCTTTAATTATTTGCACACAAATAATTACAATACTACAAGTTTAATTTAGAATTAATTAAAATATTATTTTTTATTGTTGTTTAATAAAAACTAGTATAAATATTTTAAATATTATGATTCAAAATTTCAAATGGAGTAAATATATTAACAAACCTATTTAATTGATATTACATATATACGTATTAGAAAATACGTTTAGTTTTTTCTTTTTTTTGGGTAGAATCCGAGTATTTAAAATAGTTGAAATTGATGCTTGGACTTTTTCATTGAAACATAAACGACTTTTTTGGACATTGGTTAAACATGATTCCCTCACTTAATTGGTGCTTATCTCTTAAATAACACTCAATAATCCTATTCAGTTATTCCAAAGATAGGTGTAAAGTGTAAACTACTACGTTCTTGATAAAGAAAACTTCAAAGTTAAACGTATTATCTTCTTCAGTTACTCAAAGATATAAGATTCAAATAAAAATTAATAACAATTTAGGTGAGTTTATTACTCATTAAGTTATTCAAAAATAAGATTCAATGCTGCTAATTTATCTTATTTTGAAAGAAAGAATTCAATCCAATAAAATAGAGTTTATAACAAACTAGAAAAATAAAACAAATCCTATGAAATAAAGACTTTAAAAAAAAAATACTCAATAACGTATTATACTCTTAATATCTACTTTACTCCTACCATGGATACTTGAATATTAATTACATTAGATAATCAGATTAGTTCGAATTACATGTATTTTTTTAAAACATTTCTAAATCAACATAGCCATATATAAATAATGAATTTAAATTTGATTTTCCTTTAAACTTATGCTAACTGTATATAACCATATTGATCTAGCTGGGTCACGCTAATCAATAAGCTAAGTTGATTTTTTTTTTTTTTTGAAAAAAAGCCAAGAAAACTAGGTTTTTATTTTTGTTTTTACTTTTTGGTAGGAAAGCATATAAATATAAAATTTTAAAAAAAATAAACAAATCAAAACCTAATGCAACACAACAAGCATGCTATCAACTAGAACCAGCTGGTACGTTTTCATTGGAGACTACCAAATTTTGTTGTTCACAGTTAAATTCCATTCTTGGCAAGTTAATTAACACCATGGTTTTTGTTTTTTATCCGTATAAAGATTAGGTAGCAACAATTATTCAAATGAATGACTATTACTGAAATTTCTTATAGTCAACATCTGGTGATAACGCTATTTCTAGTGGTTTAAAGATTCTATATTTTTAATACTACCTAGCTAGTGCATACAATTTTTTTTTTGAAGTGCTATAAATTATCATTTGAATAGTTAAAGCAAAATATAATAATTTCTTAGGTATGATATTTCTCATTTTATTGGCTAATTCTAAAATAATTTAAATTATATTTACATCATTTCCTTCTTAATTTAAAGACCAGTAGCTTTTGCAATTTAACGAAGTTTTTTTTTTCCTGTTTTGAAAGGTCACTTTATTCTTTCATACTCTAATAGGGGAATGAAGTGTGCAAAGTAATTATTTATTTCCTTTCCTATAATTTAGAATTTTATTCTCTATAGTTGACATAAATATAATCATAATGAATTATAAATTATTTATTGAATAGCAACATTGTAAAAAGTAAAAACGCTTCTACCATTAATTCTTAATTTTGAGTCTATAATTAATGTAAAAAATTAACTATTCAGTTTTTATATTCTTTTATATTCTGTCAGTATCAACAGAAAAAATGAAAAATGATCAACTTATCCTATCTTTGAAACGAATTTAGAAATAATACATTATTAATTATTAATAATAAAAGTTGTTTAAAATATTTTACATATTAAATTACATCAACTACATAACAAAAATAATATATATATATATATATATATATATATATATATATCTTTTTTTGGATAATAATATTCTCACCAAATTCTAATAATTTATCTTGTACATGACATTTACATGCATGTTCAAGTTTTAACAATAATAATAATAATAATAATAATAATAATAATAATAATAATAATTTTTCCGGATTTCATACTAATACTAGATATATGGATTTGTCAAATTTTTTTCATTTTTAACTATATACAGAAATGGAGTGTAAACCTTGATATATATGAACCAAAAAAAGTCATTTATTTTGGTTTTTTTATTATAATTTGTATGATTGTATGAATATTTGTTAAACAACTCATTGATAAAGAATGACATTAGTAAAATAAATACAGACTAACAGGTGGCGGTGGGTGAAATTATTAGATATATCATGCATTCCATACCCAACAACACAAGAAAAATAAACGAGAAAGAAAAGAAAGGTAAGTAATAATTAGTTAAAACTTAAAAGCAGTGGGAATTGGTACATACCGTGAAGATGAAGTTGTAACCCCGTTTAAGAACATCCAATAAGAAACGAGTTCTTGTCCACATCATCTTGATAAAATCATTAGACATGTAAAGCTTCTCTCCACCAAAATCAACCCCGTCTGTTTCCAGCCTGAAGCAGTTCAACCGCATGAACCTGCACCTATCATAGGCGGTTTTGTCAACCGCCACAATCAGAAGGTTATCCACCAGAGACCTTGTTCCTTCTCCCAACCAGAAACTTCTTAAGAATATGTTAAGCATTGTGCTTTCGCCGTCAACGTTATCTTCTTCTTGCTCCACATATGCTTTGTTCACTATTGCAATTATAACCGTTTTGTTTTCCGTCGAAGCTTTTGCCAGAGCTGAATCCAGCTCGATATTATCGTGTTGTGCTTTATGGCCATCAATGGCGGTGCTCTATAAATATAGAAAATTATTGAAAATAATAACTAGGACGATAAATTCTGATTTTGATATAATCAAAAGAGTTTTTTTGGAAATTTAAACTATTTTGTCAACAGAATTGAAAATTTCTGTTTTTGACAAAATAAACTCTTCAATTATTTGATAAAATAGACTAATCCTAAACCTATAATTTTTGAAAGTTGATTTTATCTAAATTAGAACCGTCAAAATAGACTAATTCTAAAATAACAGTCAAAATTTCTTTTGTTAAAATTAAAATCTTTCGAAAATAAAAAAGACTATTTATTCAAAAACGAAATTAATTACATTTTTTAAAAAACACTTTGTTTCAAAACGTCATGAACTATATCATTTGAGACTAAATATCTTTTTTTCTAAAATGAAATTAGTCTAATTTATTTCATCTGTCAAACAAATCACATATAATACTCCAAAAGTACTCCATTCATTAGAATTGTTCTTAATCTGCAGCTTTTTTTTGTTTGTCAAAGACATTAAACCTATAAAAAGAATAGATTTTTTCTTTTGCATCTATATTAAAAAAAATCTATTAATTTGATGGAAAATGGCTGAAGAAATAGAGAAGTGCGCATACCTTAGTGCAGAGGGATTGATTGGAAGGTAAAAAGAATTGATTAGGAAAAGTGAAAGAGGAAGAAGACCAACAGTAGAGGAGAAAAAGGGCTGAGAAGAGTAGCGTTGCGACAGCGATGTTGCCAATAATGGTTTGCTTCTTAGAATTCTTATCCATCTTTTGTTGTGAGGAGTGAGAGGATAACTGAATTGGAGTGCACAAACTGGGGAGCAATATCATGTTATGTGCGTTACTCAAGAAGGCTATTTAAACAAGCAAACTTACGTAAGCCTTTTTTTTTTTTTTTTTAGAACTTTCTCATTACTTTAGTGTGTCTTTGGTTTTCTTTATAAAGTTGATTTTTATTCAAAATTTTTAAGTGAAGCAATTTATGTTTGATATTTGTTTCTACAATTGATTTTTACCACTTGTAGTGGGTGCCTAATTGTATTTAACAAACAAAAAAGTTTTCATTATTTTATTAATCTTTAAAATTTTATTAAATACAATATAGGATAAATTTTAAAATATTTTAAATAAAAATATTATAAATTAGAGTTTAATTTTGATCACTGTCAATATAAAATGTTTTATATAGGGTAAAAACTCACATACAATCGACTTCACGTGAAGTTAATAGCTGAGAGTTGTTAGATGAAAATTTAGTTAAATTAGTCAAATCATCTAACAGCTCTCAACTATCAACTTCACGTGAAGTCGACTGTACCTGAGTTTTCACCTTTATATAGTCGTCCAATTATATCCGTCCTTTTAAATATACGTTAATTGGATAAAATTATTTTACACTTATAGTGTATCAAAATTAATTTTTTAATATAAATATTCAATTACAAGTTTTCAAATTATCAATTTTATTATTTTTTAATTTCAAAAATATGTTATTGATGCTGATGTCATTATAAGGAATATAATTTTTATTTTTAGATAACATATTATAAAGAATATTAAAAAGATTTAATTATTAAAAAAAATTCTTAATAGAAAAATTATTAAAAAGAATTAATTTTTATCATTTAGAGAGAAGGACCAATATTCTTTTAGATAGATAAATATCTTTAGACAATTTTTTTATTTATTTCTTTTTTGTAAATATATTTTTTTATTCTCTATTATATTCAAGTTTTTATTTACACACTCATTATATAACAATAATTTATTGTTGTAAATTTCTAAATCTCTAATAGTGCATTAGTAAGTCTTTTTATTTAAATTTTCCTTATTTATTTTTATTTATTTAAAATGATAAGATTTGAAAATATAACACTTTTCACCTTCTTCTTATTCTAAATATATCTCTCACGTTTTAACAAGAACTATGAATAAGATTTCTTTCAAAAAAAAAAAATTACTTCTCTTAATTCTTGTAGGTAACAACAATCATTCATTTATAAATGAGAATTTTTTTCAAAAGATCATTCTTAATATTATTTCCAATTGAAATATTAAAATTAAACACTTAGATGGAAGAATTATAGTATTATGTTCTTTATAATTGTTTCTAATAATATTTATGCTCCAATTCCAAATGAGATGCTCCATGTGTGCGATCAAGAGGAGGCATGAAAAGTGCAATCAGAACAACGGATTAAGCTATTAATTATGAATTCTTCGGACTCATATTTTTATTGAAGTTCTTCTGCAACAAAAATAGCTTGAACCATATATGTATGATATAGATGATTTGAGCGTATTCAAACTATTTTTGTCAAATTAGCATAATAAATAAAGATTTGAATATAGCAAAAGTGTTTTGATAAATATTATAAATTATAGTTTAATTATTTTTTATTTTTTAATAAATATAGTGAAAGTGCTTTGGTAAATAATTTTTTTTATGTCTCATAAATAAAAATTTGAATTTAATACTTATTATTTTTATTGGCAAGTCAGCGAATTTAATAACTATATAAGTTCAGTTTGAATTTGGATCTTTTAAATTTTAAATTTTTATTTTAGAGGATAAAGTGAGATCTCTCACTATTGAATATTTTTTCTCTCATGTCTTTTTTGTCTCACCTATAAAATAAATGGTAATAGATCATACTTTATCCTCTAAAGTAAAATTCAAAATTTAGAGGATCCAAATTCGTTTAATTTATATAAACAATTTAAATAAGTATTTTAAAAAAAATTAAAATATAAGAACTTTTATTGATGTCAGCTTATTAATAAGGTATTTTGGTTTAAATTTTAGTTACAAAAATATTTATTTTAAAGTTGTAATTTTTGAATAAATTGACTCAAATTTTCTTTGAAATTTGTCACTTTCATGAATTTGTTGAGCAAGAATGTTACTTAGATTATATTTTTATTAGTTTAATGTTAATGGTAATTAATTATAATAGGAGTACATAATGATAAGTATATAAAATTTTTTACTTTTCTGTTTTTTTATTCGAAGAAATCAAAGAAACATTTGGTATACAAAAATATACATAAAAAAAGTAGAGAAATATTACAAAATATAAAGGAATGATCCTATAATTATTACAAGTAAATAATAGTGTTCTTGTACGTGGTAAATAGTAATATAATTATAATTCAGTAATCTTGATAGCAATATCAAAAAAATTATTGTGTAGTTAGTGTTCAGTGTTTTATGGTGTATGATATGTTAGGTAAAAATAGAAAATAATAATTTTGTATGTGGTAAAATGTGTGTCATGTATGTTTTGTGAAAATAGTAGTGGAGGGCCAATACTTCTAGTAGATAAAACATTGTGTGAAAATAGTGGTAAAATATTTTCAACAAAAATAAAAAATATTTTTCACAGAACAAAAAAAAAAAGTAGTACAATAAACAATGATCTCTTTTATTTTGAAGTCAAAATATTTTTTTAATGAAAATAATAAAATAATTTAAAAAAAAACAAGTCATATTTATTTGTGTTTTGGTATGTACCAATTGAAATTAATTAATATTAGTGTTATTGAACTTTATTTAAAACTAAAACTAATAATTTAATATAAGTGCAACTAATTTATAGTTTAAAACATTTTGTTTTTACAAATTATTCGAGGTTTAGCATAGCGACTTAAACCTGTTTAATAGAGTTGTAAGATTGAAGGGTAAAATAATTTTGTGTAGAAGCAAACTCATTAAGATCAGAACTTCGACACTCATAATACAAAAGTGATTCATATAAAATGTACGATCCATTGAACATGTTTTTTTTATTATAATTTTATTTATTTTATATTTTGATGACAATTTTTATCGATGGCCACAAGATACCAATAAAATGGTCGAATTTTACTTTTTTTTTAATATTCAAAATTTTAATTTTTCGAGAATAATTTATTCTCTTAAATAATTTTTTGATTGAAATATAAAATGTTATTTTCCATAAAAAATGTAGGCATCTGATATTATGATGTCAAGAAAATAAAAAGCAAGATATAGAATTATTATTATATTCCATTATTATGTTTATTGTCAAATAGCTCATGCATCCTTTTAATTTATTGGCATTAGAATTATTTCAGAAATTAAAAATTTATTTCTAGGAATATATATAATAGAACAACCCTAAGCTAATTTATTCGTGGAAATACTAAAAGTAATTTCTAACCATTTGAAAATTTTAAACAAACAAATTTTTATAATATTTAAATTTATTATTTCCTAGCATAATATTCCTTAGAATATAATTGCATGTATATTTATCAACTATTTTACATATACATAAAAAATAATCATTAAATTAATCACTCATATAAAATATATATTAAAATATAAAATATACATTAAAAATATATAAACAACACTTATTTTTTTAGTGTGTACATATAACAATTTTTATATTTGTTAACCTTAAAATAAGTGCTCACTTATTTAAAAAATACAATTTTGGAATAATTATTACTATTTGGAAATAAATTTGTTTTAATTTGACTTTGAAATATTTTATTAAAGGATTATATTTAACCTATTTTTTCTTTGAAATTGTGTATATTTGTGTTTAAATACATCTTTAAACTATATATAATTAGGTAAATATTTACATATTATTTTTATTTAAAATTAAAAATTAAAAATTAAAAATTATTAAATAATAATTTAATTAAATTTATTAAATTATTTAATAATTTTTAAATATTATTTTCATAAGAAGATAAGTGGATATGAATTTTTAATGTAATTATACATTTTTATCGTTTTTTTGTTTTGAAACTCTTTAAAGAGATTTGGCATTTTGGCTCTGATCCTTGTATTCACGGCGGTGGTTCCAACAAACTCTTCCATTTCTCGTGACTGCCAGCTCTGAATTTTGCGGCGCAAGAAATACCTTATTTTTTTTTTTACCTTTTTTTATTGAGGGAAAAAATTAATGAAAAAGTTTAGAGACAGCAATTTTATTGAAATCTGGCCAACACTTAACCAACAAAAATAAAGTAAATAATCTCACATTTTTAGATAAAATCTCACACCATTAAAATTACTAATAGTCACTAATTAATTAATAATTACAAATCACAAAATTTGTTGGCCTAGCACTCCTCAAAATTAATTATTAAATACTTTAGCAATAGATATACTCATTTCCTATTATCCTCTCCTACAAGATTACGCAAAAATATAATAAAATAAGATAAGATAAAAATGCTCTTACATGACACCCTACTACTGCTAGTGCTAGGCTTTTGGTAGAACTAGCAACTGCATATGCCAACATTCTGTTGAAATACTTTGCTATGTACTTCAAAAGTCTTCAATATAATCAATTCCAGAATGGGTTAATAAATTTACGGTGAAACCATTAAATTCTTTGACCGTTCTTCACCTTGAATTCTTTCAGCGTTGTTGAGTTACGTTACACACACAAAATTGTAACCACCTAAGAAATGCTATTGACGCTGAAATTCCAAAATTAATTTTAGTATAAGTTAGCTTTTTTCACTATAAAATTCAATATATATTTTTTTAAAGAAGGCCTGATTGAATTTATGTATAAGTTAGTTTATATATATAGAATATATTAATAGTATAGGTTTAGTACACAAATTTTTATTTCTAAAATACTTTTCAAGTTTTCATTATACATATTTAGAAATAAGATTTTTGTTATTTGTATGACTTGAATTCAAATTTTTTTTAATTAAATTATAAAAAACCTTATATTAATAGACATATTAGTATTTATTGATACATTAATATATATATATATATAAGTTAAATTGACAAAGGGCCAAACATATTTGAACAAATAGATAGATATATAAGCAAATTAATTTGAGTTGATTTAATAATTAATTTATTAATTTGTTTAAATAAGTATCAAAATTCAAATTTTAAATTGTGCATACAACAATTCATTCAAAAAACAAATTCTTATATGACCGATTAATTTTTTATCGGTTAGACCGGGAGATGCTATGTCCTATATAAAAGCAAAATTAAAATTTTAGGGCTGCCAAAGTCCCTTCCCCAGTTCCCCCTTCTCTTCAGGACTCAATTAATTATAAGTGTCACCGTTCTTTGTCATTGTCTGTGCATCTTAAGTTATTCATAAAAAATGTAGATTAAATTATAAAAAAATATTAAAATAAATTAAAAAATACATAATTTTATCCTATAATAAATCACAATATCTATGATTACTTAAACTGTTTTTTTAGTTTAATATATGTTCTAAAGACATATTTTAATAAATAAATAAATATTTTACTAAAAAAAGTCATAAAAAAGATAAAGTTTTTATATCTTTAATGATTTATTCTATCAAAATTATTTTTTTTATTATTATATTTTTAAAATATATCATTATAACATAAAATAATTAAATCCTTAATTATAAGCATGAGATATAAATAAAAAGATTCCTTGTTATTACATAAATTAAAACTATATTTTACATTTGTACTTATTTTTAATATATATTTTATATTAATAATTTATTTTAATAATTAATTTTAGTATATACACCTAATAATATAATTGAATAATATACATACACTTTTTTTTAAGATATTTTCTTATATGCCTAAATTTTCAACTACTTTGACACAAATATAAATAGTGCAATCTACTTTTTTACCTCTTATCTTTTAGACAAGTTAAACACAAATTTTGTAAACACCTTAGAATTTCTCTTTTCCTAATCGTATCAATGGTTTCAAGTTCTAATTATAAGACAGATTTGGTGTTGACGAGTCTATTAGCCCCTCTTGTTTCTTTGTACTTTTAGGATAAAAAAGGTACTTTTTTTTGTTGCAACAATAAATATTTGGCCTAAATATTTATTTTATTTTTTGAATTGTTTATTTGTGTTTCTAGAAAAAAGTTAGGTAAAAACAAGGGTAAAAAACATAAACAAGCCAAAGGGATATCAAATTTACACAAATAAGCCAAAGCAAAATCTGATTCATCAATCAACCAAAGGACATTTCTATATAGTTCGAACCAAATAGGTTCGAACTCATTTTCCAAGTAATTCGAACCAAATAGATTCGAATTACACATGTTCCCATAGCCACATAATTCGAACCACCTTGGTTCGAACTCAACCTCCATAATTCGAACCAAATAGGTTCGATTTACACGTAAATTAATTCGAACCAGCTTGGTTCGAATTACACAGACCATATTTCGTACTAGCATGGTTCGAATTAGTGAGGAGGAGAGCTGTATATATATGGTGTGAAGGTGAGTTGCTATCATAAGAGTGGGGTTACATGGCTAGTGAGGAGAGTTTCGCCGTGTTAGTTCACCACAGAGGATCCATTAAGAAGAAAACTCGTTCCGGTGTGAAGTTCACTGATAAGGATCCTCTCTGTATTATCGTCACGCCTACGACGAGGTATGAGGACCTTGTTAGCTCTGTACTGCTGAAACTCGGTCTGGAAGGTGTGAAACGGGTTAAGAAGTTTTTTTATCGATTTCCAATCACGGTGCTCCAGAACACCGTAAAGTACGATTGTTTCACAATCGGGAGTGATGAGAACTTGCAGATCATGTTTCATTGTCGCTGGCAGTTTCCAGAGGTTAGGACACCAGAACTGTTGGCAAAGTTGGTTGACGCGGTGTCTAGCTCGGGGGGTTCGAACCGGAATACCACCACTTTAGCCACGTAGCCGGTTCTAGCTCCAGACCTGCCGTTGCATCTTCCTCCGTCCTTGCGTACGAGCCACCCGTCCAATCTGTCGCCTCCCCTTCGTTCACTGTTGATCTCATCGGCAGTGTAGGCGACGAGGTCGGTGAAGGTGGGTATCTGCCGACATCTTTACAGTGTGCTGCACCGGCTGGGGTTGGAGATGGATTCTTGGATGATCCAGAGGACGATGATGTCGAGCCGGATATGATTGCTGATGACAGTGGCGATGATGTTGGAGCAAGTGAGCCTGCTGGGCCGGGCGGTGGTTCTAGCTCTGGCACGCAGCAGTACCCTCCACATTTTTCCTCTTTGGACTTGGATGCCATGAGGCAGGAGGGGGTTGCTGGGCAGCCGGCTGGATTTGGCGCTAGAGATGCTGAAGGGTCTGCAGGTCTGACAGAGTTTCAGGTTGGTCAGCAATTTCCGGATAAAGAAGAGGCCCTGTTAAGTGTCAAGACTTACAGCATTCGGTGAGGGGTACAGTACAAGATCGTGGAGTCTGACTATCGCCGGTATGTGGGCAAGTGTTCTGAGTTCGGCAATGGGTGCACATGGTTGATTCGGCTCAGTCTCCGACAGCGCAAGGGGATTTGGGAGGTCAAACGTTACAACGGACCGCATACTTGTCTCGCCACCTCCATTTCCAGCGACCACAGGAGTTTGGATTACCATGTCATATCGGCATTCATTATGCCAATGGTGAGGGCTGATGCATCCGTCAGCATCAAAGTGCTCATAAATGCCACCGCTGCACACTTTGGGTTTAGGCCGACTTACAGGAGGGTCTGGTTGGCGAAGCAGAAGGCTGTTGCCCTCATCTATGGTGACTGGGATGAGTCGTACAACGAGCTCCCAAGGTGGGTGTTAGGAGTGCAGTTGACGATGCCTGGTACTGTTGCAGTGCTAAGGACGAGCCCTGTTCGTGTCGGTGGACAGTTGAACGAGTCTCGAGCTTATTTTCACAGACTATTCTGGACCTTTCCACCATGTATCGAGGCATTCCGTCATTGCAAGCCCCTAGTTAGTATTGACGGCACCCATCTGTATGGCAAGTATGGGGGAACGTTGCTTGTCGCGATTGCACAGGACAGGAACTCCAACATACTCCTTGTTGCATTCGCATTAGTCGAGGGTGAGAATGCTGAGTCGTGGTCCTTCTTTCTCTCCCACCTACGTGAGCATGTGACACCGTAGCCGGGTCTGCTGGTTATCTCGGACAGGCATAACGGCATCAAGGCCGCCCTTGAGGCTCTTGACGGAGGCTGGTTACCTCTGTCTGCATACCGGGCATTCTGCATTCGACATGTTGCGGCAAATTTTGCCCTCACCTTCAAGGGCAAAGACGCAAGGAGGCTACTTGTGAATGCGGCGTACGCTAAGACCGAGGTCGAGTTCCAGTACTGGTTTGATATTCTTAGGACCAAAGACCCGGCGATGTGTGACTGGGCTAACCGGATTGAGTATTCCTTGTGGACACAGCATTGTGATGAGGGGCGTAGATTCGGACACATGACGACGAATATATCTGAGTGTGTGAACTCGATCCTCAAGGGTGTCAGAAACCTTCCTGTGTGCTCGCTAATCAAGGGCACATACGGAAGGTTGGCCGAATTATTTGTTCGCAAAAGGAGGGAGGCTGAGGCGCATATGGGTACCAGACAACAATTTAGTCAGCACTTGGTGAAGTGTATAGAGGCCAACTTGAAGACGGCTAGGTGCTTCACGGTAACTGTGTACGACAGGGATAACTCCGAGTTCATCGTCGCAGAGACAACTCCGACTGGTTCTTTCTCACTGGGTACCTACAGAGTCTCGCTTGCATCTCACACATGTGACTGCGGATACTTCCAGGCACTTCATTTTCTGTGTCCCCACGCACTGGCATGTTGTGCCTACTCACGGCTTACATGGGAGCCTTACGTTCACCAGGTGTATCGTCTTAGTTCGGTCTTCAGTGTATATCAGATGGGTTTCACACCTCCCATTCCGGAGGGTTTCTGGCCACCATATGACGGGCCGACTGTCATCCCTGACCCCAATAAGAGGCGTGCGAGAGAGGGTCGTCCCAGGTCCACTCGGATACGGACCAATATGGACGAGGCAGATCCGAACCGGCCAAAGAGATGTGGGCTTTGTCGGCAGCCCGGCCACACACGTCGGAGTTGCCCACAGCTCGGAGGAGCAGAGCACACACGGGGACATGATTAGGTGTATTGGTGGCTTTGGTACTTTTGTTATTTCAATTTCGCGTTTAGATTCCACTATTATTGGTTTTCTTGCTTGTAGTTGGTGACTGATAGAATTTGTTAACGTTAGTGCGATGTACTTTGAATGGGATTTTAGTTAATGAATATGTTCTGTCACCGCAGTTTTAAACGAAATGTATGTCTAATGCACACCGGCAAAAATAACTTTACGAGTTTTATTAAGACATGATGCGAAAACTATGTTCGTAACTTAAATTGCTTGCTGGAACGAATTCTGAGTAATTCGAACCAAGCTGGTTCGAATTATCAAGTTAGGGTTCAAACCAATTTGGTTCGAACTATGTTGCTTTGTTCTATACGTGTAATTCGAACCTATTTGGTTCGAATTACTTGAAAAGTGAGTTCGAACCTATTTGGTTCGAACTATATAGAAATGTCCTTTGGTTGATTGATGAATCAGATTTTGGTTTGGCTTATCTGTGTAAAATTGATCTCCCTTTGGCTTGTTTAGGTTTTTTACCCTAAAAACAAACAACTTTGATGCAATTTTTGAGATGTACTTATATATTTATCGTATCAAAACAATTTGACTGCTTCTAATTCTAATAAAAAGTATTTCTATAAAATATAAATATATCAAACATAAAATATTTTCCCACTTCAACTTGAAAAAGTACTTCTCTTTATTGTCACTGCTGATAATATTAGTGGATTTATAGAACTACTGCCTATTAATTCCTTAAAAATTGATCCAACATCTTGTAAAATTTAGACACAGAATAAATTCATTAGGATACTAAGGGTTTGTTTGATTAATGATTTTCATTAAGAAATGAAATCAGAAAATATTAAAACTAAAATACATGGTTCTGAAAATTGGACTTCAATCGAAAAAACTGGGAACCAGTCACCTAACCGATCCGGGTAACGCTAATAACCGCTTAGCAAAAAACCGGCCAAAAAACCGGTCGAACCGGCAGTTAACCGGCGAACCGGAAGAATCGTTCGGTTTTTTTGCGGTTCAATAGTTTGCAAATTCAGATGCCAAACGACGTCGTTTTGGCATTTTTTTAAAAAAAAAAAAAAGGAGAATGCCGTTTGCAAAATGTCTCCTAAGCCACTAATGACTAACCCTAATCTGATACTCCCCCCCTTTCTTCCCCTTTCCCCTAACCTAATTGAGATTCGGCGCCAGCGTCCATAGCCACCCACAGCCATCAAGGCCACCAAGGCCACCATAGCCGAGCCCGCGACCACCACCGGCCGAGCCCGCCTCCTCGTCGCCACCCACAACCATCGACAGCAGCCGCGACGACCACCGGCCGAGCCCGCCTCCTTCTGAATTTGGTAAGACTCTGTTCTTTCACCTATGCTTCTTGATTTTGATTTTCTGAGGTTCTGATCTTGTTCTGTGAGCTCGCCTGTTCTGTACTTGATTTTGGATTTTGATTTTCTGAGGTTCTGTGAGCTCGCCTGTTCTATGCTGCCTTTATGATTTTGGATTTTGATTTTCTGAAGTTCTGTGAGCTCGGCTATTCTATGCTGCCTTCTTAATTTTCATGATTGATGTTTTTTATTTTGAATATGTTTTGCATTGCTGGTTCTGCCTTCTTTATTTTGAATATATTTTGATCATGATGAATATTTTTTGCTGCTTCTGTTAGCTGCTTCTGTTTTGCATTGCTGGTTCTGTTACCTGCCTGATTTTGAATATATTTTGAATATGTTTTGCATTGCTGGTTCTGCCTTCTTTATTTTGAATATATTTTGATCATGATGAATATTTTTTGCTGCTTCTGTTTTGCATTGCTGGTTCTGTTACCTGCCTGATTTTGAATATATTTTGAATATGTTTTGCATTGCTGGTTCTGCCTTCTTTATTTTGAATATATTTTGATCATGATGAATATTTTTTTCTGCTTCTGTTAGCTGCTTCTGTTTTGCATTGCTGCTTCTGTTACCTGCCTGTTTTGCATTGCTGCTTCTGTTTGCTGTTTCATTATTTTCATCATTGCTGTTATTGATTTTGAATATGTTTTGCTGCTTCTGTTTGTTGCTTCATGATGAATATTTTGATTATTTTCATGGTTTTCTGAAGTTTTCTGGTCTTTGGTTTTCTGATTGTTATAGATGGAACAATCACAAAGTAACCCACAGCCACAAGATTCTCAAACTGGTTCATCCAGAGGTAAATCTGATCCAGCTTGGCAGTATTTTACAGTGAAGTATGACAAAAATAACAAGGCTCAATATACATGTATTTTCTGCTTGAATACTTACAATGGAAGGGGGATATATAGAATGAAATATCATCTTGCAAAGATCCCTGGACAAATTAAAGTTTGTAACAAAGTAACTGAAGATGTGGAACTTCAATTCAAAAGGCTTTTGGAGGAAAACAAAAAAAATAAGGCCGAAAAAAGAAAATATACAGCTGATTGTTATGATGTGGAAAGTGAAACACAAGCGGAAGAAGAGGGTGAAGCGCCTAATCCTGTACAACCTCCGGCTCCTGCAACAATGGGAGACAAAGGAAAGAGAAGAGCGATTGCTGCTACTCCAATTGGAAGTTATTTTAAGGAAAGGACTACGCCAGGCTCTCAACCAGCTTTGAAAAGTGTCTTGGCCAGTAAACAAGTTAAACACAAGGTTAAGTTGGGGCTTGCAAGATGGATCATTGATGCACGGATTTCATTCAATGCAATTCAATCGCCTTACTTTCAACCTGCCTTGGACGGCGTTGCTGCAATTGGACCTGGTTTCAAGGGACCGTCGTATGATGAAATGAGAGTTCATTTGCTGGCCGATCTTAAGAAGGAGTGTCAGTTGCTTGTTGAAGGTTATAGAAGCTCGTGGAAAAGGACTGGTTGTACACTGATGGCAGATGGCTGGACTGATCAAAGGCAGCGTACGTTAATTAATTTTCTAGTTTATTGTCCTGCTGGTATGTCATTTGTTAAGCATGTTGATGCTTCTGATATGATAAAAACTGCCGATACCTTGTTTAAATTGTTTGCTAAGGTTATTGAGTGGGTTGGGTCTAGTAACATTGTGCATGTGGTTACTGATAATGCTGTGAATTATGTATCTGCTGGAAAACTCATTCATGAAAAGTATCCAAATATTTTTTGGTCTCCTTGTGCTGCTCATTGCATCAATCTTATCTTGAAAGACATAGCAAGTCTTCCTCACATAGCTGACCTTGCCTCTCGTGCTTCAAAAGTGACTGTCTTTGTTTACAATCATATGATTTTCTTGTCATGGCTTAGAAAAAGAAAAGAGTGGAAAGAAATTGTTCGACCAGGAGTAACACATTTTGTTACTGTTTTCATTACTTTGAAAAGTATATATGATCATAAACAAGACTTGCAAGCATTGGTGATTGACAAATATTTCACTTCTCATAAATTATCCAAGAGTGTCAATGGGAAGATGGTTAGTTCAATTATCTTGGATAGTAAGTTTTGGGAGGATTGTTTTACTACTGTTATGCTTGTTGGTCCTCTAATTAAGTTATTGAGGCTTGTTGATGCTGATGAGAAACCTTCTCTGGGTATCGTGTATGCGGGCATGCAAAGAGCCAAAATTAATATCAAGACAATGTTTAGAAATAGGAAATCTGCATACACACCTTATACAAGTATCTTGAAAATGCGGTGGGATAAGCATTTGAAGCGTGACCTCCATGAAGCAGCATACTTTTTGAATCCAGATTACTTCTATAGTGAGGGGTTTGTTGAGAAGGCAAATATCTTGAGGTCTTTGCTTGATTTATTTGATATTGAAACTCTTTGCGATGGCTCGATTGCCGCAATGCAAGAGATACAGTTGTATCGAGATCAAAAAGGAAGTTTTGGAAGGGAAAGTGCATTGAAAGCAATTAAGAGACTTGAACCTGGTAAGTATTTATATTTCTATGTTTAATTTACTTTGAATGTTTTTTAAATATTGAATGAGAATTGATGGTTGAATTACATATTCTAGTAGGTGAATGGTGGAGGCTACATGGTGGGAGTGCTTCTAACTTGCAAAAAATAGCAATTCGTCTTCTTCATCAAACATCTTCATCATCCGGCTGCGAGAGGAACTGGAGCCTCTTTGAACAAATCCATTCAAAGAGGAGGAACCGATTAGAGCATCAAAGGCTAAGTGACATTGTTTATGTCACTTATAATCTACGCCTTCAATCTAGAATGCATCGCAAGAAGAAGAATTATGATCCAATTGACATTCAAAGCATTGACACAGTAGATTTTTGTGTAATGCCGGATGAAGGTGATCCTGAATTTACTAATGGAGACATCGAAGGCATTGAAAATTTAATTTATACGGATAATGCTATGCCTTCATATCCTATAGGTGATTGAAATAGCAAAACTTGTTTCATTTCCTCTCAATATCTGATGTAAAGTTGTAACTTTAATTTTTCTTGGTTTTCTATTTTATTTTATTAGATGGAGGAGATGTGGAACTTGATGTGGATTTCCCTAATGTTGCTGATTCTTCAAATACAGCTTCTTTTGGTGGTACTTCTGATGATGGTAGCTTTGGATTACCTGTTTATGATGGAGATGTTGGAACACTTAATGATAATTATGATTTTTGATGAGTTGCACCTTTGATTAGTTGAAAACTTGCTAGTAATTGTATCTTTTGAATGTAGAACATTATGGGTTTGTCATTATGTACTTTTATTTTTTGTTTACTTATAAACTTTGATGTTTGAAGTTGTTTGTGAACCTATAATATTAAGTAATGGATAATTTATTATGTGAAATATTAAATTTTATTAAGTTAGAGATCATTGAATTTATATACTTAAGATTATTTTAAGTTTTTTAATAATTTTATTTAATATTTAATTAAATCGGTTGAACCCCAGTTGAACCAGTGAACCATTGAACCAGTGACTTCACCGGTTTATTGACCGGTCCGGTTCTCACAACCTTGCTAAAATAAGAAAATATGTGTTCAAACCAGAAAGACTTGAGATTATTCCACATGTAATGACAAATATCAAAGCAGCAAGTTCTCTTTACTTTTCAGTAAGAGTGATTTCACTTATTATAAGGCAAAACAATACACTAATTTGTTTAAAGAAAAACCCAAAACAGAAAACAAAACAAATACAAAAGAATCATATGAACAAATAAAAGCAAAGAATTCAATTTCACAAACTCCAATTTTCAGTTACTAAGACTTTCCTTGTGTTGTTACTTGAGAAGAAGTACCACTCCCACTATACAAAGATCTTAACTGTCTACTTATCAGTTTGCTACTATGAATAGCCTGCTGAAGTTCTGCATCACTTGACCACCATTGCTCCAATCCATGAGCTTCATGGAACTTCTGCCTCTCCTTAGTAACAACAAACAGCTTCGCCGCGACCGGGCCATTCCCCGGCGGTGCAACATTCTCCTTATTAACTCCACCATCACCACCCGGATCATTATAAGAACAACAAATGTAGTCACTATTGTTTACATACAAATGAGGAACCCATTTGCCCACTCCAAAACCGGAGTTCTTGAAGCTTGATAGCCTCGGTATCCAACTCTTTAATCCTAGATTCTTGTTGGTATCTCCTTCCTCGCCGGCTCGAGATTCCTGGCCACTATAAGGAAGCATGGATTTCAGTTTCTTCCAAGCAGACTCTGCTTTTTCTCCAATGTTTCTTAAACTCATTGCTAGAGAAACCGAAGGTGGATTGAACAAATGTGTCTCAACATAGATTCCTTCTTTGGCTAATGCTTTTCCAACTTGAAGAGCGAAACCAGCACCCAATGAATGCCCTGCCACACAAACATTGCTTCCTCCGAAGGAATTCGAAGCCGATTTTAGTACCTCCAATGCCAATTTAAACCTGCAAGAGCCTTTCAAACTTTCCCAGGCAAAGAATCTAAGGTCATCTTCGATGTCTCTTCGCATTGTGGGTGATTTGAGTAGTGTTCCTCTGAGTGCTAGAACAGCTCGCGGCGCACCACTAGGCCTCATTAAGACCAAGTCGGCCATAGCTGCCGCCCGGTCCCATTCGAGTACTGCCCCGAAAATGGATCCGTCCCTTTCGTCGATGAGAGTTTGTGTGAGCTTGTACTTGAAGGGGATCCACCAATTAGGTGCTAGTGCAGTCTCTTGTGTTCTTTTTTCTTGCCTATCAAGTTCAAGCAAGTAAACTGCTTGTATAAAGCATGCAATCACTGTTCTTTTGTAATTTGAATCCTTCCTGAATTCCACAAAAGATCAATGTTTATATCATAAGATCAGATTCAAATTGGGATGAGGAACTTCAGAGTTATTGGTGACAAGACATTGCTCAAGCTCAAATCATGGTTATTAATCAAAGAGACACCATTGTTATTATTCAAAATCAAGATTGAAATTAACTTTAAAATGGAAATAAAAAAGATCCCCCATAATAGTCCAATCAACAGGGAAATTTCATATTCAGAAAAAATTCACTGCACAAAAGCAAATTTAACGTTAAGAGGCTAACACAATAATGGAAATGCCACAAATCCAGGGCGAAGAAAATTCCACTCCAAATAATTAATAATTGAAACAAATATAATAAATACTATGATAATAGGAGTGGATATATATAAATTTATTTAGCAATTCAGGAATTACCAATTTTAGATCACCAAAATCTAAAGACACCAACATTAGTTATTGGAACCCTAGTTGCAGCGCGCTTTATATAAAGTTCAAATTCATATTTTTTATTTATTTTCTAAAAGCCTGTGCTTGAAGCCATAATCTAATCCTACCAATTTAGATCTAAATTTAAATAGAATTTTGAACAAAAAAAAAAAAAAAGCAGAGTTTGAGTGAGATTGAGAGATGGGTACTGACCAAGTTGAATAGATGAGATCTCTCCAATTAAGGGTAGACAAATTCCTTGGTCCAGAGACATGAAAGGAATACGGGTGCGCTTCTTCTTCTACTTCTTCTTCTTCTTCTTCTTCCTTAGACACAACCAAGTCTTTCCTTTGTTCTTCAGCTTCTTCTTCTTTGCTTACTTGGTTCGTTGTTTCCATGATTCAATGCCGAGACAGAAAGGAGTGTTGTGGAAGTGGAAAGTTTGCAGCTTTCCTTTTCTGAAACTGGCTTTTATCATTTATTTATTTATTTATTTAATGATTTAATTTGAAAATTTGCAGCGTGTAAGTTGTAACGGTCATATTTTTTCCCTTCTAATGTCCGTTTCTATTTATTTATTTATTTTCTCTTTTATCATCATCTCTCTCCTTCTTCTTCATCCTCTCTCACACTTGGTTAAAAGTAACTGACAAAATGTTATGTTTATTTCCCTTCTATGAAAAAAAATTGAAGTCTTAATCCTTATGCCATTTTAAAGAGTTATATTTTATATTAATTTTTTTATTATAAAAAATTTTAATAATAATTTTTTAAATGTTAATGAATCAAAAATAATTTTTAATAAATTTTTAAAAATTATTTATTATTCATTTTAAATTCATAAATTTATAAAAATATAAATTTTATGAAACCAAGAATAGATTTTAAGGAGAAAGAAAGATTTCACTCAATTGAAAAGCACACACTAGCCGATTAGAAGGCTTCGAACGACAAACCCGAAAGAATCTCACCACAAGATTCACTTTGACATTGCTCCTGCTTCAGCAATTATGAAAGACATTTCACCATCTGAAGGAAGGAAGAAAGGCCAGCTTTCCTATTATATTAGGATTGATTTCTAGACACACCTTTCACTATTAGACGGACAAAAATTAGATTTTTATTTTTGTTCGTTTTGATTTTTTTTTATATTTTATTAAAATTTAACTAAGTATTTTTTTTATAGACATTTATGTTTAACAGTAATAAATGTCAACAATTTGTTATTAATAGTAAATTGAATCTATTTGATTCGATTTGCTACTGATACAATATATATAAACTAAATTGAATCCAATTAATTCGATTTATATTGAAAAAGTGTAAATCGAATCTAATTAATTCGATTTGCATAGAATCATTTAAAACATATTTATAACAAAAATCAAAATAAAATATTGGCATAATTTTAAAGTTGAAATAATTTATTAATGTGTTTTATCCTATTTTTAACATATTTTAAATATTTTGAGGATAATTTTGATAGCGAATAAATAATTTGTAAACAATTTTAGTGATTTGGTCTTTAGAAATAAAGATATATAATTTATTTAAAGATTCAAGTGAATAAAGATTAAATTTGAACTTAAATTTGACTTTGTATAATTATTTTTAGCGAATAATTAAATTAATGTGCTTGTTGCAGAAAAAGAAATTCTACTTATTATTTTTGTTAGTATGTTTTCTTGATAGCAATTATAAGAAAGGGAACAAAATAAATTCCTTTACAACAATAACAATAAGAAAGTCTTGTCCTAATAAGTGGAGTTGACCATATGGATAAATGATGTCATTGAACTCTATCATGTATTATGTCTACATAGAGACTGTTTACATTTAGATTTTTTTGACCACTTTAAAGATGGTTTTCCTAAGTCTTCTTCTATCTTTCACCCCTTATCCATCTTCCATCTCATCCACCCTTCTGACTGGATACTCTATCGGTCTTCTTCTCACATGTCCAAACCATCTGAGACGCAATTCTACCATTTTTTCACAATAGGTGCTACTCCAACTCTCTCTCTTATATCTTCGTTTCTTATTCTATTCAATCACGTATGACCACTCATCCATCTCAACATTTTCATCTCTGCCAAACTTAACTTATGTTCACCCCTTTGGCCGCCTAACACTTTGTACCATAAAGTATAGCCGGTCTGATAGCAGTAGATAGGATTTATCTTTAAGTTTTAAAGACACTTTTATATCACATATAAAACCAGACGCACTCCGCCATTTTGACCAACCTGCTTGGATCCTATGATTTACATCCTGTTGAATCTCTTCATTATCCTGTATGATGCATCCAAGATACTTAAAACTTTTAATTTTTCGTAGGATGTTTTCTCCAATCTTTACCTTTGTATTAGAGTTTTTCCTTCGGCGGCCGAACTTACCAAACACCTCCTGAATTTCTCTTCATAAATCCAACTTCTCATTTAGATTTTCCCTTGACTCTCCTATAAGGACGATATCGAAAAAAAGCATGCACCATGATACAGACTCTTGGATATGCTCTATGAGTACTTCCAAGACTAATGTGAAAAAGTATGGACTTCAGGATGATCCCTGGTGTAATCCTATAACAATAGAAAATTCTTTCGTCACACTACCTTGAGTCTTCACACTAGTTGTAGCCCCATCATACATATCTCTAACTGCACGAATATATGCGATCCTTACTCTCTTCCTTTCCAAAAACTTTCATAAGACATCCTTTGGCATCCTATCGTACGTTTTTTCCAAATCAATAAACACCATATATAGATCTCTTTTATTACTATGATACCTCTCAATCATCCTTCTTAACAGGTATATCCCTTCAGTAGTGGATCTGTCTGACATAAAATCAAATTGGATCTCTATTACTTGTGTCTCTTGTCTCAGCCTCCGTTCTATTACCCTTTTTCATAACTTCATGGTATGACTTATGAGTTTGATCCATTTATAGTTTTCGCAACTTTGTATATCCCCCTTATTCTTGTAGATAGGTACCAAGGTACTCTTTCTCCACTCATCTGGCATCTTCTTTGATCTTAAAATCTCATTAAAAAATTTGGTTAACCAATTGATGCGTTTCTCTTCAAGGCTCTTCCAAATTTCAATCGGAATATTATCGGGTCCTACTGCCATTTCATTTTTCATCCGCTTTAGAGCTTCTTGTACTTCGAAATCTCGAATCCTTCTTCCCTCATGCATAACCGACCAAGGGTTAGAAGAGTCTTATGTCCTTCATTAAACAACTCGTAGAAGTAGCTCTTCCACCTTTCATTGATATTCTTTTCTTGAACCAAAACCTCTCAGTCTTTGTCCTTTATGCACTTAACCTGATCCAAGTCTCTCGTTCTTTTTTCATGGCTCTTTGCAATTCTATATATATATTTTTCTCCTTTCTTTGTGCCTAAAGACTAGTAGAGACCCTCATATGCTCTTATTCTTATTTCACTTACAGCTACTTTTGTCTCTTTCTTAACCTCCTTATATTTTTCTCAATTATCTGCATTGCGGCACAAAGACCACTCCTTAAAGCACTTCCTTTTTGCCTTTATCTTTTCTTATATACTCGCATTCCACCACCAGGACTCCTTATCTCTTGGTCCTATCCCTCTAGATTCACCAAAACTTTCTTTTGCGGTTCTTCTAATAACTTCTGCCATCTCCTTCCACATCTCCTCCGCACTTCCATCTCCATCCCACTTTGCCTCTTCTCCTACCCGTCTTAAGAATCTTCTTTGTTCATCACCTTTCATCCGCCACCACCTCGTCTTTGGATTCCTCATCTTTGTGAAAATTCATGAACAACATCCTATGTTGTATTGTTAAATTCTCTTCCAGAATAATTTTACAATTAATGCAAAATTTTCGGTTAACTCTCCTCAACAAAAAGAAGTCGATTTGAGAGCTTGTCATACCACTCTTATAGGTTATAAGATGTTTGTCTCTCTTTTTAAAACATGTATTTGCGATGAGAAGGTAAAAGATTGAGGAAAAGTCCAAAATAGTTTTACCTTCGATATTGACCACCCCAAAACCATGGCCTCCATGAATACTTCCATACGCAGTCACTTTTCTTTCAACATAGCCATTTAAATCTCCTTTTAAAAAAATCTTATCTCCTGAAGGCATGTCTTGGACCAAACTCTCTAGATCCTCCCAAAATCTTATCTTGTATTGCTCGTCTGAACCCACTTGCGGTGCATAAGCGCTAATTACATGAAAAGTACCTCCTTCCACCACAAGTTTGATAGAGATGATCCGATCTCCCACCCTCTTGACATCCACTACGTCCTTCTTCACTACTTATCCACAATAATACATACCTCATTCCTATTCTTCACCTTTCCTGTATACTAAAGTTTGAACTCGGAAATATCCAACTCCCTAACCTTCGCACCGACTCATCTTATTTCTTGTAGGCACATGATGTTAATCTTTCTCCTTGTCATGATGTCCACCACCTCCATAGATTTTCCTATTAAAGTGCCTATGTTCCATGTCCCATGTCCTAAATCTCAACCTTCTTCTGTCGCTCCAACATTTATCTTTATCTTTTTCTTTGTGAATTAGCTTATTTATCCTCGTTCGTTCACGAAAATGCGAGAATCCTTGCTCATTTAACACTACACCCGGGCACCGATGCAGCGGCTCTTGCTCCTTTGACACTGTACGCAAGCCATATAGTGCGTTGTTTTCGGGTAACGACCTAGCTTTAGCACAATAACGTCTTTGGTCCATGTAATGAAGATTCGACTAAATTTTTATGTTCACTGTCGAAGGTCTAACAACCCTCCTCCTTTATGTATATAACTAATAAAATTTTTGAGAAAAAAAAGCCACTCATAAATGATGCATTAAGTAAAATAACTTTAAATTTTATTTCATGTAAATTATTGAATTAGTGATGATGATGATAAGTATTATGAACCTAAAAATTAATTAAAAAATAAATAAATTTTACAAGAATTTTTTTTTTAACCAAAGATAGAGATACTCGAACCTGCAACTTCTTAAATGAGTATGGAAAAACTATGTCATTTGAAGTGTATCTCATTGGCTTACAAGAATAATTTTCGTACCCTATTGTTTATGTTTATAGATATATCCCTTGTTATTTATACCAAATTTCTATATTGTTTCATTATAGTATTGGTGTTTAACTTTAAATGTTCCTGCATTGTTTTTATAGAATTTCTATGCTGATTTAAAAATTTTCTATATTATTTTCATAGAATTTAATTTTATATAAATTAAATTAAAATTAAAAAAATGAAGAAAACAATAACTTCTGTGTAAATATTTTTTATTTTACGTTTCGTTCAAACACCAAAATTTTCAAACAAGTTTGCACAAATGTTAGAATTTACATACAAACGATGGTCAAAATATATCATTTGTATCAATAATTAAACACCATTTACACATTTGTCTTTTGGCATTTGTATCTAATTAAAGAAATAATATAAACAGGTAAAAGTCGTTAAAAAGGTTAACATCATGCTATAGTGAAGAGGAAAAATAAAGATATGGAGATTTTCTTTGATAGATAGATATATCTATCTAGGAGAATGTTTTATTTTATTTTTATTAATTTTTAAAAATAGATTATACACTCCTCTTGATTCTCTTCACACAAAAATCTCTTCATAGTAAAATTGTCCTTGATGTTAATGCATAAGACCCCAAAATGAAAATAGAGAGTATACATGTACATTTACAGGGGCAGCAAAGATGTATAACAGAACCCGTTGATATAAAGGTTAAAACATCAATAACTGCAGCAAATAACAATCAAAACAAAGATTGCAGCAAAAAAATTGTCCTAATTATCTTTACCATTTAAATAGACACTCAAATTTCATGTTGTAACTTACACAAAAGGAAAAAAAAAGGGGGGGGGGGGGTGTGGGACTATAGGTATACTTTACATCAGTATAAATTACAGCTACAATTAGACTAGGTAAATAATGCAGTTAGGTTGAGAATTAACAGGAATGGATATAAATATGAAAGATAAATACATTAAAAGACAATCACAGAAAACTAAGTCTGCGTTCATGGCAATACTTCCCAAGGTGATAACGTATGCACACACAAATAACAATTTAAGGACACTTCCTTTGGATATATGAAGCTCCATGCTCTTCATACCTGTGACAAGTGCATTAAAACAGTTTATTGTTGACAATCATGGTCTTTAATGGAAAATTTGGATGTGTAATTTGACAACTATGTTTTCGTAATGACAAAAGTGATGAAGAGAATGAAAACGACAAAAAACAACAAAGCCTTATTCCACTAGGTGAAGTCAGCTACATAGATCAAATGATACTATTGATCCCTATGATATATCATGTCGACATAAGAGAAAGAAGGCAACAAGATAAGGAATGTGAAATATAAGGGCAGCCCGGTGTATAAGCAAGGCATCCTAACCTGATGCATTGTTAGTGGCTAATTCTAAGGTTTGAATCCATGACAATGAGATCACATATGACGACTAAACCGTTGTTCATGGTTCCCCTTAAGGTAATGTAAAATTTATGCAGAGTCACAAGAAGTTGGGCAAGCAATGGACACTTACTCGGACTTGGAGAACCACATTTGCTGGAAGGAGCCAAGAGAAGCCAATATGCTACCCCCTATCCAAACACTGCACAAAATCATCAAGAAACATGACTTAGAGGATACAGTATCAATGATGCATGAACAATCATCGCATTCTCATATAAAATCATAATCCAAGTCAGCCCCTAACTGATTTCCAAACCTAGTAACTAGACCACATAATGTATCCTGAAGGGCAGCTCGGCATACGATGATTGGAGTTTAAAAGCAATTTCATCCAGTGTTCATGGCGAAATGTGATCATCACACATGCAGAAAGAAACGCCAAAAGAGTTCACACAACTCAAAAACGCCATCCCTGAACAGGCTCACATTAGGTCTTTAACAGGCTGGCATTGTAGATCAATCTTCAGCTAATATAGTGATTCGCTGATGCACCCAATAATTAATATATAATTCAAAATAACTATAGTAGTAACCTCAAGATCAAATCATACCACCAATTTTCCTATTATAGTTATACTAGACATCGTGTGAACCATTTTCTCAATCTTTAGAAGTGTATTTACAGATATCAAACCAATGATCAAGGAGCATGGAAATATGTACAGTAGTTAATCAAGCATCATACGCAACTGTTGAGTAGTATTTTGACTCGGGTATTACCTAAACCTTCTTTCAGTAGCGTTTCCACTCGCTAATACTTTTACTCTAGCAGCTTGAGGGGATTCCTGCATCAGACGTGTATCGCAATCAATTTTTCATGATTAAAACAAAGAAAGAAAGTTTATGAATCATGATATATAAACTGAAATCTGACTCCTGAGAGAGTGTTTCACAAGGTCAATCAAGTTATTTTTCTTGTCTTAGAAATGTCAGAATGCAAAAGCTAAATGCAGCTGAAACCCAATCTTACACATCCACACTCAGTATTCAGACTCAGCACAAAAGCGCACTTTCGTTCAGTGCATTTAATAGATTTTAGACAAGAGCTTATTTATTGAATTTTACCTCTAGTAAATCCTTCTCAAGGCGTTCCTTCAGTTGTTGCATTGAAGCTGTGCCACCAGCAAGCTACATGTGATGAATGAAATCAATTTCAGTGTTGTCAGGTGATGCACTATAAGGCTGCGTTTGTTTTCAAAGACAGGACAGAACACGACACTGAGACAGAGACAATAGGACGGAGACACTAAAAATTATTGTTTGTGTATTGTGTTTGGATACGATGTACAAGACACTAATGTAATGTCCAGTATTATGTTTGGATACATATGGACAAGACTAAAATATTATATGAAATGACTAAAATAACCATATGATTCTAAATTTTCTACGGTCAAGTACAAAGTAATTTAATAGAGAATGAGAGTACGTAGGAGTACAGACGAAACTTAAAAAAATATTTGAAGAGACAAAAAATTTTAATAAAAAAATATATAATAGTATTTATATTAAAATAAAAATTATAAATATATTTATTTTATTTTTAAATTTATTATTAATATGTAGGAATACATATGGTTAAGATTAATAAAAAAATAGATCTGAGTTTGATTAATAAAAAATTTTGTTTAGGTTAATAAGCCAAATTAATTTTAAATAAAAAATCAGAAAATCAGTTTTAAAAAAAAATCTATTTTTACATGAAAAAAAAAAGTTTTTGCACATAAAAATTTATTTTTATTTAGAAAACCAATTTTTTTATCTAAAAACTGATTTTTTTTAAATTATATAAAATCAATTACAATTTATAAATTATTTTTTAACATTTTAAAAAGATCAATTTTACCTTTAATAATATTTATCTTTCAAAAGTTTCAAGACTAATTATAGGAAAAATAAGAAGGGATAATAGTGGAATAATAAAAAATATCTATGGACAAAAAGGAAAACAAAATTTATAAAAGAGTCCGTGTCCACTCTTCCAAATCCCGTGTCCATCATTGTCCTTCGTAGAAGAGTGGACACAAAAATATAAAAAACTGTCCCGGAGACAATGTGTTCCGTGTCCATGTCTCTGCTTCCAAACACATTCTAAATATGTACTGTCCATGTCTCTGTGTCATGTCTCCGAAAACAAACGCTACCTAAGATACTTCCATCATATGTTTCAGGTCAATAGATGCATATGCTTAGATCAGATCAATTAGCCTACAAACATAACACTAGAAAGTTGGATAAAAAAAATTGTTCCTCATATGCTTTTATCAAGTCCTCCAGAATTCTAGAAATCATTGACCAATCCACTCTAATATTCTGCCAAGTAGCAGCTCCAATCCTGGCTCTCTTATCCTCCATTACCCTCTATTATTCTTCTCTCGTCTTGATGAAATTCTTCTTTTATCCAAAAAAATTCACAAGTCCATATGACATAATTATAATCCAATTTAAATCTTTTATTTACTACAACACATTAAAAATCTTCATTAAAATATTTTAGTTTGAAGCAATTCATTAATATCTTATTATGAATTAAAACTTAAAATATTTTATCTATTTTTAAAATCCATGGATCACTCCAGTATGAATCATCAAGTTCCCATCATAAAGAATGGCCAAATATATGCGTGAGGCTCTCATCATTGCTTGGTCAAGGGTGGATTAGAGATTAACACCAAAAAAAGTCCATGCTGTATCCAATTGAGTGTAGGAACTAGCTAAAGCATATAGACACAAGAAAATTACCAGTATGCTACTAAATAACTCTCTTCGAATGTCTACATCACATTTGTTAATGCTTTCTATAACCTGTAAATATTCAAAATTGATAGCAAAATCATCAGAAACTGGAAGAAGACAAGTTAGGGCACAAGGAAGTACTTAGGCTCATTGACACTGTACACCTAAAAAAGAGAACAACAAAAAAAAGAAAGAAAAATCACTTCGAAGTAGATTACCATTTGGGGTAGGCCACGAACGGAAGGAGCAACTTCTGCAAAGCTCTCCATGCCAGGAATTGTCTTGATTTACATTGACACAACATATACAAAAAATAAAGGGGGGAAAAAGCAACATCAAAACTTTAGTACATTGAAGAACAAACAATTGGAAACATTGACTTTGAAGCAGTTCACTTAAGCACTGAAAGACAAAACTATAAACCCAATGTGACTGCCGTACAATATGCTGCTAATGAAACCTAATATATGGAATTCCCAGAAGCAAAAGCCAAAAAGTATATACATATATAACAGGCTATCTGTTACAAATCTTTTATGTAAACAAAAAAAAAAACAAAAAAACAGAAACCAACATATTTTCTTTAGAGACTGCACACCTGAACTAGGGATGGATTGAAAAGAACATCTGGAATCTTGAATCTATCAGATCCAATTTCAATTGTCCTGTGTTATATTATATAAAAAGAAAAGAAGGAAAAATCATTATTAAAAAAACATTTCCATATAAACTAACAAGTAAGAGTGACTTCAACTTACTGGCCATCAGGGAGCTCATATGGGGTCATCGGAATGTTTGAATATGCACTATCTACAGTAAAAGATGAAGAATGACCGATGTCATATATGGGAACAACCTATACTCAATTCTGTTGGAGACAGGAAAATAGAAGTATATTCTACTAAATAATCAACAACAACAGCGAAGCCTTATCTCACAAAGTAGGATTGATTACATAGATCAAATGACATCATTGTGTTGTGTCATGAATCATGTCTGAATTTAGTTTTCTACTAAATCAAATAATCAAAATATATCACCTATATTGGAAGCATAAATGTAAAGCAAAGCAAATAGTGGAACATTGCAATAAGCATGACGGATCAAGTTATTTTTATTTTTTTATGGAATACGCTCTTTGATGGATTATGAGAGAGGTCGGAAGGAAAAAAGCGTAAACAAAAAACAAAGGGCAACAATAAATCAAAATTGAGGCATTTCATGCACATATGACTGCAAAAGAATAAATCACAGGATAAATGGGGTTCAAAACATTGTATGTGATGAAAACAGGTTGACCAACCATCATATGGAGTATCTGGAGCACGGCATACACATTCTTTGATATCACTTGCAATCACTCTCTGTCAGAGGAGAAAGCAGACATCAGATAAGGGGAAAATAACATATAACAAGAAATTCCATGATCACTCACGGACCTGAGAGTAGAGTTTGTAGCTTTCAGTTGTATTTGGAAAATCAATATCTACAGTCTGTAGGAAAGAGAAGTAAACGAGAGAAACACAATGAGATATGATAATAATTCAGTTTATTGAACTGTAGTCATAACCAACCTCATACTGGAACATAAAAGCAAAGAACTAAATTAATATTGGTTGGTAGCAAACAAATAAATAAAATTAGCCTCATGCTACCAATAAAGAGAACAGGCGACAATTTTCATTGGAATCATGAGCGTCAAAACTTCAAGAAATACTTTGAAAATTGAAATAAATAATTTTTTTCTACACAACTATACCCCACTTTCTAATTCCAGTTCCTTGTATACCTTAATAAATTATTCTATAACACCTTTATCTTCATTAATTTGCTTAATTTTTACAAGCTAAAGTCATGGAGCAACAGTTTACTAGCACAATTGATTTTCATAGAAATCTGTCGTCTTTTTTTTTTAACCAAAACTCAAGAACCAGGATCAACCATCAGTTAAAAGATGAGAGAAATGAAGCACTTAAACCATCCAGATTCTTACAGGCACAAACAAATCACAAGATCCAAGGGCAGGAACTCCATATTGCGAAATTTCAAGTATCAAGATAGAGGAAACAAGGAAAATTATAGATCCTGAAAATTAGCGAGAAAACTATCTTACAACATACAGAAAAACTTGGAACACGGTATACCTGAAACTCTCCAGGGCGTATTTCCTTTCTCCTAAAAGAATACCGTGGTTTTATCTGTTACAACAACACAACAAAGAAAAGGAAATGTCAGGCAGATAAATGCACAGCAACTTCGCTTCAGATGATCACTGGCAAACACAATAACTAATAATTGTCACCCACCACGATACCCTTGCTTTCCAAGCTTTTCATCAAGCAGTCTGTAAGAAATTCTCCTCCAATAGGAGAGGTCGCCACAGCCTTGTGTAGAAAGCATTATAGAAATTATCAGCAAAATGACACATTCAATGTTATTGAATATGATTGAAAGTGTGAAATAAGATCCTATAACAGAACATAAGACATGCATATACAGTTCATATTCATATATAAAAAGATTAGCTCTTTATTGGTACAGAATTATAGATAATTTGTACATTTTAATGGACTAAATAACCTCAAATCTATATATCTTATATATTATAAGCAATATTAATAGTTATGATCAGAGAACTTTAAAATTGCACTAATTGTCATGATTTGCTTCAATCTATTTAATGTGTATATTTAGGCCATTATTTAATTAATTTATAATGTCAGATATGTCAACCTATAAGCCTTATAACCTCTATATAAGCAATCCAATTTCAGAAACTATGGAGTATTTAGAATTGAAGATAAAAGAAACCACGAAAATATTACATATAAGAAACTGGGCATGAAAGTAAATACTAAAAGTAATGGCAAGCATCTAGTGATATGCAGGGTCCGGGAAAGGACTACACCAAAAGAGTGTAATGTAGGTAGCCTAACCTGACACAAATGTCAGTGGCTAATTCCATAGTTTGAAACCTTGGAGTCACATGGAGACAACTAAACCATTGCCCCAAGGCTCTCCTTCAAATTAAATACTATATATATATTGAAAAAAAAAAGCATGGATTGATTCAGTTAGGTGACAACAAGTGAATACCTTTTGAAGAACATAGCCATCATGTACCGGTGCAACTGTAGTTGATCCTCCACCACTGAGCACAATTAAAAAATAACGTAAACCTCTCAAATTCATTCGCGGAGCTTCTAACATTATATTCTGACATATTTGATACAATAAATGTTAAACTAATACTGTAAATCACAAAACGACTCATATCAGTTCCCAATTTAATTTTCTCTATTGAGCTCTCATGTTTTAAGTTGTTCAATTTGGTCTCCCCAGTCCACACTGCTAGACACCTAATGTTTTCTAGACTAAGACTTTAGTATTAGTCGTGAGTGAGTTAAACTTCCATCATGATCAGCCTCCTCCATCTCCTAGAACATAGGCAGTGTTTGTTTGTTGTTCATGTCCACCAGAGACAGAGACACGATGACACATGTCTAGCATTTGTTTTGCGAGAGACAAGTTTACGGAGAGCACAGTTACACACAATTACATACAAGCTTACACACATTTTGTGTGTCTCCAAAATGATGAGATAGATTTTTAGTGGGCACATATTGTGTATAAATTGTTTACAATTTTACCCTTAATATTTTTCAAAACACCCAAATCTGCCCCTCCCTCCTACTTCATCACTCAGACAGACCTCACTTTCCTCTCTCCCTCCTTCCACACTCAGATCCACCCGTCGCCGTCACTCAGATAGATTTGTATTCTTTGCTGCATGCTTAGGTACCAAACCTAAAAAATCAGAGTCTTGTGCGTGTCTATGTCTCTCTGTCTCGTCTGTCTCCACCCACTAACCAAATGCAACCATACTACACAAGACATTAATAAGTTTTATAGAGGACCATTGGCATTTACACATTCCACAGGACCCACTGAAAATGAGAACTTTACAGTGGTCAAGCAGAAAAAGGATAGCCTGACCAGTTGAAAAATTATGCAACTGAAATTACAAGTGCATTAAATAATGTTTGCTTCAGAATAAAATCTCTGGCAATTTGATTTCTCATAGTTATGATAGTAAAACTGATAATAGACTTATTCAGTTTCACTCTTGACTTTTTTCTTATTGTATTTATAACATACATAAAGTGTCACTTATCCTGAAACTAAAGCAAATTCAAAACACTCCACAACTGTATTTAGCACCAGCAGGACATCAAAAAGCACAACGAAAAAGGATGACAAAGCAATTACCAAACTCAAATAATCAACAGTAACATAAATCTTCAATATACAATACCTAAAAATTTTAACAAATATACAGAAATAGAAAAATGAAAATAATAAGAGGAAAAGATCATTTGCAAACTCTTACCAATCAACAACCAATGACGTAGCACGCCCTGATGCAAAAGATGTCAAAACCTGTATGTTATGAAAAGGAATCACATTCCAATATTTTTTCATTATCACTCCAGAACATACATCTCTTCAGTAGAACATAAAAGTCGTAAACTATAAAGCATATGCAATCATTTAGGTGTTGCACCCATGCGTCAGTCAAGCAAGCACCAAAGCAAATAATTGTATGACACACCGCACATTAATAGTTGAGGTTTTTTAAATTATTTTTTCGAAACCAACAAATCAGACACAATATAAGCAAGGCCGTGTACCAATTTTTTAATTAAAAAAATAATATATTCTGTAGTGAAGCTTGTACATGATATTATGGGCAATGAATTTTTTTGCCCAAAAGTTTAAATTATATGTGTCATGTCCATGTCCTACATTTTCAAAAGTTGGTTTTCCATGTCAATTTTTGTATTTGTGCTGCTTAGTTAGTGACGGTACGTATTATTCACTTACAGCATTCTTTGCCAAAAACAATGCAGGTGCTTTGTACTTCTCAAACATAAGCTCTGCGGCCCTGGAAGAATCACAAAAAACTTTACACGCTAATGTTTTAAATTGAAGTCTATAATTGTATATTAAAAATTTATATACAGCCACAATACATCAATACCTTTCTCTCTGCTGTTGAGTGTTAGAAGAAGGTTCTGCAAGTAGCATTGGATGCTCTTTAGGATCAATCAAGAGGCACTCCCTAAGAAAAAAGAAAGCACACCCCAGTTAAGAACAAAGCAAACCCCTAGGCATGTTAAGCAATTTCCACTCAACCACTTCTGAAAAAATGACATCCAATAACAATCAACAAGCCCTATTTGGTTTTCCTCTATCCTTTATCCAATTATCTTCAATTTGATCCAGTTTCCTCACAGCCTAGTGCCTCTACCGGTCTTGTCATGTGACCAAGTCACATTATTTATATGATATTCTCAGCACTACATGTTAGCATGTCAACTCCTCCACCTAAATCAACTCAGCTGTACATATCATTTGCTCTTGATGGCACGTTTTTGTCTAATAATCACTATCATATCACATGCTACTCTAATGGTTCAGTAGAATTTCCTGAGATCAATAGGGAACTTAAGATCACTAATCATCCATCTCAAGAATTTTTGGATAAAATAAGAACTTTATTAATAAGAAAAGAAGAATGCAAAGTGATAAGAGCACAACAGGTCCTACTTAAAAGCAAAAGATTATGCGTGAGTATTATCCATTTCAGGAACTCAACTTCTAATAATAGCCGTTCTTCCCCTTAATGTAAAACAGATCCACATTCCCTAAATTCTACAACTTGTGGGTTGGAAAGAACCCCGCCAGACAATGCTATTCAAATCATGTTAATTGTGTCTCTATCATGCTTCATTGCCAATCCTTGCATAGTTGATTCCAACCAATAAGATGTTTAAAAAAGAGGACTTTTTAGTTAGGACTTCAATGACAATGGAAAACTTTGATGAGTCTTTATGGCTTCAATCAACAATGGTGAGTAAAGAAAGATCGTTACTACCATATCTCACTTAGTGACTACTGCTACCAGAATTTCTAACATCCTTTTATGCTTTAACTATGAATAACAGGTTACATACATACTCCATGAAATATTGCTTTAGAATAAAAAATATTAGATATTTTGGATGTCTGCCCAAGCATCATTACAGTTATAAACTCCAGCAACATATGCCATAAAATGAAACAACTGTATAAAAGAGAACAATAATCCAATGCAGTTCAATGGAAGCAAGTCAGAGCACTTATTTTATGGATCAAAGTCACATGATTACTTTATTAATTTTCTTTGTTATTTATTATTATTCTCCCCTCTATATATATCACTCACAAAATTTCAATTTTCTCACCTAAAAACACTGAACCTCTATGTTAGCCTCACTTAGGTAAGCCTCTGTTTTATCCTCACAACCACCTCTTCCACCAATTGAATCTAAGAGTCTAAATTTCTGGTCTGTCAATATCCATTGCAAATATATCCTTCTTACTCTAAAAGCCGTAATTGGTATGACATAGAGGAACTTAAAAGCCCCCTGTCCCTACCAATTAAGTTCTCAATCTTCTGTGGTCATATGCAAAAGGTCAAAAGCTAGTTCACAATTGCTGGTCTGCCAAATACAAGCCCCCACCCACCCCTGTTTCAACTTTTTCTTAGTAGCTAGCTCCTATTTCTGCAAGTTTTCCACTAGGCTACACATATTAGCATGCTTAACCTAAGAATTATCATGTCCGCAGACTACAAAATGAATATTAATGGTAGGTATGATTAGAGAAGGGGATAAAAAGGCAATTGGGGGGGGGGGGGGGGGTGTTCTCTGTATCATATAAGCCTTGTCCATGCTACTATTCAAGCCTAACAACTATGCTACACAGATCAAAGACTGATTGGATAATCAATACCAACCTGAAGGCATGATCCCATATGTTGTCAACAATGTCCCAGTCTGCAACAATCCCATCCTTTAACGGAGACACGACCTGACAGCATGGAAGAAATAGATAAATAACCTAAACCCATTCATTACAGTAAAATCTGTAAATTAGTAATCCAAGCTTAGTCTAGAAGGCCACTAGATAAAGTGCACCTCCATATGGTCTCTGCGGTACCCCAAGGACTGAGATCCCACATACAACTTTCGCTTTCCCTTGGGTTTGTCATTGTTCTTGGCGTCCGCAGTAGACTCGGAGTTCTTTTCGCCATTCTCAGCTTCATCAATATCCATTTGATCAATTGCCCCCACAACCTAAATTCACATAACAAAACTTATCACTAGCTCACAATAGCAAGTATCTATCAAAACTATTCACAGTATTTATCACAGCTATTATAGTAACAAACTACAATTTTTGAACATGCACCCAACTATACTATCAATCTAAGAGCTTCCTATAGTGTAGCACACTGAGATTAAAAAATTAACATTGAAAATTTACATTTTTTAAAATAATACACAAAAAAAAGAGTAGCTAGTACACTTACAGAGGGAAACACAGCCTTGGGAGCATCTTCACCAGCATAACCAGCTTTACATGTGTGTGAGCCCAAGTCAATTACTATTGCAGACACTTCATCTGTTTATCCAACCCGAAAATAAGTAAATTTCAGAAGATGGAGGGAAAAAAATAAGAGTTTATAAAGATAATTCACTTCACACTCACCACCACCATACATGGCTGCAGCGATTCCACGAGCTCGAAGATAGATTAGGGTTTTGAAAGGGTTTAAGAGTTTGCGCTCTCTGGTTTCTCAGGAACAACGAGGGAGATGAAAACTCCGGTAAATGGACCGCCGCCGGAGAAGCTTCCGGCGAAGTTGTCGGAGAAAGCGACGACGGAGGTTGAAGAGGCACTGGGTTTGGTGATTGAAAAAGAGAAGAATAGGTTAAAGTTTAGGGGCTACTCCATAATTTTATGAAACCGTGGAATGGTTAATTTTGTTGAGTATAGACGATGATAGGATTCTCACTTTCTCCCCTTATCTTTCCTCCATATTTTAATTTTCAAGAATCTTTTAGAAAAATACTAAATCAATTATCTATATCTACATTAAATATTTAAATACATATTAAATAAATTTAGATTAGTTTTTTTAATAAAGATATGTTTTTAAGAAGATGTATTTTATCATCTGATATCTAAAAATATTATTTAAAACTGCTCTGTTGGATTCATTCTTTAAAAAAATTAATAGAAATTGAAATAGTACCGTTTGATTTTCAAACATTTTTAAAATTAAACATAATAAAATCCAACCATCTAATGATCTAATTTCTAAATTGTAAATAGAAAAAAAAGTAAAATGTACCTTCTAATCTTTCTATTTTACAAAACAAATCTGAATTTGTGTAAAACACTAAAAGACAAAAAAACACCAATTATTATGTAATATATAGTTTTATACGTTACCCTCCTATATATACAAAATTAAGCCACTTTTATAATTATATAAAATTATTTTTAAAAAAGTTCCAAAAAATATATATATCTAATTTATTGTCACCTTAAAGAAAAAAATATCACATTTAATAATATCTAAATGAAGTAGTTTAAGAGGTGAAGTAATTTTAGAGATTATTTAAAATCTTTTATGATAAAATATTGTGTTTGGTATTTAAATGGAAGGATTTTTATATTAAAAACTTCAATAAGATTTTTAATTACGTTATACAATATTATGTTTCGATCAGATATTTTTATATTCAAATATTTTATACGCATGATAATTTAAAAAAAAGTTTCAATTAAATTTTTTTCGATTACATATTTTTTTATTTTGATCAAGTAAATATATTATTTTTATTTATAAAATCTTTGTATGGTAGGATAATTATATTACAATAAAGTTATACGGTTAAATAATTTTATCAATTAAGTCTTAACTAGATTAGATATGCGTATTTTTTTTTTAAATATGATTATCATCGTCCTCTTTTTTAACATTGTCATTGTTGTCTTTAACTTCTTCTTTTTCATTGTCTTTGAGATTTTCTTTCTGTACGTTTCTTCGATAATCATCGTCGTTTTTTTCTTCTCTTCTTATTCTTCTTTAACAACATCATCATTTTCTTTTTCTTTTTCTTTTTTAAAGTCTTCTTCTTTTGTTTGATTTTTTCTCTTTTTTTTTCTTTCATCCTATTTCATTATCATCATCATCATTATCGTCTTTTTCATCTTCTTCTTCTTTTATATGTTCAAAAAATTATAGCACAACAATTTTGATTCACAACATATAAATTTCGATGCAAAAATTTTGATATATAACAAAATTTTTAAAAGACCACATATCTAAAATATAGACATCAACTAACAAAATACCATGACAGATAAATTTTAGTACACAATAAAAATTTTTTGGTGAACAACAAAGAATACAAAAATATTCGAAAAATTACATGTCAAAATATTTATAACTAACTAATAAAATACACGTAGCATAAAAATATTTGAAGAACTACAATTGACTTATTCAATTAACAAAATATATCTGTAATCAAAATTTATGTGTTATGTGTAAAAAATTTTATATTATAAATAAAAATTTGTGCTAAACGTAGAATATTTTGTTATATCAATAAAATTTTTGTTATGTGCAAATATTTTTATATTATATATAAAAATTTGTGTATTATATCAATAAATTTTTGCATTCTCAATAAAATTTATGTGCTAAAAAAGTGAAACGAAGTAAAAACAATAATACATACTTATACTTTTTTTAGATTTGTGTCAATTAAATTAAACTCTGCTATAAAAATATTTATACGCGTGTAGCATTACCAATTATATTATTTGCATTCACAAGCAAAATGTTTTATTTTCATTCCGTCAATGCAACTTTCATTTTTTTTGCCAATGAGTTATAACTCAAATGGCATAGTCTTTTCATACTCATTTAAAAAGTTGCGAATTTGAGTCTCCTTATCTTCAATTAAAAAAAAACTTTCATTTTTCTTTATTAGTTTGAAGTGTGATAAAGATAACAAATATTATTTAGATTTCTCTCGAGTCTCTCGAAAAGAAGTGCATTTTTATAAGTAAAATACCATATTTTATTTATACCCATTATAAAAAGAGTCTGTTGAGGATAAATAGAGATAAAAGATGAAACTAGCTGAAGTGTGAGGCATGTGATTAGGAGTTGGTTATGTTGGGTTGTCAAGTTTGTTAGAAGGGTAATTAGTTGTTAGAAAAATATGTTTCAGCTGTGACTACAAATACAAGAGTAAACCTACTATGTAAAGCAGTTTTTAGAATCAATGAACTCAGTTTCTCATTCTCTTCTCTTCTCTCTGCTCTCTACTCCCTTTCTCTCTCGCTCTTAGCTCTCCTTTTCAGATCTAACAGAGTTTTCTGATACCTTCTCATGGTATCAGAGCTCTAGGTTCTGATCCATGGCGCTACCAAGTGAAATTTCAGCTTCCGCAATTATGAACCCTAGAACAACGATCAACACCATCGCGTTCAAGCTCGATGAAAATAACTTCGTTCCATGGAGACGTCAAGCACTGGCCTTCATAAAATCGAATAAACTCAAGGAGCATCTCGATCCAAGAAAAGTACCGAGGAGATATGGATCTGAACAAGATCGATTGACAAACACTGAAATGAAGGAGTTCGAAGCTTGGGAGCAAGAGGATCAATTCTTAGTCTCATGGTTCTTTGCCTCAATGGATCCAGAATTTACTCATCAGTTGGCTGAGTGTGAATTTGCTTATGAGATCTGGTTCAAACTAGAAGATTATTTTGCAAAAAGGATGAAATCAAAAGTAAAGCAGCTGAAAACCCAAATTAAGACCATCAAACTTCAAGGATCTGTAACTGAATATATGTCCAGGATAAAAAAGGTAACAAACTCACTTTCTGCATTAGATGCACCTCTTACTAGTGAGGAATTTGTCGAAGTAGTAGCTCAAGGCTTAAATGAGGATTATAGTGCTTTTATTACTATGATAAATTCAAAGGCTGATGAAATAACTGAGAGTGAGGTGGAGGCATTATTAGTAAGACAAGAAGAATTAGTTGAGAGATTTAAGAATAATGTACTTGGCACTATGCATGTAAATTTGGCTCAAGGTTCAGAATCAAAACTGCAAGAACACCACCACAATTACTCTAGATATTCACAAAATCAACAACATAACTATCAAGGAAGAGGTCAGGAGTTTCCAGGACGAGCTCGTGGTCGAGAATTTAGAGGTGGCAGATCCTTCCATTATGGAAATTCAAGGCCGTAATGTTAGCTGTGTGGAAGGATTGGGCACATTGTATGGGATTGTTATCACAGGTTTAATCAGAACTATCAAAGACCTTATGAAGCAGCATCAAATCACCCAGCTCCACCGTCTTCAGTCTTTCATCAACCACAGTCACAAACAGACTCACAACCACAAGCATTGGTTGCAGCTGCGCCGTCAACCACATATTTGACAGATAGAGCGTGGTATCTGGACACAGGAGCATCACATCACCTTACATTTGATTGCAACAATCTAGTTACAGGCTCAGAGTATGAAGGCTCAGAGTAGGTGTTCACAGGTAATGGTCAAGGTATGTGCATCAATAATATTGGCAGAACTATATTATTTTCTGTGTCTAACCAATCTTATCAGCCCAACACACACTACTTTAAACTACTAATCCTACTACATGTTTCCTCAATCACAAAGAACCTCGTTAGTGTAGCAAAATTTGCGCAAGATAATCATGTGTTCTTTGAATTCCATCCTTTTGATTGTTTTGTTAAGGCTTAGGAGACCAACGAACTGCTTCTCAGAGGGTCTCTTATAGGAGGACTTTATCAATTTGACAACATTGGCATATTGGCCAGGACAGCACCATCAAGCGGTTTACCTTCATTCGAAGGAAGAAAAGAAGCTTTGCAAGCAATAAAAGCCACTGCATCTGCTAGTAGTGATCAGGAATCTCATTTTAGTGTACAAAAGTCTAGAATAGGTAGTGTTGAGCATGAACAGAAAAGCAAAGAAAAATAAAAAGGAAATGAGCAAGACCAAGAAGAAAAAGAAAAAGAAAAAGAAAGTGAACAAAAACAGAAAAGAAAAGAAGAAGGAAATGCACATTGTAAAGTTGTGTCTGTGTCACAGTTTGAAGTATGGCATAGAAGGTTAGGACAACCGGCTGCAAAAACAGTAGCAAAAGTAATGCAGCGTTGTAAAATTGTGGACGATGATATGAATAAAAGAGACACAACAGCTATTACTCCTTTGTGCAATGCATATTATCAAGGAAAACATCATAATTTGCCTTTTTCTGACTCACTCACTAACTATAACACAACCCTAGAGTTAGTCTATTCTGACATTTAGGGGCCAGCACCAATCAGTAGTAGTTCAGGTTTTAGATATTATATAATTTTTATTGATGCCAAAACCAAATACACATGTCTATACCTGCTGCAAAACAAAGCTCAAGCTCTCCAAGCCTTTACCCAATACAAATTGCTACTTGAAAACAAGACTGGACACAAGATTAAAAGTCTTCAAACTGACAATGGAGGTGAATTCCTCTCTCACAGTTTCACAGAATTCCTCATTCAGCATGGCATTGCTCATAAGCTTAGTTGTCCTCACACTCACCAACAAAACGATAAGTTGAACGGAAACACCGACACATAACTAAAATGGGCCTAACACGACTCTCTCAAGCCTCCTTGCCCCTAAGGTTTTGGGATCAAGCCTTCTTGACAGCCACTCATCTCATTAATCTACTACCCTCATATACTACAGATCAGAAAACACAATTTGAGCTCCTCAATCACAAAGAACCAGACTATTTATTTCTCAAAACCTTTGGATGTGCATGTTATCCACAACTTAAACCCTACAACACTCATAAATTTGATTTTAAAACTCACAAATATCTCTTTTTAGGTTACTCCTCTCATCATAAAGGGTACAAATGTCTCTCACCTTCCGGCAAACTCTACGTTTCCAGACATGTCTTATTTGATGAATCTGAGTTTCCTTATCAATCTCTCTTCTTCAATCAAACTCCAAAACTGAAATCTGTTGTCCCACACCTCCAAACTATCACATCTGCACCATTGCACCTCATTCCAACCCACACCATTATCCAACAAAATCATCTCAACACAAGCCACACCTTCAATCACTACTTCCAACCACTAGCCCTCTCATACATGAAACACCTGTCCTAACTCAGACGCCACTCTACACCGTCAAATACTAGACCCTGCACAACAATCCTTTTCCAACCATCTCCACCGTCCTCCACACCCTTAGCTCAACCTGAGTCTTCTGCTAATATTAGTGCTGCTCATAACTGTCCATTAACTGATGATACTATTATGACTACTTCTACTTCTGTGTTTCCCTCAAGTAATGCAGGGTTAGCTGAGTAGCTAGAAAGAGGACATGCAGCTCTACCCACTACAGCGCCTACTCGAACGCATCTTATGGTTACTAGAAGTCAGGTTGGAATTTTTAAGCTGAAACTGTTCACTGCACTGGTTCTGGGTAATGTTTTAAACCTCACACAAGTTGAACATTCTTCAATGGTACAAGCACTAACCTCTCTGCATTGGAAAGCCGCAATGGATGAGGAGTATGCAGCACTTTTGAAGTGCAAGACATGGAACTTGGTTGAAGAGTCACCAACAGTTGAACCAATTGGATGTCGTTGGGTATTTCGCATCAAAAGACAGCCGGATGGGACAATTCAGAAGTACAAAGTGAGGTTGGTCGCAAAGGGATTTTATCAACGAGAAAGTTTGGACTATGATCAAATTTTTAGTCCGGTTGCCAAGCCTACAACAGTACGCACATTGCTGTCTATTGCTGTTTCAAAAGGATGGAGAGTGAGGCAGTTTGATTTCAACAACGCATTTCTCAATGGGATTTACATGAGAAAGTGTACATGGTGCAACCTGAGGGTTATGCACTTGGTTATGGCCTTGTGTGCAAATTGGAGAAGGCCTTATATGGCTTAAAACAAGCTCCAAAAGCCTGGTTTCTGAAGCTAAACAGCACACTTAGAGGCTTTGGTTTTGCAAGTACAACCTCAGATCCTTGTCTCTTTGTTTGACACAGTAAAGCTTCAACAATCTATTTTCTAGCATATGTCGATGACATACTGATGACTGGCACTAATCAAACTGAAGTTGATGGTCTGATCCAACAATTAAATAAAGTGTTCATGCTAAAGGACTTGGAAAAAATGATTTTTTTTTCTTGGAATTGAAGTTGAAAGAACTAAAGCTGATACTCTAGTGCTGAAACAGTCTAAATATGTCAAGGATCTATTGAAGAGAGTTGAGATGTTAGAGGCTAGACTCGTTACTACACCAATGGCTAGTACCTTAAAGCTTGATACAATAGGTACAACATTTGATAAGCCTTTTTCGTACAGATCCATAGTGGGTGGGCTGCAATACGCCACCATCACCAGGCCTGGTATTGCCTTCTCCGTGAACAAAGTATCCCAATTTATGCATGCTCCCCTGGAATAGCACTGGAAGGCAGTAAAGAGAATCCTTCGCTACCTGGCCGGGACAATTGATTTTAGACTTGAAATTCACAGAAGCAGTGACTTTAGAATCTAAGCATTTTGCGACTCAGATTGGGCAGCAGATCCTGTGGATAGACGGTCAACAATAGGGTATTGCATATTTCTTGGGGTGAATCTCATAAATTGGTCAAGCAGGAAGCAAACAGCTGTAGCCAGATCAAGCGCCGAGGCTGAGTTTAGAGCCCTGGCTGATGCCATGATAGACACTATGTGGCTGCAAAAACTCCTCCATGAAATGTACATACTGGCTGGACTTCCTCCAACATTGTTTTGTGATAATCAAAGCATGGTGCTCATGAGTCAGAATCCAATTCTGCACAACCGATCCAAACATTTTGAAATTGATCTCCACTTTGTTCGACATAGAGTTGAGGACAAACAGGTATATGTAGTCCATATTCCATCTCAAGATCAAATTTCAGATGTTCTTACCAAGCCAGTGAGTTATGATGCCTTCTTGAAGATTATACGCAAACTAAGACTAGTTGACCAACCCAAGCTCATGTTGAGGAAGAATGTTGAGGATAAATAGAGATAAGAGATGAAACTAGCTGAAGTGTGAGACATGTGATTAGGAGTTAGTTGTGCTGAGTTGTCAAATTTGTTAGAAGGGTAATTAGTTGTTAGAAAAATCTGTTTCAGCTGTGACTACAAATACAAGAGTAAACCTATTCTGTAAAGCCGTTTTTAGAATCAATTAACTCAGTTTCTCGTTTCTTCTCTTCTTTCTGCTCTCTACTCCTTTTCTCTCTCGATCTTAGCTCTCCTTTTCAAATCTAACAGAGTTTTCTGATACCTTCTCAGAATCGAGGGTATTTCATTTTTTCATTTTTTTGTCTCTCTCACATTCTTCACATAATTTAGTAAACATAATTCTAAAATATTTATTGGGAGAAACTAAATATGATCTTTTGATATTTTTTAAAGTTTTTTATTTATCGGGTTATGTAAAAATTAAAAAATGGCCTAAATGCCTAATTAATAACACCCTTGGTATATTAAATTATTGTGGTATATTCACGTTCGCGCCCCTTTTAAAATTACTCCATGCGCAATCTCTAACACTATATTTAGTTTGATAAAAAATAAGTAAAAAAAATAGATGAAAAAAATGGATAAAAAATTATATTTTTCTTTGTTTGGTTGTCAAAAAAATAAGGAAGAAAAAAAAATTAGATATAAATTTTACTAAAAAAATTTTCTTTCCATCACAAGTAAGAAAACAAGAAAAAAATGCTATATTTTTATATTTTTAATACTACTCTTAGTTATATTATTATTAACAATTATTAATATAAATTTAGTTTAATATATTATTATAGTAGAGTTTTATATTTAAACATTATATGTATTAGATAAATAATTTAAATCAAATATATAAAATTATAATATTTTATAATATTTATAAAATATAATAAAACATGAATAAATAATAATATTTATGCTTTAGTTTATGATAAGGGTATTAATGTAATTTTATATTATTATAATTTTTGTTCTCACTTTTCTTTCCATCTAAATAATTTTTTTTTTTCTATTTTCTTTCCATCTATTTTCTATTCATCCAAACAATACACAAATAATTTAACTTTTTCTTCTATTTTCTTTCTTCTTATTTTTTTTCTTTCATTTTCTTTCTACATCCAAACAAAGTGTAAGTGAGTATGAGAAGGTTATGCTATTTTTAACGCATTCGTAATAATAATTGGTAATAAAAAATATATTTGTACATTAAAATCGATTATTAAAATTAATTATTATATATTTATGTATACATATATTTAATTAAATTATATATCTTATTTTTAATGTATATTCTATTTTAGTAATTAATTTTGTTAGTTAATTTTGGTATACATTGTTAAAATTAATTTAGTATCTTCTCTCATTATAAATATATTCTTCCAATTCACATTATTGCATAGCTTCAATTTCTCTTGTCACCCCCACAAAGCCACCATGGCTGCTATGGCTTCACTTCATTTGTTGGCTACTCTTCTTCTTATTCTTGGCTATGGTAGAAGTGTTATTATTGCTCATATTATTGATGAAGCTTCTCATCAAACTACTCATTCTTCTAATAACATGATAATTCCAAACCATACATATAGACCTTCTTTTCACTTCTTGCCTTCAAAGAATTGGATGAATGGTATTTCTTTAATTTAATTTCTTCTTTTACTTACTTGTTAGCTTTAACCTCCTCAAATGCTCTCTATTTTACATTTAACTAATTGTTCTTCATTTTTTAATCTAATTATGGTTTATTTGGCTTTGGCTTCTTTCATCTTTTGTGCTTTGGCACATGAAATGGTGAGATGGACTTACAGATCCCAATGGTTAGTTCTCTACTTCTTCATCTTTCATTATTTCTCTAACCATTCCTTTAATATCTTGATTCGAGTATATTAAAAGGCCTTAATTATTTATTTATGTTAATAAACGTGTGTAATAATGTTAAATATAAATTTAGTTAAGAGGATGTGTATTTTATTTTTTAATAAATAGTTTTAGGTTTAAGTTTTAGAATTAGTAAAGTTTTATTATTCTTAAAAGAAGGGATATATATGGTGCATTTTAATATGGTTGTGCTCCGGTAATTGTGTTACTTAATGTATTTTAAAAAGTGTTGCTAAAAATTAAATAATATTATTTAATTATTTAAAACTGTTTTTAATTAAAAAATTATTATTAAAATATAAAAAAGTGTAATTTTAATTTTAACAATATTTATATAGTCATTGTAGTCACTGAAATATCTTCATGTTTAATCCACCTATATAATAATAATAATAATAATAATAATAATAATAATAATAATAATAATAATAATAAACACTCAAATTAAACTTTAATAAATTTTAATCAGATATTTTGATGTTTAACTAATTATTATTATTAAGAAATATCTGAGAATAATTCTATTAAATAGATTAGTTCTTATGTCTTTTAATAGAAATTTAAATATTTGTGCTGAACAAATAAATCTATAACAAATTTTGTTGTAAAATAATTAACTCCAAACAAATATTATGAGAAGACAAATTAGTCTAATTACTAGTCCGTCTGATGGGGTAACTCTTGGAAATATTTTAAAATTTCACCAATTTGGATAATTACCTATAAAAAAGAATTACATTGAAAACGTTATATTTGGATTCAAGCTATATATAGGGAAGCCAAGTTTAATAGCGGTGAAATTGAAGGTGGAGTCTAACTAAAAAATGGTGGAGTTTAACTCAATAATGTGTCACCGTATTAATATATCTCAGCATGTAAAAATATGTTACAAAACAAAAATGTTATTTGCAGTCATTTTACAATCACCCTTATTATTCACTTTAGGAGATTCACTATTCTGTCCTCGGATTATTGGTTGAGGGGAAAAAATGAGAACTAGTATACTGTTTTTTTTTTTTTTTAAAGTTAGGAGTGAAACTTAAATCTGCGATCTCTAGCGTTTATTTTGAGGTATTGGGACAGAGATTGGAATATTGAGACTCAGTATCATATTTTTTGGCTCAGAGACTGGTACTAAAATTTTTATTTCTATTTTCAAAATTTCAGTATTTCAGTACTTCCAAAAAATGGGAACACAGGAGACTGAAATTTTTAGAGACAGAGACTGAAATTTTAATAATATTTTATACCTAAAATACTCTCATTTTAATTAATTAATTCTAATTTTAGTCTTTGTACAAATTAAATTAGAGCTTCATTTTTGTTTCAATTTCTGTCTCCCATTTTACACCAAACAAAATACTGAGATTTATTTCAATATTTGTCTCTTAGTATCTGTTTTTCAATTTCAATCTTTCAGTCCCTGTCTCTCCACTAAACACTACCTAAATAAGTATGGAGATACTATGCTATTTGAACTATAGCTCGTTGGCGAACTAGTCATAATAACTTTACCCATTACAAAGCTACAAATTAGAAAAAGACAAATAAAAAAATTTAATTACTCTATACCAATTTTTAAAATTTCATCCGTTTTTAATTAAATTTTTACTATTTAAAGAGTTTTTTATTGAATTTTTATACCAAATAAAAATTTTCAAGATCTTTGATCACTACTTTTTGTTAAAAAAAATATGAAATATTTTTAGAATATTAATTTTTGTATTTGATATAAAATAAATTGCAGAATAATTAAGTAATACATATTCTAGAATTATTGCATTTAAAAAACACTAATAAATGTTTAGTTAAATAATTATCCATAATAAAAAATAATTACATTTTGGACTTAATAATCAAATTCACAACCTTTTAGATGAGTATGGAGAGACTATGTCATTTGAACTATAACTCATTAACAGTCAAAAGAAGTAATAATCGGCTAAATATATGTATTTATACACAAATGCATAGTGATTTGAATTATAAAAATTTTATGTTGACAATATTCAAAATTAAATTACTATTTATATGTGTATTTTATAATATATTATTATATTAACAAAAAATAATTATTGTATATCATTTTATTAGCTACTATATAGTCATTAAAAAAAAGTTAAATTACACCATTGGTCCCTACAATTTCAGTGAAATGGCAAATTAGTCCCACTTTAGAAGTTTGTAATTGGGTCCCTAAAGAGAATTAAAATTTACAATTTAGTTTCCATCGTTCAAAAAGTGTTTGATTTAATAGAACATTCTTAGCATATTCTCTATTTTAATAAAATATTCTCAGTATATTCTGATAATATTATGTTAAATAAATATTTTTTGACCGGCATGGACTAAATTGTAAATTTTAATTCTCTTTAAGGATTCAATTACAAACTTTTAAAGTGTAGGGACCAAATTATAATTTTACTAAAAATGTAGGGACCAACCGTGTAATTTAACCTTAAAAAAAATAAATGTAATTTGATGAATATATAAAATGTTTTATACTGTTATTAAAAAAAAAAAAAAAACAGTTGTGAGGTATATATGTTTGGTGTTAAACATGCTTAATATATTATCCTTTTTGCATGTTAGGGCCAATGAGATATAAAGGAATGTACCATTTGTTCTATCAACACAATCCAAAAGCTGCAGTTTGGAATACCGCTATTGAATGGGGCCATTCTATATCAAAAGATCTTGTCAATTGGTTTCCATTACAACCTTCTCTTACCCCAAATCAACCTTATGATATCAAAGGTTGTTGGTCTGGTTCCATCACTATTCTCCCTAATCAAAAGCCCTTCATTTTATACACAGGAATTGACAATAACAATCACCAAACTCAAAATTTAGCCATACCCAAAAATTTATCTGACCCATTACTTAGGGAGTGGGTGAAATTACCAAACAACCCTCTAATGAAACCAACTTTGGGTAACAAAATAAATGTGACATCATTTAGGGATCCTACCACTGCTTGGCTTGGCCATGATGGTTTTTGGAGAGTGATTGTGGGAAGCCAAGAGAATGAAAAGGGGATTGCAATTTTGTACAAAAGTAAAGATTTTTTGCATTGGATTAAGGCCAAACACCCTTTAAACTCAGCCAAGAAAAGTGGAATGTGGGAGTGCCCTGATTTCTATCCTGTGTCCACTAAGGGCAAAATTGGAATTGAAACATCAGTTGATGGTCCTCAAGTTAGGCATGTTCTCAAGGTTAGCTTGTATGACACTTCACATGATTACTATCTTATTGGAACCTATGACACCACCAAGGATGTCTTTGTTCCTGATGATGAGGAGGGGTTTGATAAGGATGAGTTGTACTTGGTCCAAAGATATGATTATGGGAAATTTTATGCATCTAAGACTTTCTATGATGATGCAAAAAAGAGAAGGGTTTTGTGGGGTTGGATTAATGAATCTTCAGTTCAACAGGATGATGAAAAAAAAGCATGGTCTGGAATCCAGGTAATAATTTAATTACTTCTCAAATATATGTTATTTGATGAACATCTATTAATTTTTGTTTTAACATTCTTTTTGTTATTTTTAGATTTTTATATGGCTCTTATTTAACACTGCAATTCTTATTTTAATTTATTCCATTAAGCTAAAAATGTGTTTGGTTTGTATTCTCATCATTTAACTTTGATCACATGATTATGAGTATATACTATATTTAAATATATAATTATTTATTTATTTTTAAATTTATTACCGTTGAATTTTGTGTTGAATTATCCAATGATAATTATTCATATTTATTTAAAAAATCGGATTTAGCATGGAACAAATTTGACGATAATGACAATATAATTTGTCAAAAATAAATACTATATATTTTTTTATTTTTTATTTTTTTTACCAAAGATATGATACTCGAACTCGCAACCTCTTAATTGAGTATGAGGAGACTATGTCATTTGAGCTATTACTCATTGGCTGAAAATTTGAAAAGATAGGAGACTCGAACCCGCAACCTTTTAATTGAGTATGGGGAGTCTATGTCATTTGAGCTATTACTGCAAAAATAAATACTATATTTGCGTGTAAAAAAATTCAATGCTAATATTTAAAAGGTTTATACCCGATCCTATTTGAAAAAAAAATGTGTGGAGAGAGGAGGGATGGGTTTAGAAGACAGAATAATTCAAACCATTTTGACTAAGTTGAGTTTGTAAAGATAATTAATTAAAAGTTTTGTTAATGAGTTGAAGGGAATTCCTAGAACAGTGTGGCTTGATGAATCTGGGAAGCAACTAATTCAATGGCCAATAGCAGAAATTGAAAAACTACGTGGCCACCATGTCAAGTTGCATTCCAAAGTACTAAAGCCAGGGACATTGCTTCAAGTATCTGGTGTCACTGCAGCACAGGTCCATGCCTCTTAAATTCTTATTTGATTATTAGTTTATTTATTTACGTGATCGCTAGTGTGTCTAAAGAGAGAACATGTTAAACTTGTAATCATTCACATTTATTCATTTAAACCAAGGTTTAATTATTTTGTTGATCAATATAATTTAACTAAATTTACAATTAAATATTTATATTTTTTAGAAATTAACTATGAAATTTTAGTTAAAATAGTAAGCATATTATACTAAAATTAAAAAGTTATGGATTTAACTCTTAGAGTTAACAAAATATTTTATTTATAAATTATATATGATGAAAAAATTTTAAAAAAGAAATTTTGTACACCAATTATTTTTTACATCGTTGTTATATATAACTATTATAATAATAGACACTATTTATTTACTTTTTTATTTGTTAAATATATATAAAATAATAAAAATATAATTAGTTAAGATGATAAATTATTATAACTTAATTAAAAAGTCTTGATGAGTAAGTTTTGGAAATAACAAATAAAATTATAAATATATAATAAAAAAATTAAAAAGTCAAATTATAACTTAATTTTTGTACATATGGATGATTTTAATATGAAATACGAGAATATTTAATTATTTTGATGTTTTATACTATTATGATAGCAAGTAGTAATAATATTTTTTAATTATGAAAAGATAAAACATTATTTATGTTTTGTAAAAAAATATTATTTTAATTATAAAAAAATAAAATATCATTGACATTTTGTAAAAGTCCACAACAGCATATGACACATAATTTAAGTCATTCTTAGAAATTTATTCCTAATAATCTAATATTAGAAAGAAAAAAAATCGTACTTAATTTCGATTACATGTGTCAATTGAAACCATCGTACATATATAGTGAATTCCAGCACAATTGGAGATAGAATATATATGTGAATGGGCGTGCAAATTATGTTCAATTACATTGTCACATGCAAATATATATACTCTTTTAATTAATTTCATTGCAGGCAGATGTTGAAATTTCATTTCAAGTAAGCAAACTTGAAAATGCTCAAGAACTGAACCCTAGTTGGAAACTGGACCCCCAAATTCTATGTAGCCAAAAAGCAAAAGGAGGATTTGGTTTGCTAGTTTTGGCTTCAAAGGGAATGCAAGAATACACATCAGTGTTCTTTATGATATTTAGAGCCAACAAAAAATATGTAGTGGTCATGTGCAGTGACCAAAGCAGGTATATGTGTCCCTCCACTTTTTCCATCCATCAAATTAAATTCTTACCAAATTGCTATTCATATTGATATTTATATACATAATACTCATTGATATATAGGTCTTCCTTGAATCATAAGAATGATTTGACCACTTATGGTGCTTTTGTGAATGTGGACCCTGCTCATGAAGAGTTATCACTAAGAATCTTGGTAAGACAATGAATAACTAATATTTTAAGAGAAAGTTTAGGTCTAGTAATTTTTGTGTTTTGTGGTCAGTATTTAATCATCAAAAGAAAAGTAAGTGATTTTTTATTATTAAATGTAATTTTACACTATTAAAAATACTATTGATAGCCAATTGATGGTTACAAAACACAAAAGTTGCTAGCCTTAACACTCCTCATATTTTAAATCACTCTGTAAATTTTGAGTTGAATAATTTAATTATTAATAAATTCTAATTGTTGAAGTAGTATTTAATTTTTATTTTATTATAAAAATCAAATCATATATTAAATTTTGTTAAAAATTTAGACAAAATAATTTTTGATATTATTTGATAAAAATGTAAATTTTTTTATATAAACAAATAATCTGAGATATAAATTAATTTGTCTAACAAAATTAAAATTTGAGTACTAATTTATTAATTAAAATTTAAATAAATAGCATATTTCTCTAAGAATTTAGGTTATGTGTGTCTAAGGTCAGTTTAGTTAAATAATTTAATTAAGTTCTTTTGAAAAAAGAGTTTAAAACATAAAGACTTATATTAAAAGTAACTTATAAATAAATTATTTTATAGTTGATTTTTTTTAGTCCTAAAAATGTTTCTTTTTAAAAAAATGATAAAAAAAAAATTTTATTTGAAGAGAAGTTACTTTTTTAAGGGTTAAGTACTGAAATCGTCCCTACGGTCTGGGGTGAAAATCAAAATCGTCCCCGACCTTTTTTTGTTATTAAAATCATCCTCAACGTTACAAGACTGGTGGCGGCGGCAAGGACCCTTTCCCTTCCCCCTCTTCTTTCCGAAACCCCCCCCCTCTTCTCCCTTCGCGTTCCCTTTCCCCTTTCCCCTTTCCCCGAGGAGCAGAGCGGCGGCAGTAGCGAAGAGCGGCGGCGGTAATGAAGACCGGTGGCGGCGGCGAGGAGAGAAGAAGAAGAAGAAGAAGAAGGTGGTGGTGCGGTGCGGTAGGGCGGCAAGGCGGCGGGCGGCGGTGCGGTGGTGCGGCGGTCCCCTTCCCTCCCCCCTCCGTCCCCTTTTTCTCGCGCCCCCTTTCTTTCTCTCTCCACTCCTAGCCCCCTTCTCTGTATCTGTCCCTTTCTTTCTTTTTTTTTTTATTTATTTTATATTTATTTTATTTTATAATTATATTTATTTTATTTTATAATTTTTTTTAATGAGGGGTAGTTTGATAATAAAATTATACCAAAAATTATAAAATTTTCATAAGTTAAAAGTTAACAAAAATTACTTATAAATCTTTTTAAATTGGTCCTAAGTCTTAAACTAATTTATTAATTAAAATTTGTTAAAAACTAAAATATTCTACTAATTTTTTAAAACTAATTTAAAATAGATAAATACTATAGTGTATAGTGTCTAAAAATTTGATGTCTAAATATTAAAAAAATTTAAATAGTTAATATTTAAATTTTTTATAAAAAATAAATTAAACAAAAATTAGATACCAAATAATAATAGACAAATAGAATTTGCCATTGAAATATTACTCGGAATGAATATACAACATGCATATGCATTGGCAAGAGATTGGTTATTACTTTACTCATTTGTTTGAATATTCAAAAGGTTTACAAATCTATCTATTAAAAAAATGTATAATATGATTAATGAATGTGAGAATCTGTTTAATTTGCAGATTGATGAGTCAGTGGTGGAGAGTTTTGGTGGAAAAGGGAAAGCATGCATCACATCAAGAGTTTATCCCACGTTGGCAATCAATGATAAGGCACACCTCCATGCATTCAATAATGGAACACTCCATGTCAAGATCACAAGACTAAGTGCTTGGAGCATGAAAAAAGCCAAGGTCAACTGAAATAATAAAAGCATGCATTTAATAAGGATAATAAAACAAGAAGCTAAGAAAACTCTCTTTATTCTTCTTGTCAAGCACTTGAAATCATGTATGTGTCATGTGTGCATTGTTAATTTGTTCTAATCCTGGAAAAGAAAACAATAACATTGTTTAAACTTATCTTTTGGGATACATTTAGATATTTATGCATCTTATGCATTTATATTGTTATAAAAAGCTTAATTTCGAGAAAAAAATGTTGTTAAGTTTTTTAGGATTTTTTTTTATATGAAAATAAAAGTAACGATATATTATAATATTGTAATTTTTTGTGTTTTTTAAAATTGTGAAAGGTGTACAAATAAGAGGGTTCGATTTCTGTACATCAAATTTTTTATTTTTTTTAACACAAATCAGATGATCTGATTTCTGTATCTTTCACAGATCGAACGGTTCGATTTTTGTATATCTATAAATTAAACACTCTGATTATTGTACCTTTAATAAATTAAATAGTCTAATTTTTACTTCTTTAATTAAACGATTTCATATTTATTTGATAATAACACTTCAATAATTCACATTTTAAAAAAACACTATTGCTACTCTACTATCAAAAACAAAAAAGTGAGGTTTTAGTGGGTTGACCAATTTGATAACAAATCAGTGATTTAGACATAATCCCTTTATATTTCCGTTGACGGCATACTTTCATTATTTAGATACGTTGATTTAACTATACAGAATAATAATTCGAATATTTTTAAAAAATTTAATATTTAAATGAATATCTTTTTTTTAAAAAAAAAATACTAACTACTAAGTAAATAAATTATTTTTATAACTAAGTCTAATTAAGTCTATTTTTTCTGATGCCTCTCTCTTCTTTTTTTTTTTAAATTAAAATTTGTTGTTATTAATCTTTAAGCTATTAAATCAACTTAGTTGAAGTTAATTATCAAAATAATTTGACCATGTAACATCATTGATTAAATATATATATTTTTGAAAATATAAAAAAAAATTTAAAATTTAAAAGATAATTAATAAAAATTAACTCAGAACTCTTAATTATATTTCAACTATGCTAATGAACGCAAAGCCTTGGATGGTGAGAGGAAAGTGACTGAATATCATTGTTAAGACATGGAATACCTTAAGGTACAAGTTTGGTTCTCATTATTTAACTTATTCTGACCAGTGACCAATTCTCAAGGTAGCATCCTAACAATTTCATAAGATCAGAGTCCACAATTTTGCAGCACTTTAATTTTACTACCTTCTTCCATGATGGCAAATCAAGACATTACTATTACTACCGACGATTATGAACCCAATAATTTAGTGTACGATGTTTTTCTTAGTTTCAGGGGTGAAGACACACGCTACTCTTTCACAGGTTTGTAAACTTAATTTAAGTGGAAGCATTAATTAATTAAGATCTCAAAAGTTGTAATTTTTATTTTTAGATTGATTCCGATAATAAATTTTGTTATAATAGAATCTTGGTTTAAGATTTTTTTTTTTCCTTTCCTTCTTTTGAACGTTCATCAAAATGATAATTTTTTTTTTATATTTTCGATGAAATAAAAACGAAAAAATATCTTATATTTTTGACAGAAAAAAGACAGTCTGTATATGTGTTATTACCTTCTAATTTAATACCTCTATCAAATATTAACATTAGAATGAGATTAAGTTATTAATAATTTATAAATAATTACAATTATTACAATAAACTTGCAACAAGATGCTACTCTTTCACAGGTTTTCTCTACGATGCTCTGTTGAGGAAGGGAGTGAGAGTGTTCATGGATGATGAAGAGTTGAAGGGCGGGGACCGAATCGCGCAATCTCTGGTGAATGCGATCCAGCAATCAAGGATTTCGATTGTTGTTTTTTCTGAGAATTATGCAACTTCAAGGTGGTGTCTTGATGAACTAGTGGAGATCGTTGAGTGTATGGAGTTGAAGAAGCGATTGTTGGTTTGGCCAATCTTTTACAAAGTGGCACCGTCTGATGTGAGGCATCAGAGAAAGAGTTACGGTGAAGCCATGGCTGCACATGAAGAAAGGTTCGGAAATGGATCTGTTAAGGTCCAGAAATGGAGATCAGCTTTGTCTCAAGTTGCTAACTTGAAAGGATGGTCTTACCAAACAGGGTACATTTCGGTTTTATACTTTTTAATCACTTTTTAACGGATTTAAAATCGGTTAACGTCCACCTATATTTGTTTTTATGTAATCCATTTGACTAAATTATATGATTTTCGGTTATTAACTCCACATGAAAATAACTGCACGATGCACGATAATTTTTACCTTTAAAATCTCTCCATGTGAAATTTATTTGCAATAATAACTTTATCTGACACAATTATTTTATTTTTAATATTGGATTAACAATGGTGTTTTTCTAAATTATGATCTACTGTGTTATTTTTCTAAAATGTGGGATGTACGGAGTACAAATCGGACCGTCCGATTTTTAAGTACACAGATCGGACCGTCCGATTTGTGTACTCCAAACTTTTAAAATTTTTTAAACACAAATCGAATGGTCCGAATTTGTGTACCTCTCATAATTTTAAAAACACCAAAAATTATTATGTTAAGGTATAATACTCATTCTACTTTCATATCCAAATTTTTTAGCCTCATCCAATCTATTTGTTTTCATAAAAAGAAAAAAAAAATGTGGATAAAAGGCTAGTTGTATTTTTGTAGGTATGAATATGAATTTATACATGAGATTGTGAAAAGGGTCACTACTAAGTTACAACATGAACAAGTAAATCTTGGAGACACCTAATTGGACACCAGTCTCGCATAGAAGAACTGAGGTCACTTTTAGACATTGAATCCCAAAGGACAGTTTGCATGCTAGGAATTTATGGAACAGGAGGAATCGGCAAAACAGCACTTGCCAAAGCTCTTTATAACACAATTATCCATAAATTTGAATGTTCAATCTTTCTTGAAGGTGTTAGAGAAAGATCAAACAGTTATATGGGTCTAGTAAATCTCCAAGAGGCTATTATATCTAAGCTATATGATGGGGAAATTATAAAGTTGGAGAATATTGATGATGGCATCATTAAGTTAAAAGATACATTGAAGCATAAGAGAGTTCTTTTGGTACTCGACGATGTTGATAGCGAGGATCAAATAAAAAATTTGGCTGGCGAGAGCAACTGGTTCGGTTCTGGGAGTAGAATCATCATAACAACGAGGGATAAACATGTGCTAAACATTGGTAACGTTGAAAAGAAATTCGAGATAAAGAGGTTACATGATCATGAAGCTCTTCAATTCTTTTGCTTAAAAGCTTTCAAAATGAATCATCCTTTACCCGAGTACAAAAATGTGTCTAATCATGTAGTTCATTATGCCAAGGGCCTTCCATTAGCTCTAAAAGTATTAGGGTCTCATTTTGCTAATAAATCTATAAGGGAATGTGAATGTGCATTGAAACAATTCAAGAGGATTCAACAGAGGAACATACATGACATACTCAAGGTCAGTTATGATTGCTTAGAAGATGCCACAAAGTGTGTATTTCTTGACATTGCTTGCTTCTTTAAAGGGGCTAGCTTGCAATATGTTGAGAATGTTTTGGAGAAATGTGACATTTTCCCATCATATAATATTGGAAGACTTGTTGATAAATCTCTGCTAGCTATTGAAAATGATTGCTTAATAATGCATGATCTCATTCAAGACATGGGCATAGAAATTGTTAGGCAAGAAGCACCATCAAAACTTGGTAAACGCAGCAGATTATGCTTTTATGAAGATGTTCTTAGAGTATTGAGGGAAGATTCGGTAAGAATTTTACACCTATATATATGATGAATTCTTTTTACTTTTCTTTTACTTGACATAATTTTGGTCCATGTAAATTTTAATTTAGGTCTCTACATAAAAAAAATTGTTTTAGTCCAACATCTCAGCAAACATTATAAATTAAAATTTCAAAAAATACTTGGTTATACTCCCCAAAATTTTATGATAATTTGGTGTTAATACATTGAAAGAGGAAAACCAGAGGCAGAACTTCTGCTGTGGTTTGTGTTTGAGATGATTTTGAAGTCACTTTGTCTAAGTGCACTGCAGATAATCTCTGTTAGCGGTAATTGAAAACCGTCGCGAAAAGATAAATCAAACCACCGTGGTTTTCTTTTTTTTTTTTTTAATGTAGGGTTGAAAATCTGGAGATGATAATTTAGTCAAATCTGTCAAATTATCTAACGGTTCTCGACTATCAACTTCACACGAAGACAACTGCATGTAACTGATGTAAGTATTCACCTTATTTTAAAGGTGGAAACTTACATGCGTTTGTTTTCGTGTGAAACTGTTAGTTGAGAACTATTAGATGATTTGACATATTTGACTAAATTATTATTTAAAACTCTCAACTATTAACTTCATATAAAGTATTCATTTATTTTAGATCATTTAAACCAAATTATCATATTATTTTAGGAGTTTCAAACAAACATATCATATATATATATATATATATATATATATATATATATATATATATATATATATATATTACTGTAGGGGACAAAAAGTTAAACATAACCTCAATAAGCCACTATGTATTTTGAATAATGCATCATTTAGCTTTGAGTTTACAAGATGAATTATATACAACAAAAGAAATTTATTAACTAATGTAAAAAAAATTTCTTGTTGCTTTTATTTCAAAGGGAAGCAGTAACATTGAAGGAATAATGTTGGACCCTCCTAAAGAAGAAAATGTAATATGGAGCGGCACTGCCTTTCAGAAGATGAATAATATTCGAATTCTCATTGTTCGAAATACACATTTTATACCAGAGCCTAGTTATTTGCCGAACAGTCTAAGGTTACTCGAATGGGATAGGTACCCATCAAAATCTCTCCCGTCAAATTTTCATCCTAAGGATATTGTTGACCTGAGCTTACCGTGCAGTCAACTCAACTTGAAGATGGAAAAATCGTTTCAGGTAATTAATTTAAGCATTTCATAAAAAATCGTTAGAGTTTATTTTTACACGCAACCCAACTCAAATTGTTACATCCTTACCGCAGTTTACATCTAAATAATAATTCACCGTACTTCTATCGCGATTTCTATAGAAATGAGAAAATTACATTTGCGTTTTTAATATATAAATGTTGTATTCTGTAATATTAAAAGACAAATAATTTATTTTGATAATTTACTCTAAATATAATATCCAAAAAAATGCTTTTTTGAATGTTATCCTATCATCTTTAAAGTAACATGTAAGTTACCTTCTCTGATGTGTCGTATCTTAATTGGGTATTTATTTTAACCTGAGTTACTTTAATCTCATGAGAGTTAATAACTTGAAAGACGGTGATACTTGGGAGGCGTAACGACGACGATGAAGGCGTACAATGGGAGGAGTAAACGCAATTAGAAAGAGTTGGAGTACCTTTTCTGGAAGAATGATTTGGAAAGAGAAAATAAGACACCAAATACGGTGATGCTTGGGAGGCGTAATGACGACAACGAAGGAGTGGGGATGAGTAAACGGAATTAGAGAGAGTTGGAGTACCTTTTCTAGAAGAATGATTTGGGAAGAGAAAACGAAACACCAATGAGACGGTGATGCTTGAGAGGCGCAACGAAGACGAAAGAGTGAAGAAAGTAACTAGGTTAAAATAAACACCCAATTAAAATATGATACATCAGAGAGTGTAAATTATATGTTACTTTAAAGAGGGTAGGATAGCATTCACCTTCTAAAAAATATTATTAAAATATACAAAAAAAATATAACCTTAATTTTAACTACCCTATAGTCGTAGTAACATGGTCATACTAAAATCCACCCATAACACATTCTAAATCATATGTGATTGTTGCTAATTAGTTTAATTTATTTTTGTTGCAGAAAATGTTGCATTTGACATACATGAATTTGTCAATGTGCCAATTCATAACCCATTTTCCTGATGCGTCTGGTGTTCCGAACTTGAAAGAACTTAAGCTTAACTACTGTAAAAATCTGATTGCGATTCATCCCTCAGTTGGATTTCTTAAAAAGCTCAAACATCTAAGCGCATGTCATTGCATGAATCTCAAAGATTTCTCACCAACAATGTGGTTGCCATCTCTACAATATCTCAACCTTGATTCCACAAGTATTGAGTTCTTCCCACAAACAGAGAAAACAATGCATGAGCCACTAGAAATCACCATGCAAAATGATCGAATTAAGGAGCTTCCAAGTTCCATTAGTAATCTAATGGGACTTAGAAAATTATACATACAATTCAAAGGGCTTGTTCCTGGAGGCTTACCAAATGATCTATTCATGTTGCCAGAGATGGTATATTTGTCTATTTTCGATTCTCCTAATGTTGGAGAATCATTTAAAAGATTCCTAATAGATAAACCAGGATGCTATTCTCCTTTGAGATTGTTGAATTGTAGTGCTTGTGGTTTAACCGATGAAGATCTTCACGCTATTCTATGTTGTTCTCCCAACTTGGAAGAGTTATATGTACCTTGGAATGAATTTGTGTGCCTCCCAACCATCATTAAGGAATCTTCTAAATTGAGGTATCTCTGTGTAACTAGGTGCAAGAAGCTTTCGGAAATACCAGAATTGCCATCAAGTATAAAAGTTTTAGAAGCAAAAGAATGCTCCATCTTGTCTTCAAAAGCATCTGGGTTATTATGGTCTCAGGTTAGAATATTCTATTAAACTATCATAACATTTTTCTTCTCACAAAACTTTATTTTATTTGTTTATTTAATTTATTTATTTTTGTATGCGAATCACGATGATCTACGTATAACGTGTGTTGATTAGTGGTACTTTTGTAAAGACTCCGATCCTTAAATAAGTAAGAAAGTTAGTAGAGGAATTATGAGTTTAAATGATTCTTTGTACTGTTATGAAAATTTATAAAAAACTTAGGAGATTAGATTTAGATCCTAGTCCATGTTCAACTCTTAGAAGTTCTTTCTAGAGATGTAAGCGATTACTAAATTGGGAACAAAATTATGTTAGATCATGGGGTTGGAAAGCTTGGTCCCCAGGTCACAGAGAGATTCTTGTGTCCAGGCCTACCTAGCTTGAGCCGCAAGTCAGGTCGAGTCATAGAGAGGCAGGTTGGTAGACTGCTTAATTAAACTTCTTTTGAAAAAATAACTTAAACAATAAATGACTATATTAAAAGTAAGTTATAAATAAGTTATTTTGTATTTGAATTTTTAGTTCTAAAAGTGCTTATTTTAAAAGAGATGTGATAAAAAGTTTTTTATTATGAAAGAAGTCTTTTTTTTTAACTTTTCTATAAACTCCTAAATAATTTCTTAAAAAACTGTAATTTAGTTTTGAAAATTGCACCAGACATTAATACTATTACTTTTGATAAGTCAAAAATTCAAAAAAAAATCACTTTTAAAACTTTTCAAAGGGGTTTAAGTCATTTGACAAATAGAAAATTTATATATCACCTACACATTGAATAACGTGACCTAAACTCATCGATATTAAAATTTACATATCACCTACATATTATAATGCCACTAAAATACCGTTTGCATACTAAAATCAACTGTTGTATATTTATATTTAAATATATATAGTTTACTTTAATTTTTTATTTATATTTTATATTTTAATATATATTTTATATTGATGGATATTTTTAATATATAACTAAGATTGTAGTTTCTATTACTATTGTAGTTTAATAAAATGAGAAGTATCAAATTAATTAAGATAATAAGTTCTTTAATTTAATAATTAGTACACATCTTTACTTAACTATTTGAATTTTTAGAAGAAGCGGTTTAAAATATTAAATTTAGGGTAATGTTAGGGAGACAAAAAATAAAGGCAGAATTTGTTTTATTTAGCATTCATTAATTGTCACAACAATTAATAAATGCTAAATAAGACAAGTTATGGTTGTTTTTTGCTAATTTTCTTTGGTTACCAAACATTTTCGTAAATTTAAATATTATAAAAGAAAACTAAAGTCAGTAGTGGTTATGAAGAGAGATGAGGGGAAAAAAGGGTTATAGTACAGGAAGAGTTTCTAGTGTACATAGAGTACCGTGTTTCAGTTATTTTAACCGTTGATACAAATTATAAAAAATATATATAATATATATTATTTAAAATCAACGGTTAAAATAACTGGAATATCAGTATTTCAGGTGCACTTAAAATTTTTCTTATAGTACATTAGAATTTTTATATATGAAATAAGTTAAGATGGGACGGAAGCACGAGGAAGACGGAACACCTCTTGCGGTGGTTTGCGAGTGATGAATGGGGTTGTGGGGAGTAGAGATGGGGCGTCATGTGGATGTGAGGAGAAGGATTTATAGTTGTTGAAAGTTAAATTTAAAACAAGAATTATATTTAATTAATTTAAAATTTGAATTTAAAAATTAAAATTAATTTTTATTTTTTAAAATACAGTAGTGTTAGAAGTTAACATATTTTGTGATTAGTCACCAAAAAAATATAAGTCACCAAAAAAAAATTTTGTGATTTGTAAGTTATAACTATCAATTAACAATGATTAGTATTCAGTAGTATTAGGGATTGGCACATTTTGTGATTTGTAGTCATCAATTAATCATTATTAATATTTTTAATAGTATGAAATTATATTTATTAATGTGAAATTACACACTCTTTTTTTGCTGGTTGAATACTGACTAAATTTTAATGAAAGTACTGGTCACTTAGACTTTTTTCTTTAACATATTGTTTACGTTATTTAAAAAAATTGTTGTTTCCCTATATTTTTCTCTTAGAATTTTTATAGAAAAAGTCTAAAGATCAGCACTTTCGTTAAAATTTAACCTGCATTTAACGAGCAGAAAAAGAGTGTGTAATTTCATATTAGATATAATTTTACACTATTAAAAAATACTAATAATAATTAATTGATTACTACAAATCACAAAATATAATGGCCACCTAGCACTAATGATTTTTATATATGAAATAAGTTAAGATGGGACGTTTGGTCATTGTGATTGAAATTTGATGTGGAAATATATTTATATTTACTCAGTCATATAATTTCACACTATTAAAAATACTAATAATAATTAATTAATGACTACAAATCACAAAATATAATGGCCACCTAGCACTACTGATTTTTATATATGAAATAAGTTAAGATGGGACGTTTGGTCATTGTGTATGAAATTTGATGTGGAAATACATTTATATTTACTCAGTCAACACAAAAAAGGGAAAAGAAAAATGATTTAGATCCTCTAAAGTTTGAAATTTTAGAAAGTAAAGTGTGATCTCTTATCATTAATTTCATAGGTGGAACCAATAATAAATATGAAAGAGAAACTATTTAAGGATGAGAGATCATACTTTACTCTCTAAAGTGAAATTCAAACTTTAGAGGATCCAAATCACAAAAAAAAAAATGAATTTAATTGAGAAATGATGGAAACCCATGTGCAGTCGACTTTACGTAAAGTTGATAGGTGAGAGCCGTTAGATGAAAATTTAGTCAAATTAGTTAAATCATCTAATAGTTCTCAATTATCAACTTCATATAAAGTCAAATTAGTTAAATCATCTAATAGTTCTCAATTATCAACTTCATATAAAGTCGACTGAACCTGAGTTTTCGTGAGAAATATCGAGTTATGATCTAAGGTAGACAATGACTAACTGTTATTATTATTATTTTTTTCCTTTCGAATGTCACAGGCTTTAAAGGAAGCATACAGGCTACAAATCATAATGCCAAAAATAACAATGATTCCAATTTGGTTTGACCACTGTTATGAAGGGGGAGTTGTGTCATTTTGGGCTCGTCAAAAGTTTCCTGTTCTTGCTGTAGCGTTTATCTTGAAGGAGAAAGCATCCATGGGCTCTGCAAATTTGTACATTAATGGTTGCAACGCTCATCAGTTTATTAGTAATAACTATTATTGCCCTTACGTCAAAGGAGAGCATGTGTTGCTATTTGACCTACGCAGTTTGTTTAAGGATGATGAGGAGTGGAGAATCCTCGACACCTTTCTAATCTATGAATGGAACTATGTGGAGGTTAAATATGAATGTGACAATTTGCTTTTAAATGATGTGGTTGGAATGTCTAATGTAAGTCACTGTGGAGCTTATGTGTACAAGGGACAATCAAACATGGAGGATATTCAATTTCAGTGTCCTTATTCAACAATGTAAGGAACAATATCAACAACAATAATTGCCATAGATTTGAGATTCATTTAAAGTTCTGCGGTTGGCTAATCGATTTCTACTCTGTCACTTGTTTGAACAATGTCTTGCTTTATTTTTCTTGTACCTGATGAGATCCTGCAAAGAGCATGATTGAATTGTTTCTGATGGAAAAGAAATAGGAAATAGAGGATTTGACAGATTTTGAGGATAAAATGATATGATTCACTATGCAGAACTATTGAGTACAATTAGAACTAGCTACTTGTGGTAATTAGAGTTATGTTGCTAAAAACAGGAAGGTAACCGAGACCATAATCTGTTTTGGAGTTGTAACGAAATCAATGAGACAATCTATTATAATTAGAGGAGTGCTAGGGGCAGCAACTTTTGTGATTTGTAGCCATCAATGATGATTTTAATGGTGTGAGATTGGTATGAGATTTCATCCAATGACTCATTTTTCTTTGCTGGTTACATGCTGGCCAAAATTTAAAAAAGTTGCTGGCCTCTAGACTTTTCCATATAATTATTTAACTAGCTACCCGTTTAATACCTAATCCCTAAATCCTAAAAAATGAGAATATTTAATTTTTTTTTAAAAATTGATTAATATTGACTAACTAAAAATTAGTTTTCTTATTTTTTCTTACCTAAAAACCTCTTTTACACAATAAATTTATGAATAATGCTAAAAAAAATATTTTTTAAATTAATATTGGCCATTTTTTTTAATTATTTTATTTATTTTAAATTATAAACCTTAAATAATAAATTTTTGTTTAGTTAAGGACTAATACGCAGTGAATTTGAGTTCTATTTAAGGATTTATCGCTAGTTAATAAGTTGTTGCATGGACAAAACAAGATTCGAATAATCAATATTGTTTAAGCAAATTAGTAAGTTAATCATTAGATCAACCCCAATTAATTAAATCATAAATAAAGAATCATAGAAAACTAAGTTAGTTTAGGATTAAAGATTTTTAAATCATAAATATTTAATCAGCTAACTTAGTTTCCTATTTCTGTAAATTTATTTATTTATTTATTTTGGTTTCCGCTGTAAATTTATTTTTGAAACGGTTTGTTTTTGCTTTTTTTTTTGGACAGGTCTTGTTTTTGCTTCGGTTTTTTGGACAGGGAGCTCTTTTTTTGCTTGAAATATTACATGGGCCTTCGGTGAAGGAAATGGGCCTTTACCCGAGTCCATATTGGCCCATGTTGATTAACACGATAATACCCTAGTAATAAGGTTTGGCTTTTGCTATATCAGAAACCCTGAAACACCCTCTCATTGCAGCTGCGCAACCAAAAGTATCAGCGTCTTCTCTTCTCCCATCGTTTCTCCCTATCCTTCCAAGATGGTACTCTCTCTCCCTCTCTCTCTCTCTCTCTGCAATAATTTTCTCATGCTCATTGTTGTTTTATTATTTTACTCTTGTGTAGACGAAGAGAACCAAGAAGGCCGGTATCGTTGGGAAATACGGTATGACAAACATTCGATCTTGTCTCTCTCTATTTTTTTCCACTTCAATTTTTGGATCTTTTTAGTTTATTTTTCAAAAAGAGAGCTGCTTCTGTTTGTTGTTGTTCTTATTCGACGGTTGGAAATTAAGGAGGGAATAGTTAAATGTGGATATTTGAATGCATTAAGCTTTTGGGATGGTAAACAATAAGATGGTGTCTGGAAGTGCGTATGCTGCTGGTTGCTTGCGTACATTAAGTATTGCAGTTTTTGTGATTGTTTATCAACTCATTTATAACCACAAATTTCTGTTTTTTTTTTTTTTTTATAATATAGTTTTTAAACACTATAAATGGAAATGATTGGTTGTGGATATGCATTGAGCATGCATTGGATGCACTCTGCATGCAACTATTTTTCATTTTTTAACTGTGTTAAAATTGATTGGTGTACTGGTTTCAATAATACTGTCTTTCTTACCATTATGGAAGAAGGCTCCGATAGAAAATGCATTTCTTCGGGAATGAAAAAAGATAATCGTACTTTGATTTGGTATTTTGGTTTACATTCTTTGACTCCTTGTTCAAAAGTCTTATATTTAGAAATTCCTGAATTTTGTGTTCTCTATTAGAGATTGTCAAAATGAGCAAGAATATTTGTTCAAGAAGTACCATCAATATGTATTTCAGCAGAATACATTAGTTTTTATTAGGGTTAATTGAATGGAAATGGAATGATCAATCTATTCTGTTATCCCTATGCCAATAAATCCAAAGTTATCTGTTAATAGTGAATTATTTCAACTGTCAATGATACTCTATCTTTATGTGCTTTTTCAGTTTGCCCTTTGGGTTCTTTTATGTGTATATGATGTCATATTATTTTGAGTGACATGCTAATGGTCTCGAATTGCAGGCACCCGATATGGTGCTAGTTTAAGGAAGCAGATTAAGAAGATGGAAGTCAGCCAGCACAGCAAATTTTTCTGTGAGTTTTGCGGAAAGGTAATATTTTATTTCGGTCTTCACGATCATTTTATGATATATATATATATATATATATATATATATATATATATATATATATATATTAACAAAAAACCTAATATCGCTATCAATCATGTGCTCATTCTAAACAGTATGCTGTTAAGAGAAAGGCTGTTGGTATTTGGGGATGCAAAGACTGCGGAAAGGTGAAGGCTGGAGGTGCCTATACTTTGAAGTAAGTTGGTCTTACCATAATGTTTTTTTCCTATTGTATTATTTTGCTGACTTAAATATATCTTTGGTCCCTATAAATATAAGTTATATTGGTTTTGTTTCCTTTGGATTTTATTAAACTTTGGTCTCTAAATGCATACTTTAAAAGTACTTACTAGAAGTAAAATTTAGACATGGACTAAAAAATAACTAAGGGAAAATTAGGGACTGAAATGAAAGCAAAATGTTTATAAAGATCCTAATCAAATGATATATTTGATACTAAATGTATATTTCAGCCCAATAAACCTATTTTGCTTTATTCAACAATGGTTGACTATATGAGCGGTTGACTATATGATTTGCTCATATTGTTCTTTACAGCACTGCGAGTGCTGTGACTGTTAGGAGCACAATTCGGAGGCTGAGGGAGCAGACTGAGAGTTGAATACTCAATTATGTCCCAACTTGTTTGCAAAATCTATACAATTTTTGGAACTTCTTTATAATTTGTCAATTTGGTTTGGATAGCTGATGGGGGAAAAGGAACTTTGCAGATTTTTCCTAAGGTGTATCAGAACTGTTACTCGAGAGTCTTAGTGTTATTCACTTTTGTAATATGTTGGTGGATACTGATTTCATTTCTGTTTCAATTTATAATAGGCTAATAGCACCTTTACTATGCTTGGTTGATACCTTTACTATTCAATTTATAATATATGTTTTGTTGATACCTTTACTATTCATTTTTAAGATTAACCTAACTACTATGAGTTGATATATTTGAATTAAACCATATCATTCATAGAACAACTCGTTGCATTCCTTTACTCTTATGCCGTTTAGCACACTGACCTTCATGTTATATTCTAGCCGTGGCGTAAAAGCCACCTTTATACACTAAAGCACACTTTCAATAGTCATTTGAATCATGATTACATACACAAATGGCTGAAAGAAACCGAAAAAGACCCAAGACCCATTTACGCCACTCCCAAATTTCTAGGAGCATTATAATTACCAGCCCAACAATTCAATTCTATCTCCATGGCCTATTTTTAATGGAAAACCTGTGATGCTTGTTTTGCTGATTTTGGTGCATTGTTGACTAAGTCCACACTAGTTGTGGCAGCAAGAAGGCCTCGAGGTAGATGTAATATATGCAAAGAATAATTAGAAGGTGCAGTAGATCAAAGTGAGTATTTTTTTTTTTTTTTGTGACTGAGCATAACACAAAGAAAAAGGACCTAAGAAAAAAGAGCCGCACTCCTCTCTAATAATAATGTTTAAACTATTAGCGGGGCAACAACCACTCCATGTACACCTGCTTGTTTAAAGCAATAGTCTTATCCATTAAATCAGCCGCTCTGTTTGCTGTGCGCTGGATGAGCATTAAAGTAACTGTCCAATTGCGTTGAAGCATCTCTTTGATTTTGTCAAGCTGATCAGAGTCATTCCTAATCATGCTGGTTGTGTCTCGCGAAATAAGAAGAAACGCATCAAGATTATCTGTTTCACATATGACCTCTTTGCACTCGCAGTCTCAAACCATAACAAGCCCTCTCCAAATAGCATGAAGCTCACAGCAGAGAACACTAGAAAGAGGTATACTGGCAGAACAACCTTTTATCCAAGTTCCCATGCTGTCTCTAATAATATATCCAAAGCCAGCTAATTGCTCATTTTCAAAAATGCTTGCATCGCAGTTCACTTTAAAGACATTCATTTGAGGTGATTCCCAGTTATATTGCAAAGAGGAAGGAATAATATGTTTATGGGTGGTAACGATATTGGAAAAATCTCGAGCAGCATGTTTAGCCAAGTGAACAATTTTCTCCTTACTCCATAGATCATCTTGATGGAAGATGTCATTGTTCCTATCCTTCCAAATCCACCAAAAGGCCGCTGCAAAGAGGAACTCATTTTTATTGAGGTTAGAACGAATCCAAGACGCAAAATCCAAACTAGAATCCACAGCGGTCATTCCCAAGTTTAAGCTAATCCAAATCTGACGAGCTTTTTGGCAAGTCCTAAAGCAATGATTAATATCCTTTAGAGTAAGATAACATCTCTGACAAAAATCAGAAGTAACAATACCTCTTTGAAACCGGTAGCTAGCTGTGGAAATTCCGTTGTTGAAGCAAAGTCAGAGCAGATACTTTATCTTCTCCAGTATTCTCAAGCGCCAAAGTCAAAGCCAATTTTCATTATCATTCCAACCAAATTTCTTCTTCAATAGCCATTCATACCCGCTTTTAGTCGAGTAGGTGAGAGTATTTGAATTTGTCCAAAACAAACCTATTTTATCTCCAACTTGCTTGATAGGATCAAAGAGTCTCAAATCAAGTTTAACTTCTTCCGGAATCATTGTGCAAAGAATATCCCACCGCTAATGTCCATGGTGCCAGACATCTTCTAACTTCAAGTGAGAATCAGAAATGTGCACAAAAGGAACCAAAGTAGCTAGTGTTCCACATGATCACCAAGCATGATACCAAAAGGATTGAGACATCCTGCCTGTACACCAATCAAAACCATCACGAAACTTTTTTATTGTCTTATAAATTGCTCGCCAAGTGCTTGAAACATTATTAGAAAAATTAGGTGAAAAGCAAGAACTCTCAGATAAATATTTTGCTAACATAATTCTTACCCAAAATTTATCTTTATTATGTAGTAATTGCCAAACAAGTTTTTCTAATAAAGTAAAATTTACACATTGAGTATTTCTAATTCTCAAGCCTCCATATTTTCTTGGAGTGACAACTTTGCTCCACTTGACCAAATTTAAGCAACGCTCCCGCACCTTTTCCTTCCACAAGAATTGTCTAAGCACAGAATCAATCTTTTGACAAATCGAAGTAGGAAAAAGAGTCACTTGCATCTGATAAATAAGAAGAGAAGAAGTAATAGATTTAATTAAGTAAAGCTTGCTTGCTCTGTTAAGGAGCCGACCTTTCCAACTAGCCAGCCTATTCTTGATCTTCTTTAAAGAGTCCGAAAAAATAGACCTAGCAGCTTGAGGATAATTAAGGTTCATCCCCAAGTATTTACCTAGGTCACTAGTAAAAGAAATATGAGAAACACTAGACAACATTTCTTTCCTTCTATTAGAGATTTTTCTAGAACAAATAGTTTTAGATTTTTCGATGTTAACCTTCATACCTGAAGATTTGCAAAACAACTCCAAGGTGTGCACAACATTCTGAACTTGATTTTTCTTCACTTTACAAAAAAGGAGGATGTCCATCTGTAAACATCAAGTGAGAAACTCTAGATCCACCTCTAGAAACATCCACATCATCCCAAATACCCTCGTCAACTTGTTTGGAAATGAAGCACGCCAATCTCTCAATGCACAAAACAAATAAATAAGGAGAAATTGGATCTCCTTGCCTGATCCCTCTGCGAGGTTGGAAGTTGTCCAATCTATTCCCATTCCAAAGGATGGAAAGATTTGAGGCCTGAACACAATTCATTACAAGTCGAATAATTAGAGAAGGAAAGCCAAAGGATTCAAGAGTGTGCTGAAGAAAATTCCAATCAACTCTATCATAAGCCTTTTTCTAAATCAATCTTAAAAGTCATAACTCCTTTTTGGGCGATAATAATATTAACAGGTGTTCCTTTACCATGAATAAACCCTCCCTGAGTTGGGCTAACAATCTCATCCAAAAAAGGTCGTAATCTATTAACCAACACTTTAGTCACTAGCTTATAAATTACATTACAAAGGCTTATTGGTCGAAAATCCTTCAATCTAGTTGGAGGGTCGCATTTAGGGATAAGAACAATCAAAGTTTCCAATAAAAAATGGCTTAACGTCTCCCCCTAAGAATGCTTTCGGAACAGTACGCCACACCTCATGACCCACCATATTCCAATATTTCTTGAAGAAAAAAACTTGAAAACCATCCGGCCCAAGAGCTTTGAACGAGCTCATATTATCCAGAGTTTCTTTAACCTCCAACATTGTCACTGATTTAGACAAATTATCACAAGCATCTTGGCTAAGAGATGACATAGGAATTTCTCCTATGCAATTAACCTCAACAGACTCAGTAAAGTAAAAAAATATTTTTGAAGAAATGAACAACCTCTCTTTGCAAAATTTTCAGATCATCAGACCAGGACCCATCACTGACCAGCAACCCATAAATCTTGTTAGATTTTCTTTTAAGGATGGTTTGCATATGAAAAAAGCTAGTATTTCTATCACCATACCGAACCCATTGATTTCTTGACTTCTGGTACCAAAGCAATTCTTTTTGGACCCACACTAGATTATACTCAGCTCTCAATTCCTCCTCTTTGTGCTTCAAAATCGGATCATCATCAACTTCCATTTTCCGTTGAATACAATTCAAATAAGCCTCCAATTCCCTCTTTTTAATAAAAATATTGTCGATGAGTATGATAAGAAAAGAATTTTTCATCGAAAATCTTGTCTAGAATAATAAAGTTTGCCATTATGACTCAATTAATATAATTTTTTTCGAGGTAAATACCAATTCGATATTTAAAAGATTCTTACGCGGATAAAATAGTATCTTAATAATATTATCGACAAAATAGTTCTCGAAAGATTTTAAAAATTGACAAGCGTATTTCTGAATTTGTGGAAGCACATCTCCAATGAAAAAGATGCTGAGGTGGCCATCATATTTTGATAATATGACATATTTTTTTAACTAATTACTGAGTTGGCTTTTATAATTAATTTTTAACAATTACAAGCTGAATCCCTAAATTTTAACAATTAATTTTAGTCCTTTTCTTTCTTTCCTCTTCCTTTTTCTTTACCATTTTTCTTCTTTTCTCATTTGATTTTTTTTTTTTTTTTCCTCCTCTTCCTTGTTATTATCATTATCATTATCATCTTTTTTTTTTTAAGTTCAATATCACATAATTAATTTAATGACAACAAAAATGACCAATAAAAAAGCTCTCATTCTCAAAGTCAACTTGCTTGGCTTGCCGCATTGTCGTTGGCAATGAAGTCGGGTGCAGCTTGGACAAGGATGAAGGGTGCATGTGTTGTGTGACTCTGGATGTTTGTGTCAAAATCCTAAACCCTATATCGGAAGCAGCTTTTTATTAGTCTAATGCTGCACATTCTCATTCACTATACTTCAATAACATGACAGAAATCCTAGCACGTATTGTGTACGAGGATTGAGTTTAACGTGAATGGAGTGAATTAAAGTACCTGTAGATTGGATTAGTGTTGCTACCTCCACACCTAGTTGGTAGAAGATGGAGCTTAAAGTGTGAACCACCACAATTAATCCGGTGTAGTGGTGTATCACAACCATGCTGTCTTACAACAATGGTAGTTCCCACGAAACCAAAGATTATGAAGCCAGACTCATAAGAGTAGAATTTACGATCACCTGGAACTAATTTTTAAGATTCACCTACCTACTACTACTCTATGAGTTGATATATTTTAATTCCACCGTATCATTCATAGAACAACTCATTACATTTCTTTCCTTTTATGCCATTTAGCACAACACCTTCATGTTATATTCTAGCCGTGGCGTAAAAGCAACTTTTATATACTAAAGCACACTTTCAACAGTCATAAGTCATGATTACATAAACACAAATGGCTGAAAGAAACTGAAAAAGATCCAAGACCCATTTAATTTACACCTCTCCCAAATTTCTAGCCGCATTATACCAACCCAAACTTGAAACCAACTAATATTTATCTGGGAAAAAAACCCATTAAGATAACAGGAAATATACTTAAATAAATCACATTTCATACCAGTGTCATTGAAGCAATTTATATAAAGTTGTGGGACAAAGAAACATTTTATGGTTCATATTTCTTTTCCCTTTACCAAAAGATTTACAACAACAGTAGCTGGATAAAGGTTTCACCTTCAAACCAGCATTTACATCTACAGACATTTACAAAATGTGGAGAAAGTAAAAGAGGAGATATCTATAGTTTTAGCATATGGAAGCTATTACCCTTCCTTTCTATACAAGACTCATGGCAGATAAGGTAATAAAATCCGCTTGCTGCTTAAACAGCAATCTTATGATTCTCTGCTAATATAAAAGCAGCCTTACACAATGGGGACTCTAATGCTCTCTGTGTTAACATTGGGATGCATTTGTTTCTGCACAGCCTTGAGCGCGGCTAGCCTAGCTGCATTGGCTGCTCTATTCGCGGCCGCTACTGCTCGATTCACCCTTTCATCTACCTTGGCCACATCGTATGCCTTCTCAGCTGCTCGCCTTGCTTCCTGTGATCAAACAAAGAATTAGCATAGTTTTCCACTATCGGTTTATCGTCCACAAATATCATTGAATTCTGTCAAATTCGACCCTTTTTTCCCTGATGCGTAGCTCTAGATACTGTTCTTTCTTACCTTGTAATTTAAGTCGAGGATCCTTCATATGTGGTGATTAAAAGCAAACTTGAAAATGTACTTTTAAACAAAATTTGTGGCAGTGCAAACACACACACACACACACACATTATGTGGGTTACTACTTAGGATCAACTTACCATAGTAAATTTAAGCAGATTTTACACCCTTATAATAATTTTTTATTGCGAATTTTTTACAAAGTTGAAGTTTATATCCTGAAGATTATAGCTAAAGTTTTGATATTAATTTAAAATCATTCATCGTAAAATGCAGCTAATGTAATACATATGTTAACATCTAAATACAACAATTGTTTGATCAGATTGCTTTCTATACTCTTTTTCTTTTTCTCTCAAAATTTGGCATAAATTTTTTGCATAGATAACTATAATTCAATAATTGAATTAATAGAAATTTTAATTTCCAGAAACTTATTATATTGCACAACTTCGAATAAAATTATAATGCTGCAACTTGATCTTAACCTTACAAGAAAAATGTAGCAACAAAAGCTCACAAGAAAGCACTGCCACACCAATAAGAATTTTTAAAAACCCAAACACAATATGAACACAAATTAATCAGATCAAATCATACAATTAACTGTGGAATGTTAAACAAAGAAAAATGACATCAACCTGCCATTGCCATAACATAATCAAAGAAATTGGGAATGATAATAATTTAGATTGATAATGATAATCAATAATCAAGACCAATATGTGGACCCAAAAGACAAAGCATTCAAAATCATTCATCTTTATCCTTAAACTATTTAATGAGAAAAGAGCACTTATCAATAAACTGAGGTTAACAAAATCATAAGCAGAGTGTACCTGCACTGCATTAAGTATTCTAGAATGATTGACACCAACGGGAGAAACTGGATACACGGCATTCTGTGTGCTTGGGACATCAAGAACTCCATTTTGCCAATGACCAGATTGGGTTTCCCCATTTCTGAACGTATACATTCCGAGTCCTTGCCTTCTACCCTCATGCCAGGTTCCTTCATAAAGATGGTCGTTCGCGAATCGATATACCCCAAATCCATGCATTTTGTCCGCAAAGTATTCACCAGCATATGTATCCCCATTTCTGATGAAACACACAGTTAGTTCTAAATGTATACATAACCCGCATACTTTTATCGGTGACAAAAAGAAAAAGGATGCTATTAACGCCCTGAGCAGTTCAGCTAAACAACAAAGAACTGACGGGTCTTCCTTAGAAGAGACGGATGCCAAATCTGAGAGAAATCAGAATGATGCATGCACAGTAGGATTAAGCTCGAAGTTTCGTTATAGGCATACCAATTAGGATTGTACTCACTGATACTGACAGCACAGTCTAGTTTGCATTGATAAAGCATATTGTATCTATCTAGATGTGGAAAAGAGTAGATAACAAAGTGCAGTGGTCAAAGAAAATATAGTCATTTTGCTTTTGTTAATTGTCTTAATTAAGTAGACCTACGAGGGATAAAAGAGAAGAACAAAAGAATAGTCACTGCATTTTATGTGGCAGTGAATAAAATTTCGGTATTATAAACCACAGTGGTATGATGAGATCACATTCTCTAGTCATCAAGTAAGAATATTGCAGTGACATCGTACAACAGACCATGGAGGAACTTTACAGCAGATGGCTGCTGCTATTAACATTGTAAGGGACTTTAAAATGGCAACTAAGGTACATAAATAGTTACAAAGATCTAATATGACATGAAATCACAAAGAAATCAATCCCAAATGGATTACAATAAGCCATGATGTAAGGAACACAATAGATCATTTTCCTTTTAGACATCCTAAAGAGTTTTCAAGCTTTGAGTGATATAAGGCAGGCTATGCAGATATGAAATTAAAATTTGCTAAGTACTAAAACCATAAATATTAAAAACTGGGGCATATAAAAATCTTCACTTTATAATTTTATTGTTTCATTTTCTATACTTATTGATTCTATTTGTCAGCTATGTTCTTAATGAACAGAATAAAAAATGCCCACGTTTATCAATCAAGTGACCAAAACCAGCAAGGAATTGGCAAAATATCTGAATCCAATGACAATCAAAAGGCTATTAACATGATTTACTTGGTGAGTTTCTGAATTAATTCATCATGTTTATGCTTATATTCAGCTGATTACTAACCAGTCAAAAGACAAGGAGACCAACCCCTTCCATATCTAAAATATAACAATCAGTATCACAAAATGCTTTATAATCTCTATAGCCTTCATTTCCTTTCTTTTTGCTACCCTTTATTCAACACAAATAGACAACAAGCACACATAGGAGTACAAACACTAGTATGGCATATCCATCAATTTTGTTTCACTCCGATTTTATGGATCTTAACAAGTTCTGAAATTATAGCTCAAAATCAAACAATTCAAATTTTCTTCCAACGATGAGTAAATTGAATGATTTGAATTTATGAAGGATCAGTTGTTGAATTTCAAGTTCAAAATTTGGTAAGGTGAATATCAAGGAGTTACTGCTCTGTTTGTCCCTAGGAATTTGTTCGTAAGTAAGTGGAATATGGAATTCCAAAGGAGGTAAAGAGGAATTTCTTAGCTTGCACTATTGAAACTAAACCTCGGATTCGTATGGGGAGTCTATTCTGAGTTTCCTCTTTTCCCATTTGTTACACAACAAGATTCAGCCAATGGCTGTGTTCGCCATTCTTCCCAGAAACCTTCTCCATCACTGGTAGAATTGTAGCTAGACTCTATGTCCTACATCTTGGGGATGCTTAATGCATCCCTTCATCAGTAGGTCTTAAAATTCCCGTTTATTTTAAGGCCTGATATCATTCACATGTTTTCTTTTCGGATCTCTTAGCGTATCTCTACATATGTTGTCAGATTAAATATTGTATTAATCCATTTTAAGTTTATTCCTACATCTCATTCCTAGAATGGAAATGCTTAAGACAGGTTAAAGTTCAAACAAAAATCATCCTGAAAAAGAAATCAAAACACTATCTCTGCAACATCCTGCATAAAATTCCTCACAATTCCGTGTGCCTATATCGAATACATGATCTAAGCAATCAACAAGAATAACTAACTAACAAAACCAATCATCAAACATATGCAATTTGTCATCCTAATCTTTATGCCCTGTAAAAGAATTTTACACTATCAGTGTAAATCCTCCAGAATTAAAATCAAGGAATTACCTGAAATGGTAGTGTCCAAGACCATGCTTAACCCCCCACTTGAACTCCCCAACATACTTGCTCCCATCATCACAAGTATGAACTCCACAGCCATGGCTCTGCCCACTCGACCACTCCCCGGCATAAACATCCCCAGTGTAGAATCTATAAACCCCGAAACCGTGCCTCAATCCCATCTTAAACTGCCCTTTATACCTGCTCCCTCTTGCCCATGTCTCCACCCCAAAACCCTCATACTTCCCATCCACCCAATCCCCTTCATACCTCCCACTCATACTATAATAATAAACCCCACTCCCCCAACACTTCCCCTTCCTTATCTCCCCCTGGTAAACGTCGCCGTTCGAGAACACCTGCTCCCGAAAACCCGTGGATCCACCGTAGGAGGAGCCCTGCTGTTTCTGTTTCTTCCTCCCCACGGCCCAGAAGACCGGCAGCAGCGGCCGCGGCCTGAATCGGCGGATGGAGGATGGGAGGCGTGGGAGGGCTAATTGAAGGGAAAAGAGCAAGGCCCCGGCGGCAGAGACGGCGGAGACGAACTCAAGAAGGAGCAAGAAGTTGTCAGGAAAGAAAACGATAATCAGATAGAACACAAAGAACGAGAGGATAACGATGGTGACGTGGAACCTCAGGCCGCGAATCGAAGGTAACTGAAACTGAATTCTGTTAGCGACTAACTGAATCCTGTTAAGCAATAACTGAATTCTGTTATTGTTATCACTTTTGGATGACGACGACGACGACGACGACGACGACGACGCCGCCGAAGACGTTGCTAGTTGGTAGAGGGTTGGGGATTTGGAGAGGGATTGGGTCAAGAGTGGTCTCTTGTAAGTTGTGGCGGTTTGAGTTTGGTGAGTTGGTTGGTTGAAAATGAAATCGGAAGAGACGCCACTGCTTTCTTTTCCGATCTGAACTTCGGATTTCTTATGATGCATTACATAATAATGAAGTGATTCACTTCTAGGGTTGATTTCTTCAGTAGTTGTTCAAGTACAGTATAATAATAATGTGGGGTTTTTATTTGTGCCAATGGGAGGGAGGAGTGACTTGTATTTATTGTTTTGGTGTTTGTATTGATGCCGTACATCAAAAGCGGCGTGCGCGAAGAGTTTAAGATTGGGGGAGTGAATGGATATTTAATGCTAGGTTTGTTTCTTGTTGTACCTTCTTAGGGAAGGTGCAATACGCCCTTAGCTTCTTCTGAACCGTTCATGCAAATGAAATTCAATTCACTCGGTCCTTCAATAATATTATTCTAGATTTGGCTTGTCTAAAAATGCATGAATTTGTAGGGGTTTTGGACGGCCACTCGGATCATCTAAATCCAACTCAATCTGATTATATTAGGAAATGTATCTTGGCGAATAACTGGATAAAATCTGGTTATACTTAATTTTAATTGATTTGAGTAATGAATTTGGAATTACGAAGTTCGAATCTATAATGTTACGATTATAAAACATTTTTTTTTTTATTAAAAATATAAAAAAATTTAAATTTTTAATGTATTTGTTTTATATTTATTAAATAAAAAATATTTAAAATATTTTACTAATAATAAGTTTATCATGTGTCCTAATAACATATGTTAGCTAAATCTTAAAAAAATATAGTATTTATATAATTTTTACTAACCTGATATTAATTTACTTATCATATCTTTTTTTTAGGCCTAGTTTGAGTAAACAACTTGAAAGTTACAGAGACATTAGAGAATGGGAGGTTGAATCTATAATCCTCTTTTACATTAATGGATTAAGCCTTTAATACCAATCTTACACTTAAAATTTGTTTGAATAGTGCAGCAAAAAATTTAAGAGACAATTTTATTTTGTCTTATAAATATTAGAAAACAGAACATTAGGAGAAAAAAGAAGATGACACAGTCATGTATCCTGGTTCAGTTGCTTTGTACAATGCAACCTACATCCAGTCTCCACCACAATAGAGGTGGAATTTTCACTAGAATCAAAGTATTACATATACCAATTCCTTAGGATTCACACAATCTCTTCTAGACTCTCAAGTTTCTTCCTAAACTTGATTTGGTTATGCACTTATGCTAATACTTAAACTCTTTACACTAAGTACTTACCCAACTTAGAAAAGGGCACCTCATAGGTACTTGACGGAAGTGAGAATTCACTTTTGGCTTTTCTCTCAAGTGTTTCACTCAACATTTTTCACTCTTAGACTTTTTCTCAATGTCTCTCTTTTAGCCTTTTACCTCTCAAAGAAAATATAGAAAGATATACATTGAAAATGAAATACAAACTGTAAAACATGAAGGAGATTAATGCATTAATAGCCTCTGTTGCTATAAGTTGAACCGGATTCAACTAACTCTGATTGAGTTCTTCATCTTGGCGGAATGCTTCTTTAACTTAGAAAATATTGTCCAAAATGTTGAACTTTTCTCAGGGAAGCTCTCAAAACAAAACCCAGATTTTGGTTCTCTCTCCTTACTTCTTTACCAGAAATATTTTTCTTTTTGTATCTTGTGTTGTGTCATGGTTAAGGTTTCTTCCAAGTCAACTTCTTAGATTTTGAACTCTGATAAAACCATCCCTTTTCTTTCTCCAATCAATCCCTAAATTAGGGATATCAAATCTAATTTTCTTGCTTGACCGTGGTCAACAGAGCAGCAGAGATGATCTTACTCAGTAATAATCCCAAATTCAAACCCTTGAAAATGTGTTTTGGCTTCAAGTAACTTTGTAAGCCATTGATTTTCAGCAGAAGTAATCAGATACTACTTTCTTCATTAATCCAGAAATAGTATCGCAGAAAGTTGGAGAATGAGTGAAGAAAATAAATTGCATGCAAATGGAAATAAATTACCTTTATCTTCTGACTTAGTTTAGCTTGCTTTGATTAGGGTGATTAGACATTTATTTTTGTGATTTATCCTTTCTCTTTCTTTCTGATTCTGACCGAAGCAAACTTGTGAGCATTGGTTTTGGAAAGCTTCAACTTAGTGAAATCTTCTTGGACTTGGGTTGGATATATTTTTCATTCATCCCAGCTGATTTCTTTCCTTTATTTCTTTGGGCTTTGAGAGTTAGAGAGCCTACCGAGATCTCTTTGGGCTGCAGCTATTTTGGTCTACAATCATTAACCAAGACAATCAAAACTAATTGGGTGTTTGACCCATTAGATCAATGTTTGTCATTATCAATTGAGTTAGTTAATTTCTTAACTCATCACAACTTAATTAAGCTCCTTTTGAAAAAAGAGTTTAAATAATAAATATTTATATTAAAAGTAACTTATAAATAAATTATTTTGTATTTGATTTTTTAGTTTTAAAAGTGTTTATTTTAAAATAAGAATCATAAATAAAATTTATTATAAAAAAAAGTCATTTGTTTTTAATTTCTCTATAAAAAAATTTTTATTATAAAAGAAGTCATTTTTTTTAACTTTTTTATAAATACTTACATAATTTTTAAAAAATTATATAATTTGATTTTGAAAATTGAACCAAATATTAATGTTATAACTTTTCATAAATTAAAAATTAAAAAAATTACTTATAAACCTATTCAAACGTCTCATTATTCTTGAAGAGCAAAGAAAAAGAGAAAGAGAGCACACTGAGCATGTAAAAGCTAAGAATCATAGATTGTATTACAGTGGTTTATGTTCTCTGAGCATGTAAAAGCTAAGAATCATAGTTTGAGTAAACAGTTTAATTAAACTTCTTTTGAAAAAAGAGTTTAAACAATAAATATTTATACTAAAAGTAACTTATAAATAAGTTATGAATTATTCTCCACATACAAGTTATTTTCCCATATAAGTCGTTACAAGTTATTTATATTCACGTGCATACGTTCTTCTTCGTACCGTTACTTCTCCTTCTTCTTTTTCTTCATTCACATAATAAAAAAACGAAGAGGAGGAAGAAGAAGAACACGAAAAAAAAGGAGGAGAAACGCAAAGAAGAATGAGAAGAAGAAAGAAGATGAGGAGGAAGAACGCGGGATACAAAGAGGAACGTGATTTTCATGCGCGCGTTATGAAAGTAGATTTTGTTAGGTTTGGGTTAACTTGTATGACTTGTATACCAAAAAGACTTGTATGTATATCAGTACTCATAAGTTATTTTGTGTTTGGTTTTTTAGTTTTAAAAGTGTTTATTTTAAAATAAGAGTGATAAAAAAATTTTATTATAAAAAAAGTCATTTGTTTTTAACTTTTCTATAAAAAAAATTATTATAAGAGAAGTCATTTTTTTTTAATTTTTCTATAAACACTTAAATAATTTTTTAAAAAATTATATAATTTGATTTTAAAAATTACACCAAATATTAATGCTATAATTTTTCATATATTAAAAATTTTAAAAATTACTTATAATCTTATCGTTCTATCCAAACGGACTCTTATTATGTTCTTGCAGAGCAAAGAAAAAGAGAAAGAGAGTGAACTGAGAATGTAAAAGCTACGAATCATAGATTGTATTGCAGTGATTTATATTCTCTGAGCATGAGATATATACAGTTCTCGTGCACATATATGATCATGCACAATAAAAGACTCTGGCTCGTAACAACTATATCAACCCAAGAATTCTAACAAATTTCACTCACTAACCAACTCTTGTTTACTAATAAATTTTTTATCCAAACTATGACTCTCCACAACACCCTCTGATCCCCTTCAAATTTAGATGGGAATTGTCACTAATCCTAATAAGTTTACTGCAAAACCTCTCAAACAATCTAATTGAAAGTGGCTTTGTTAATATATCTATCACTTGATCAGTTGCACAAATCATGTGATAATACTTCAGATCCTTATAAGGTTCTGAGCCGTTCGTTGATAATTTTAACGAGTTCATCATTGAAGTTGGCATAGAATTAGAGGAGCTCATTCCCGACTTTGCAAGAAGATCTTGAGCATATTTTGTTTGATTCAACATCAATGATCCCCTGTTAAGAAATGAAAACTCTAATCCAAGAAAAAAAATCTGCCCAAGTCCTTGAGAGGAAAAGTAGTGTTCAAATATTTAATTAAAGTTTCAATTTCAACAATATAGCATCAACAAGAAGGCGGAATAATATGATTGATGCACTGGTAATTAATGGAAGACGGGTCCGGAATCAAGTTAGAATAAAGATTACTATCAGAGATTTCTACAAAGATTTATATCATCAAGAACGTTCTCCTATGGTGGGTTTCAGAGATGGTCTGGTGGAGAAGATAGATGAGCAAAATGCTGTGACTTTAGAAGTACTATCATCGGCTGAGAAGATCTGAGAGGCTGTGTGGGACTGTGAGTCATCTAAGGCACCAGGTTGTGATGAGTACAACATGAATTTCATTAAGAGATGCTGGGGTGAGATTGGGGCAGAATTCACGGCAACAGTGTTGGGGTTCTTTCAGACATCCAAGCTACCAGAGGACTCTAATATCACTTGGGTGACACTGGCACCAAAGTTCATTGGTGCGGAGGAAATCAAAGACTTGCGACCTATTAGTATGGTGGGATGCGTTTACAAGGTTATCTCGAAGGTCCTAGTTAGGAGGATGAGATCAGCGATGCCAGCGTTAGTAGGGAAGACTCATAGTGTATTTGTAAAGGGAAGAAAAAAACATGATGGGGGCACTTATCGCATGTGAAACAATAAACTGGCTCAAACTGAGGAAAAAGGAGGCAGCAATAATCAAGTTAGATTTTTAAAAAGCCTACGATAGGTCAAGTGGAGCTTTGTGGACATTGTGCTGCAAAAGATGGGGTTTGGACAGAAATGGAGATCATGGGTTATGGAGTGTGTGACCACTGTTTCGATGTCGGTTCTGATAAATGGCTCGCCATCTAAGCCGTTCAAAATGGAAAGAGGCTTGAGACAAGGTGACCCTCTGTCACCCTTCTTGTTTGTTCTAGTAGTGGATGTACTGCATCGTATGATTGGAGAGGCAGTCAGGAATGGACGGATATCACCTTTGTTGGTTGGTAGAGACAATATAGAATTGTCACACCTTCAGTTTGCTGATGATACTATACTATTCTGCCCACCAGAAGAGGAGACTATTAAGCATTACAAGCAGATGCTGAGGTGCTTTGAGTTGATGTCAGGACTTAGTATCAATTTTGATAAGTCCAGTTTGATTCCAATCAATTGTGATGAGTACTGGGCCTAATGTATGTGCAACTTGTTGGGTTGTAAGGGAGACACTCTTCCAGTTAAATACCTTGGAATCTCTTTAGGTGCAAATCCGAGGTTGGTGAAGTCCTAGAAGCCTATCATAGACAAAGTGGAGGGGAAGCTCAGTCTGTGAAAAGCTAAAGTGTTAAATAAACCTGGGAAATTGGTGCTTATCAAATTAGTCTTAAATAGCTTGCCAGTGTATTATTTGAGTCTGTTCAAGATGTCAAAAGCTGTTGTTGAGAAGTTGATTTCATTGTAGAGAAGATTCCTATGGTGTAAGGAAGATGGTCAAAATGGTATGGCTTTGGTAAGATGGAAAGTGGTGCAGACCCCTAAGAAGCTAGGAGGATTGGGAGTTGGGGATGCTGTGATTTGAAACACTACCATGTTATTTAAGTGGTGGTGGCGGTTTGCAAAAGAAAAGTGCTCGTTGTGGAAGAAGATAGTGTGTTCCTGCCATAATCTGAACCCAAATGAGTTACTATCAACTCAAGTACTACCTGCTAGAGGAGGCCCATGGAAGGATATAAGCCAAGTACATATCACGAATCAACAGATTAAGGATAAGATGGTCACAGGCTTGTCAATAGAGGTGGGTGATGGGCAACAGACTCGGTTTTGGGATGATGTTTGGCTTCTCGGTGGACCTCTAAAGGATCGGTTCCCGAGGCTCTTCTCTGTTTCAAACCAAGGTGGATCTGTTATAGGGGATTGTGGGTTTTAGGATGGGTTAGAGTGGATTTGGAATTTTTAATGGAGGTGTGAGCTCTTTCAATGGGAATTGGAACTTCTGAGCCAATTGCATGTGGCTCTGAGACCTGTGAAACTAATACACAACAGAGAAAATAGAGTGGTGTGGAAATATGATAGGGAAGGTATTTTTTCAACTAACTCGTTTGTGCAGGTGTTGTAGGAGAAAATGCTACCAGAGGAGATAACCAGTTTCAGTTTTACTATGACTGTTTGGAAAGGTTTGGTTCCACCAAGAGTTGAGCTATTTGCTTGGTTTGTGCTGATAGGCCGAGTGAATACAAAGGAAAGGCTAAGCCAGTTTGGTGTTATCACTCAGGAAGATAATGTTTGTGTGTTATGTAATAATGATGTGGAACATGTACATCACTTGTTTTTAGGCTGTACTTTTGCATGGCAGGTGTGGAGTGCTTGGATTTCAGCTTTTGGCCGACAGTGGTCTTATCCGGGTTCGATGAAAGAGCACTTTTTAAGCTGGACAGAGGAACCGAGGAGTAAGGAGAATCAAAGGCAGCGGTTAAGGTGCTTCTGTGCGATTCTCTGGAATATCTTGATGGAAAGAAATAGGAGGATCTTCCACAATATAAGCAAAGGCATTGAAGAAATTATCAACATGACCTTCATTAGCGTTAACGAGTGGAGTGGTGTGGATCCCCTTTGTTGTTGATGGCTATGTCAGAGATGACTTGGGGATTGGGTTCGTGTTGTTGTTTTTAGTTATTTGGATTGTTGACTGACCTGTTTGCTCCACCTTATTGTGTTGAGCTTTGTTTTTCAAAAAAAATGACCAAGATATTATCTACATAAGTTAGAAGATATATAATAGAAGAAAAAATTTTTTAATGAAAAGAGATACATCTGATCGAGTATTTTGAAATCCACACATGTAGAAGGTCGCTGCCAAAGTTTGAAACCAAGCTAAAAAAGCTTGTTTCAAACCATAAATAACGTTGTGTAACTCACATACCATTGTAGAATCAGATTACATATACATTTTTTTGTCGGGCAATCCATTGAAAAATGCAATTAATGTATTATCAAAATCAAATCGTCTCATGATTCAACTATGAGTCAAGACAAGAGTAAGAATCACTCTTATGGTTATAGGTCAAATAACTGGACCGTATACTAGTTTATGATCGATTTCTTCGACTTAGTAAAAGTCTTTTGCAACTAAGCGAGTCTTATAACGAATTATCTCTCTCATTGAATTATAAAATAGTATTTTAATAATATTATTGATAGAATAATTCTTAAAAGATTTTAAAAATTGACAAGCGTGTTTCTGAATTTGTAGGGAATATATTTTCGACAAAAAGATTGCTGAGGTAGCCATCATATTTGGATAATATGGCATATTTTCTTAGCTAATTACTAAGTTAGCTTTTATAATTAATTTTTAACAATTACAAGTTGGATCCTTAATTTTTAACAATTAATTTTAGTCTTTCTCTTTTTTCTTCTTCTTCTTCCTCCTCCTTCTTCTTTATTATTTTTTTCTTTTCTCATTTAATTTCTTCTCATCATTTTTTTTCTTTTCCTCCTTTGTTATTATCATCATTATTATTATCTTTTTTTTTCTTACTTCAACATCACATAATTAATTTAACGACAACAAAAATAACACAAGAATTTTAGGTTAATTAGACACACAAAAATCTGGTCACTACTTGACGAAGGAAAAATGTCGGTAAAGAATTTTCACTAAAATAATCGCGTTGCAAGTTTAGATCTAAACCGACAATTAAGACTCAATCAACGTTTAAATTGTTTGTCACTTAAGCAAACTCAATAAAAATAACCAAAGTATTTAAACATCGGGTCGTCTCTCAAAGGAATTGCAGGGAAGTGTAGTTTATTATTGGCTATGAGGTATATTTTAGGGTTTTTGTAATAAGAAACAAGAAAGTAAAATGGCAAAAAAATTAACTAATAACTAAGAAAAGTCCTAGCAAGAGGTAAGAATTGGAATTCTTATCCTCATTATCATCCTAAATTGTGATGGTAAATGTAAATTGTCTTCACTTAGTTAACCTCTAACCAATGAAAGAAAGTCAAGTGCGTACAATCAACTTGAGTTCACAAGTCCTAGTCAAACCATAATGAAAGACTAGATTTAGTGAAATTCAAACTAACCGGCAATCTTCAATTACCATTCAACAAGAGACTTTAACAATTTAAGAGTCTCCAAATCATCAACCCAAATCAAGAATACAAAAATCTATTCTAAAATTCAACCAAGTATTTCATCAAACACTTGGAAGGCACCAAATAAAAACGTAGAAAATTAACAAGAAATATTAAATCTAAACTACCAAATGCAAGAATCAATAACTAACAATTAAAAAAAGAAGCCATAAACATGAAATACTTTAGATTGCATTAAAAGAGAATTAAATCTAACAAAAAGAGTTGGTAAACTAAATTGGAAAAATAAAGAAATTAACAAGAGAAGATAGACTAAGATACTATAACAATAAAAGGTAGAAGAAAACTAAATTAAAACAAGATAAAATTCTGAAGCTAAGAAGAAATAAGACTAAAATGCCTAAAACCTAGAGAGAGGAGAAAACCTCTCTCTCTAAAAACCTACATCTAAAACCTAAAGTGTGAAGGAATGAAGAGTGAATCCCCCTTTCCAGCTTCACTTTGCAGTCTCTTGTCTTCATTTTTGGGCCTGAAACTGGGTCAAAAGCAGTCCAGAAATCGCCCCCAGCGACTTCTCTTTACTGAGGCACATGACGATCGTCACGCGTACGCGTCAACCACGCGTACGCGTCGCTTGGACTCTGCAATGGCCATGCATAGGCTTCAGCCACGCATGCGCGTCATTTGGTTATGGCTTGGTCACGCGTACGTGTCAGCCATGCGTGCGCGTGAACACCAGCTTCTCAAAACTTCAATTTCTTGTGTTCCTTCCACTTTTTCATACTCCCTTTCCATCCTCAAAATCATTTCTGCCCTATAAACTCTGAAAACACTTAACATACATATCATGGCATCGAATGGTAATAAGAGAAGAATAAAAATTAGCGATTTTAAGGCCTAAGAAACATGTTTTCAATCATAGCACAAAATTAGGAAGGAAACTTAAAAACATGCAATTTACATAAATAAGTGTGAGAATAGTTGACAAAATCTACTCAATTTAATCCAAAATATACCATAAAATAGTGGTTTATCAATCTTCCTACACTTAAACATTAGCATGTCCTCATGCTAACCTCAAGGGAAACAAAAGAGTGAAGGGAGGATGGTAAGACTTATGCAATGCCACCTATCTATATAAATACAACTACATGCTAAATGTTTCTACCTACTTGGTTAAAAGTAAACAAATCTTTCAAGAACAAATATAAACTGGATTTCACTAATACAAATCTCAAAATGAAGTACAAGTAGACTTGTAAGAAGAAAGCTCATGAAAGCCGAGAACAAAGAATCGAGCACCGAACTCTCACCGGAAGTGTATACACCCTAATGGCTCAAGTGTTTAAGGTTCGATTCTCTCAATTCTCTACTAATCTTGCTTTCTAAAACTTGTTCTTCTTCTACCAATTGACAAAAATTTAATGCACGAATACACATATCAAGAGGTCTTTTAAGGGTTGTAATGGGGTTAGGGTCAATGTAGGAATGTATTTGGTTAAGTGGACTAAAATTCGAATCCTTGATTAACCTAAACTTCTCACCTAACCTAAGACAATCCATGTAATCAAAATAAAAAATCTAACTACCCATTAACTATCTTTTGCCACATATTCATGCATCCCAAATTTGAGTACAGTACATATGCATTGCTACACCATTTACTTTGGAGCATTTTGTCCCCTTTTTATTGCTTTTTTTTCTTTTCTTTTTATTTTTTTTCTTATTTTTCTCAATGCATATGATTAAGGTATTGAATGCAAGAATATCTGCTCAACTATCTTTCTCACATTTTCACAAAAATATATAATACCCAATTCTCAAACCAAGTATTCTCCAAACCTAAATTCTCTACACTTAATTCATGTAAATCTCACTAGTCTAAGCTAACCAAGGATTCAAATTAGGGACATTTATTATTTTTTGCTTAGAGTTAATGATGTGCTAAAATAAAGAACAAATGAGATACAATAGGCTCAACATTAGATTGCAAAAGATGATGAAAGGGTAAGGTCATATGGGTATGTGAGCTATAGTGAAACAAGGGTCTCAATCACATAAGTGCATACATATATCAAACAATGGAAATATAGAATCAAGCAAGACAAAGATTACAGTCTTAGAGAGAACAACACACGCCAAAATAAAATATTGGTTGATAAGATGCAACCAATCAAATAGGTTCAAAAATCTCACTGGGCTTGTGTGTTTGAGCTCTAAAACCATGTTCCAAATTAAATTTCTTTAAGCAAGTTCAACAAAAATTTTAATTGAAATTAGTAAAATACCCTAAAATAGTTTCTTGAAAAGGAAATCATTACTTCAACTAAGTAGTACCTAAATGCAAGCAACTAACTAACCATGCAATCTATCATGCAATGCAACAACTAACTAACAAAGAAGAGTAAGAATTGGTGTTGAAAAGAAAAATTGTTACCCATGGAAGTCGGTCCCGACTTGGGCTGCTTTTGACCCAGTTTCAGGCCCAAAAATGAAGACAAGAGGCTGCAGAGTGAAGCTAGAAAGGGGGATTCACTCTTCATTCATTCACACTTTAGGTTTTAGATGTAGGTTTCTAAAGTGAGAGGCTCTCTCCTCTCTCTAGGTTTTAGGATTTTTAGTCTTATTTCTTCTTAACTTCAGAATTTTATCTTACTTTAATTTAGTTTTCTTCTACCTTTTATTGTTCTAGTATCTTAGTCTATCTTCTCTTGTTGATTTCTTTATTTTTCCAATTTAGTTTACCAGCTCTTTTTGTTATCTCATTTATTCATCAAAAAAGGCGCATTCTTTGAAGTCAGAATGGATTTTCCTTGATATCTAACGTAATGAATCAAAGGATCCTTGAAGGATAATAAGGTAGACAAAAAATTATTCGAAAAGACTTCTACAAGATGCTCTATTTTTGTATAGAAATCTTTACAGGCCTCTTGAATATTCTATTTACTTCATTTTTTCTTTGATTTTTTTGTAGAATGCGACTTTTTTAGTGCTGTCTTTTGCTGACTTTCGAATTCGTTGTTGGAGAAAGCGAAAAGGATTCCTTTTGGTTGTCACATCTTGTCACCCTGTCTGGGCTATCTGTTCGTAATGCTTCCTTCTTTTCTTCGATTGAATGAAGTCCTTCTGAACTGGAATCATGAATTGGACTCGAACCAATATCTCTTTTGCCTTTAGTCGATCATGATGGGAAGACCCCGCTGCCCAGGATCTCGGCACCCCTCCCCCCTTTCTAATGAGGGGAGATTTAATTCCCTTTTAATGCAATCTGAAGTATTCCATGTTTATGGCTTCTTTCTTTAATTGTTAGTTATTGATTATTGCATTTGGTAGTTTAGATTTAATATTTATGGTTAATTTTCTATATTTTTATTTAGTGTCTTCCAAGTGTTTGATGAAATAATTGGTTGGATTTTAAAATAGATTTTTGTGTTCTTGACTTGGGTTGATAATTTGGAGACTCTTGAATTGTCAAAGTCTCTTGTTGAATGATAATTAAAGATTGCCGGTTAGCTTGAACTTCACTAAATCTAGTCTTTCATTGTGGTTTGACTAGGAGTTGTGAACTCAAGTTGATTGTACGCACTTGACTTTCCTTTATTTGTTAGAGGTTAACTAAGTAAAGGGTAACTAAGTAAAGGGAATTTACATTTACCATCACAATTGAGGATGATAACGAGGATAGGAATTCCAATTCTTACCTCCTGCTAGGACTTTTCTTAGTTATTAGTTTATTTTCTTGCCATTTTACTTTCTTGTTTCTTATTACAAAAATCCCAAAATATACATCATAGCCAACAATAAATTACACATTTACACTTTCCTGCAATTTCTTTGAGAGACGACCCGAGATTTAAATATTTCGGTTATTTTTATTGGGTTTGCTTAAGTGACAAACAATTTAAATGTTAATTGAGGTTTAATTGTCAGTTTAGATATATACTTGCTGTTAGAATATAATTATGATCAATTAGGATCAATTAGTATTATTTAGTATATATGAATATTTATTATAGGTGATTACGTCTTTATTATTACGATTCTCTTAGTACCTATAAATACCCTTTATATTGTATCATTCTAAACAACTTGAATAGACAACTTGATTACATTCAATAATATACAAATCCTTACTCCAGTTTAGTCTCTTGTTTCTAACATGGTATCAGAGCCATGGTATCCTCCTTGAAGAGGATATGTTGTTTTTCTTGCGATGAAATCACCGTAGTTTTTGCACTTTTTTTTCTATGCCATTTTTCTTTACCTTTTGTCACTCCTTTGATGCTTTTTCACCTTACCGACTAGCCTATTCTCTCCGTCTTGTATCTTTTCGAGTTGAATGATCAAACACCAATGTCATCCGCTGTTTTCCTATTCTCATGAAGAAATCATATAGATTTTGCTCTCTTTCGGCAGTTCCGTCTGCATTCTCTCGTGATAGTTCCGTCTGCGTTCTCTCGTGGCAGTTCCATCTGCGTTCTCTCGTGACAGTTCCGTTTATGTTCTCTTGTGGCAGTTCGATTTGCGTTTCGTTTGTATTTCTTTGTGGCAGTTCCGTCTGCGTTTCTTTCCGGCAGTTCCGTCTGCACTTCCTTCAGATAAGCGGCAGTTCCGTCTGCCCTTCCTTCAGACTAGTGATAGTTTCGTCTGTGCTTCCTTCAGATAAGCGGCAGTTCCATCTGCGCTTCCTTCCAGTAGTTCCGTCTGCACCCGTTTTAGAGAGTTTATGTATTTTTTTTTCTTTTTTCTCTTTATTTCGTTATTTTAAATAAGTTTCAAACTCAAGTTGTCACTTGAGTTTGAGGGGGGATGTTAGAATATAATTAGGATCAATTAGTATTATTTAGTATATCTGAATATTTATTATAGGTGATTACGTCTTTATTATTACGATTCTCTTAGTACCTATAAATACCCTTTATATTGTATCATTCTAAACAACTTGAATAGACAACTTGATTACATTTAATAATATACAAATCCTTACTTCAGTTTAGTCTCTTGTTTCTAACACTTGCAACGCGATTATTTTAGCGAAAATTTTTTACCGACATTTTTTCTCCGTCAAGTTTTTAGCGCCGTTACCGGGGATCGAACCCGAGTCACCCGCGTGACAGGCGGGAATACTCACCACTATACTATAACGACAAAAATTAAGAATAAAAATTAGCGATTTTAAGGCTTATGTTTTCAATCATAACACAAAATTAGGAAGGAAACTTAAAAACATGCAATTTACATGAATAAGTGTGAGAATAGTTGACAAGATCCACTCAATTCAATCCAAAATATACCATAAAATAGTGATTTATCACTACTTGAGCCACATATAATGTTTTTTTACCAATTGCTACATAAACAAGTATTACATTGGGTATAGTACTAAATTGGTCCCTTACATTTGGACGTAATCCTATTTTAGTCCTTAAGGTTTAAAGTGTCCTATTTGAATCCAAAAAAATTTAATTTAGCTTCAATTTAGTCCCACAATGAGATCAAAGTTAAATAATTAACGAAATGTCCTACATGACAGCAGTACAAGAACAAGGTCGATAATTTGGAGAATAAATACAAGCTTCAGAGGTACAAAATCAACTGTGGATGTATCAATACATTTATTTATTATTATCCTTAGTTCTATAGAAAATATTTCATTTAAATTATAAAAAATGATAAATAAATGTATTGATGCATCCACGGTTGATTTTGTGTCTCTGAAACTTATACTTATTCTCCAGATTATCGATCTTGTTTTTGTACTGCTGTCATGTAGGACATTTCGTTAATTATTTAACTTTGACCTCATGATGGGTCTAAATTGAAGCTAAATGAAACTTTTTTGGATTCAAATAAGACACTTTAAACTTTAAGAACCAAAGCAGGATTACGCCTAAACGTAGGGGACTAATTTAGTACTTTACCCTATTACATTTTGTCTTTGTTGATTTATAATCGTATTTGTAGCTACTGATATGTCTTACCTGTCCCTAATAATTAATTCTCCCTGACCACGTCCTATAGAGATCATTGAATCAATAACAATAAATCTTGTTAGAAAAGGCTTATATACGGAACGTCTTGAAATAATGTCGAGAGCTGAAGATTCAATTAATCGAGATTCGAAAGATGAAATTTCTCTTCGACCGTCAATTAGTTTAACCAAAGCATTTATAATTCGACCCAAATAAGCTTCACTTACTGGTATATGGGCAATTTTTTCTGTTGCTTTTATCGAACTTCCTTATTGTATCATCAAACCATTACCCTTTAATACAACACTAACATTATTTGATTCCGATATGTTGGAAATGACATCGAATTTTTTAATAAATGATACAAAAAATCTTTAAGAATCATCCATCCAAAATTTTAATTCATTCAATCAATAAAATACATTTAAATATATTTAAAAAAATAATTTGTTACAAATGACACAATAATGGCTAGACCTCTTATATATGAGTTTAATATCACTCAATTAGTTCAATGATAAGAAAAATTAGTTAATTTTTTTGTTATGGTTAAAAAAATTCGATGTCAAAATTAAGAAACTTCTTGAGTCACAGTAAAAAAAATTTGGTGCTATTTTTCTAATAAATTCTATACAATTTAAAATTTCTCTTCCTCTTTTTCTTATCGATGTAGTCTTTTTCTTCTTTTACTTGTTTCACATTTTCATCATTCTTCTTATTTCACCCTCTTAAGAAGACATGTGTCACACTTAAAAAATTTTGGTATCAAAATTAAGAAATTTCTGTGTCACGGTTAAAAAATTTCAGTGCTATTTCTATTAAATTATGCACAATTCAAAACTTTCCATCCTCATCATCTTATTTCACATTCTCATGATTTTTTTTATTTCACACTCTTAATAAGAATATGTGTCATAATTAATAAATTTTGATGTCAAAATTAAAAAAAGTTCTTATCTCATGGTTGAAAAATTTCGGTACTACTTTTTGAAAAAATTCTACATATTCAAAACTTTTCCATCATCATCTTCTTCTCCATCATCATTTTTTTTTCTTTTTCTTTTTCATCTTTTTCTTTATGTTTTATTTATTCATAATTCTTCTTATTTCACCTAATAAAAAAAGAGGGAAAAAATAAAGCAAAGAAGAAAAAAATAAGAAATACTATAATAACTAAGGTAATGTTTGGTTGATGTCTATGTCGTCCATTTTTTATTGAGACATGGACACGGTAGCACATGCCTACTGTTTGGTCATGTGAGACATAAATTTTCGAAGGACAAGGAAAGACACAGATAGACAGAGACATTAAATTTGTGTACCTCTAATTTGCTAAGACACTGAGACATAATTTGTGAGACACTAATTTTTTATTCTTTTATTCTTATTCAATTTTTAAATTTTCAAATTTTGTCTTCCTATCTTTTCAAACCTTTTTTGAATGAAGGGTAATTTAGTCTTTTCTAAATATTTGTGTGTCTTGTTCATTATTTTTGCCAAATATAACATATAGACACAAATATTTTATGTCTATTAATCTATGTTTTTAATATCTGTGTCTATATCTCATCTTATACATCAATCAAACAGAGTTTAAGAAGAAAAGGAGAAGAAATAAAAAAAAATATAACAATAGCCACAACAACAAAAGAATGACGATAAAGAGAAAACGCACGAACAAAAAAATGTTAAAAAAAAAAAACTTGTGATTTACATGTTCATTGTACTAGTAATTTTTGTTGAGTTTGAACTTTGTTAATTAAATTTAGTTGATAAAAATATTTGAATATATAATAAGACCGTTTATTAATATATTTTTTAACTAAATAATCAAGTTACTAAATAATTAAATTCATCATAGTAGAATAATAAAACTTATAATAAATGAATAATACAACTTATTTACAATTAATACAATAAAACTTTTTTTTATCACATGTTAAATATATATTAATATATTTTTTTATCACATGTTAAATATATACAATAAAAATTTGTTAATTGAATCTAGGCGTCGTGAAATATCTTGCCTTAACCCAGTGCTGCGGCAGTTCTGCTACCTTTCTCTTCTTCTCTTTTCCTTCTCTGCTCTCTCACTCCGCCGCGCCGGCGTCGCTGCTCCGTTTAGTCCATTCAACTCCTGCGCCGCCGCCGTTCTCCATTTCCCCCTGCATCGCTGCTCAGCGACCCGCATCGTTGCCACCACCCCCGGCGTCTCTTCCACTCGCTTCGCCGTCGTCCCTCACCTCTGCAGCCGCTTCTCCCTCGTCCCTGCCTCCTGGTAAGATTCACTGCTCTCTCATTTTCTGCTTGGATTTTGGCATTTTCTTTCATGAATTTGATTTTATCCCAATTAATAATAAGTTTCTGATCATGTAATTTATTTTTACATTTAAAAGTATATTTTGCTTCATGAATTTGATTTTGATTTTGTGATGTTGTTGGCTGTAACAGGCTGTTGGTGTTTGTTAATATATGCAGATATGCGGTTCTGATTTATTAAATTGTTCTATTTTTTGTTTTGTTATTATATTATTGTCTATTTTTCTTATTGTACACTAAAATCCTATTAGTGTTTTTTTTTTCCATGATTGATTTGCTTTGTTTTTTGTATTTATATTGTACATTTAGATTTGTGTGGAATTGCGAATTGTATTTCAATAACAATATTATATTTATTAATCAATTAGTAAGGAGACTCATTTTTGGCATTTCACAAAGAGAAGTAGTTTTCTTGCTGCTCATTATATTTGCTTCTTTTTTCATAACGTTACTTGTCATTTACACTTGGATCAAGATCCTCTAACGTGTGGGAAGGAATTGGTAAAATGATAAAATGAGGGATTAATCACTCCTAAATTAAGTAGTGGGGCTCACATGTGATGGAAGTTACAAATTCAATGATGATTAACTCCTTACTTTATTATTTTACCAATTTTCTCACTTTAGAGAATCTAAATTCTTTATACTTAAACTTCTTTTATATATATATTGAAAAAATATTGTATTGGTATTTTTTTTTCTTTTTTTTGAGGTTATTTTTGGGCCTTTTAAAGTTGCCAATGTATTAGTTTTACTTTCAACAGATGTAACACAGAATTTCTAGCTTCAATTGAGTGTCTGAATTTTAAGGGAACTACTTTTTGTTTATGTTTATTTATCTTTTGTTTCAGCAGAAGTGATAAAGGAGAGTTAAGGACTCAAGGCCTTTGTTGTTGAACACAATGAGTACCATTCACATTTGTCTGAACCATTCAATTTCTCAATCATCTTACAACATTAGGAAACTATTCAATTTGGAGAGAGAAAAAGCTTCGGCCAGAGGAAGAGCAGCAGTTATTCGAACGAATTGCAAAAGCGTTGTTCCGAAGGCATGCCTTAATGTGGATGTTGAAGCAGCTAGTGCCGGGAAGGTAGGATCAGCAAAGGCTAATGCAGTGATTGAGATGGAAGGGAAGTATTTAGTGGGAACGTATGCTAGAGCACCTGTGGTTCTTGAGAGGGGGCAAGGTTGTAAGGTATATGATGTCGAGGGGCGAGAGTATTTGGATTTGAGTGCCGGGATTGCTGTCAATGCACTTGGGCATGGGGATACAGAATGGTTGAAAGCAGTCGTATCACAAGCCGGCACCCTTACTCATGTCAGCAATATGTATTATACAATTCCTCAGGTGTGTGGATGCCATGATTTTCTAAGCTATGGGCCTATAAATTAACTTCAATGCCTTAGAAATCATAGAACATTTTATAATTTTGAACTCAATTTTTCTGGTGTGAGGTATGCGATTATTTATCTGTCTGTCTGTGTTATGTCTACATTATGAAATTGCCATCAATTTCTTAGAAATTATGGGGAAAAGAATTTAATCAATGACTGTGATTTTCATGGTTTGTTACTTTGTTTGAAAACACTAGTCTTCTTAGAACACATAGAAGCAACTGCAGGGGAACAAATACCGATTTGTTTCATTTGTTGTTTATTATAGATAATTCATGATTTTGCAGAAGACAACAAATTTGAAATTCGTTAGTAATTTTTTTTTCAACACCAGGTTTGGATCATTGGACATGGGAATGACTATTAAATTGTTTATTGGTTCCTTCATCTGGTGCATGTCAATTATTGTCTTAATGGATGAAGAATTGAGTGCAATTAAATTTCTCTAGAAATGTTTGGAAGAGATTGGATTTCAGGATTTGATTGATAGAAGTTTGGTTAGCTTAATTGTGATATACCACAATTTGTGAGAAAAAGAAAAATTTCAGTATTGAAGCTGTCTTTTTCATAGTGGAAGTTGCTAAATCTTGAGAAACTGAGTTATTGTTGTCAAACATCTGTAAACTAAAAAGAGTATGAAGTGCTTATAAAACTTCTGAAAACCTAGAACTATTGCAAGGAAAGAAAAAAGGTACAACAATTAAAAAACGGAAAAACAAAATATCAGATGAAGCATGGTGTACATTACATTGTTTAAAGCTTTCTATGGCTAATTTGTCATATATATTGAAATAAGTTTATTAGTGTTGCATAATAGAAGCAATCCAAAAGGTAGTTAAATTGCTCCCTGCGTTTTAGACCCTACTTTTCAAGTGTTTATAGAAACTAATGCACTGCATTTTATTTACCTAATAAAAATAATGAAGTTCATTATCCCATTGTCTATCTTAATTATAACTGAATATAGTCTTAATTATGCTTTACTTCATGTCATGTTCTGCATGTGTTTCCATGCAGCATCGCATTAAACCTTTATCCATTTCTACATTTCTTGTCATTGATGCAGATAGAACTAGCAAAGCGTCTAGTGGCTTGTTCTTTTGCTGATCGTGTATTTTTCACTAATTCCGGAACCGAAGCTAACGAAGCAGCTATTAAATTCGCAAGAAAGTATCAGAGGCATACATGTACTGACGGAAAAGCAGCGGCAACAGAATTTATAGCTTTTAGCAACTGTTTCCATGGGAGAACAATGGGAGCACTTGCTTTGACTAGTAAAGTGCATTACAGAGCACCTTTTGAACCTGTTATGCCCGGGGTGACATTTGTAGAGTATGGAAATGCAGATGCTGCAATAGAACGGATTAAGCAGGGGAATATTGCTGCAGTTTTTGTCGAGCCAATCCAAGGAGAAGGTGGAATATACAGTGCCACAAGAGAATTTTTAGAGTCTCTACGCCGAGCTTGTGATGAAACTGGGGCACTTCTTGTGTTTGATGAGGTATGCACCACTATCTAATCTTTAAGTTTAATTGCATTTGTGTAGTAGACAGATGCCTTATGTTGGTGAATTTCTTTCAAATCAGAAATTTGTGCAAGTAAACCAAATATCGAAGGGTTTTATTTTGATCGGTTTCACTTGCATTATGATTCCTGGAAAAAGATTGTCTAACATCCCTCTATTGTTGATGATTTTGTCATTCAAAATGGTTAGTTGGCTTGTTTTCTCTTTTTCATTTTGTTGATCTTGTATTGATTGAAACATTGTGAGAATAAAGTTGTGAGTAATTCTTTTATATTTCCAATGCATTAAGTACATTAAAACTTCAAAAAAATTCATTGTTATCTTCTTAATGTGTTCTCAGAGCATCTTTTAGCTAAATTCAAAACTTATTTAACTCTAAAAATTAATGAATTAGCACATTTGATTATTCTTTTTGATTTTGTAGGTCCAATGTGGTCTAGGTCGATCTGGGTATCTTTGGGCACATGAGGCATATGGTGTCTTCCCAGATATCATGACCCTTGCCAAGCCTCTCGCCGGCGGTCTGCCCATTGGAACGGTCCTAGTGACCGAGAGAGTCGCGTCTGCTATAAATTATGGTGACCATGGAAGTACTTTTGCAGGAAACCCTCTAGTGTGTAATGCTGCTCTTGCTGTTTTGGATAAAATCTCAAAACCTGAGTTCCTCTCTTCTGTATGCAAGAAAGGCCTATATTTCAAAGACCTACTTAAGCAGAAGTTAGGAGGAAACAGACATGTCAGAGAAATCCGTGGTCTTGGCCTAATCATAGGGATCGATCTAGATGTACCTGCCTCACCCCTTGTCGACGCGTGCCGAAATTCCGGCCTCCTGGTATTAACGGCTGGAAAAGGAAATGTTGTTAGGCTTGTTCCACCATTGATCATAACTGAGCAGGAGATTGAGCAAGCAGCTGAAATTCTATCCCAAGCTTTGCCAGTTCTTGATGAGGATAATCAAAAGTAAGAAATTATGAGAAAGAGGGAATTGGCCTTTTATTTGTAACTTCATTGGTTCTATATCTGTCGACTAGGTTAAAGTCCATGGACTTTTCTGCATGAATGTAATCTCCATCATAAGAATATTGTAGCAATGATGAATAATATGTCTTGAATAAGGAGAAATAGTTGGTCTAAGATTAACAAATGAATCTAAATTTGACAATCATATAGTAATAGTTAATGTGAAAAACAAACAATCTTATTAAATTTGACAAAATATTATTTTATATGCGATCAAGTATAAATTATTTTATATCCATTAATTCATTCAAGTACAGTATAACTAATACAAAAACTGAATATTTCATTTAAAAGGAGATGGGTAAGTTAATTTACTTTAAACATTTCAAACATTGTTAAGGTTAATAATATCACTTATATATATATATATATATATATATATATATATATATATATATTTGTCAAAAGTTAACATAATGCATGTTTCTATGTCATTAAATTGTTAAAAAATAATTAAAAAAAGATCTTTTATAAAATTTTAGTGCGCCTGGCAAATTTTTCTAAATAAAATTAAAAGTATTTAAAAAATAAAAGAAAATATTTTTTTGAAAAGATACAATTTTCTCTTTTCTAACATAATAAAGAAATAATTTTATATTATTATGTCTAAATATAATTAATAAATAAAAAATATTTTTATATGAGATATCTTACTTTTTATTTTTTATTTATTTTTTAAATAAGACCATTAATTTGTTTTTGAAAAAAGAAAAGAGTTTATTCAAATAACCTCATAGTATTTATGGACAAAGGGAGCATATCTGTATATACGAGTTCCAAAAACAAAAACAAGTCAACTACTCAATGAGTTCTCAGAAACTTAAGGATGATGGATAGATTTCCTTAATGTATATAAAAATTTAAACAGATTCACATTTTTTATATTTTCTTTAAAAACTTTGTTTTTGTAATATTTTAAGTAATCATTTATTAACAGTACCCTTATTTAATTTGAGTAATTAAAATTAGATACTACTTGAGTAAGTTTGAACGGGTAGAATAATCTTAGAAGTTTGAACAATCTTACAACCCCATTAACTGAGTGGAGAGAGCATTATGTAAAAAACCATGTAATTAATAAGTCCATAACTCTCTTTGGCACTAAAGAAACACTCATTTTGCTTTCTTAAACCAATAGAGAAGGTGTTGAAGAAGAAGATGATGATGATGAACATAAAGGGTGTTGTCTTAGCAGGGTTGTCGTTGGTGTTGTTGCATGTTGTGAATGAGTTGTTGTTGAAGCCAAGATCATTGAGATCAAAGCTTCAGAAGCAGGGTATTCATGGACCTTCTCCTCACTTCTACTTTGGTAACATCCCAGAAAAGAAGAAGATTCTAGAACAACATCAAGTTCATAATGTTGCATCTTCACACCAAGACAAAGACAAAGGTGTTTCTTCTTCTATATCTCACAGGTGGTATTACAATTTGTTTCCTCATGTTGTAAAATGGAGAAGACAATATGGTATGTAACTACTTTAATTGTCCTTTTTCTCATTATTATTTTGTAGTCTTTGTTAATTTTGGTTTTCTCGAAAAGAATTAATAAAGATGGAAACTCACATGCAGATGTTGATAGTTAAGAATCATTAGAACACATCATCACAATTTAGTCAAATCTGTCGAATCATCTAACAGTTCTTAGCTATTAACCTCGCATGAAGACAATTGGGCGTGAGTCTCCACTATTAATAAAATAAAATAAAATAAATTGCATGCATGCAGGTCCCATATACTTGTTTTCTTCTGGGAGTGTAGAGTGGTTGGTGGTGTCTGATATAGAAATGGTGAAAGAAATCACCCTTTACACATCTGTGAATCTAGGGAAGCCTTCTCTTCAATCCAGAGAATTAGGGCCACTCTTAGGTCAAGGTATATTGTCATCAAGTGGACCAATTTGGGTTCATCAGAGGAAGATCATTGCTCCTTCATTATACCTTGATAAGGTCAAGGTAACTTCATTAAAACCACTAATAATTTTCTAAATATGATCAGAGTAAATAGCTATTTTGTATCCTATTACTATTTTGACAAAATAGTCTCCAAAAGATGTAAATGACAAAATCACACTCCAAAAACATGCTCTATTTGACAAGATGAACCAAAGGAATATAAGTGTATCAGTAATTTGACTGAAAGTTTGGTTAAATTTGTCAAATGGAAGATATATTTGGGGTTATTTTGTCATGTTGGTTAAGATTTGATTAAATGAATAATATGTAATTGGAAAGATTCATAGGGTCATTACCTTATGGTTTTAGGCTAATTAAGATTGACATTCGACCCGATTTGTGATTTTTCACTTAATTGATTAATTTAGATCTCTTTTGTCTTTGGTTTTTCCTTGATCATCATTTAGTTTGAGTAGGCCTACTATTTAAAATTCCTTGCACTTGTCACTTCAATCAAGAAAAATGGACTAGTATATAGAGAAGAAACTGACATGTAGTATTTTGAGATTGCAAATCAAACTAAAAACTAGAGCTATAGTGTTCAATATTGATTTAGAATTGTTATCTAATAAATTGTGTTTTGTTACAATATAATGATGAAGGAAATGGTTAACTTGATTGTTCACTCCACAAATATAACACTCAAGTCTTGGGAAAGTAGACTCAATAATGAAGGAGAGGCTTTGGACCTTAGAATCGACGACGATTTGCGAAGCTTGTCAGCCGACATAATCGCAAGAGCTTGTTTTGGGATCAATTATGTTGAAGGAAATGAAATATTTTCAAAGCTTAGAGATCTTCAAAACCTCTTGTCTGCAAAGGAAGCTGGAATTCCAGGCTTTAGGTATGTATATGGTTACAAAAAAGACTTGTATGGTTCATGAAAAATTGTTGCATAGTGTTCTTGTTTCCATATCTTGAAAAATTGTGTTATAATCTCTGGTTTAGATGCCTGCCAATTAAAAGAAACAGAGAGATATGGAGATTGGAGAAAGAGGTAAACTCAATGATATCAAAGATCATAGACGAGCGGTTGAAGCAAGATGCAGAAGAGCAAGATCTTTTACAAATGATACTTGAAGGTGCAAAGAGTTGTGAGGGGAATGATGGAATCTTATCAGATTCGATATCTCGCGACAGGTTCATAATAGATAACTGCAAGAACATATTCTTTGCTGGACATGAGAGTACTGCAATTACAGCATCATGGTGCTTGATGTTGCTAGCCATACACCAGGATTGGCAAGATCGAGTTAGGGCCGAGGTTCTTCAAGTTTGTGGCAACAATCCTCCACATGCAAGTATGCTTAGAAAAATGAAGATGGTATGTTCATGTGTTAGAGTTTATTGTTTCCAATTTCCATAATGCTGCATTTTATTGCATTGACCCTTGGATCATCAGTTATTTTGAATCTTTTTTTGTATTTGATTTCAACCAAATGGCATGGAAGTATTGTTTAAATTATTCAAGATTAAGAGAAACTTGACACATTTTTTTGTCCAATTGCATGCTATTCTCCATGCAAAAACTTATTCAAATGCCATTCTAACAAGTGACTACTCACATGAAAGTATCTTCATATGAAGATGATAACTGAGAATCGTTAAAATGTTTAACATGTTTAACTAAACTACTTAACATAATATGTGCATGTTAATATCTTAGCTATCATCTTCGCGTGAATCAATATATTAGTTTTGTACATAGTTTGAAGGTGAAAACTCAGGTTGAAGGTGAAAACTCAGGTGCAGTCGACTTCACGTGAAGTTGATAGTTGAGAGCCGTTAGATGAAAATTTAGTCAAATCAATCAAATCATCTAACGACTCTGAGTTATCAACTTCACGTGAAGTCAACTGCGCTTGAGTTTTCACCTAGTTTGAAAGGTGAATTGAATACATATTAACTCATTAAGTCTTGTACATAAGGTAGCTTGTCTATTTTATGTGATATATCGATATATTAGCTATCAACTTCACATGATTTTCTATTGAAAATTTGAAAATGCTATCCTTGCAGCTGACCATGGTGATTCAAGAGACAATGCGGCTTTATCCGGTGGCGGCGTTTGTGTCGAGATCAGCATTGGAAGACATTCATTTGAAAGGTATCCTAATTCCAAAAGGAATGAACATTGAGATTTCAGTCCCAATACTAATGCAAGACCCTGAGATTTGGGGTCATGATTCACACGAGTTCAATCCAGAAAGATTCTCAAATGGGATTGTTGGAGCTTGCAAATTCCCACAAGCATATGTTCCATTTGGATTAGGGGCTAGGATTTGTGCTGGACAACACTTAGCCATGACAGAATTGAAGGTGATTTTGTGTCTCATTTTGATCAAGTTTAGGATATCTTTGTCTCAGAGTTATTGCCATTCACCTGACTTCCGTTTGGTTATAGAACCTGGCCATGGTGTTATTCTAAATATCACAAGAATTTAGAAAATATATGTATAATTCAAAGATTTTTCTTCGGGAAAGTTGATATATGCATAAACTCATACTAATATAATTTGAACATTATCAACGGATTATTTACTGTACCCATTGATATTTGGTGGTGTTATTCTGATAGGAAATTTATATAAGAGATTAATTTTTTTTAATCAAAGATAAGTTTTTATTGATACAAATAAAAATTACGGAGTCACCAAAAAAAATAAAAATTACGGAAAAATAGACAAAAGTACACATAGATTTTCATATGGTAGATAAATGTACACTCCAATTTTTTAATGAGTCATGTGTACACACTAATATCAAGTTTTGTTGTCTTATCGCCTAAATAACCTTTTTGGCAATAGTGGCTGCCAAGTAATTTTGTACATAGTGACATAACCTTTTTCATGACACAATGAAAATTAAATAATAAATTATTAAATTTGTTAAATTTTAATAATAAAAAAAATTTGCAAATAATTTAGAATCTTCATCATCTTTCTTCTTTTTTCAAAATTTACTTCGAACATTATCTTAGCAGCTATTTCTGAGTTGCATCCCTTGATCCACATCTACTTTTTGGAGAAGAAATGAAAAGAACAAAAATTCTAAATCACTTGTAAAATTTATTTTATTCAAATTTAACAAATTCAATAATTTATTATTTAATTTTCAAAGTGTCGTTATCAAAAGGGTCACATCACACAATGCTCAGAGTCATCTGGCAATCACTACTGCTAAAAAAGCAGACGACAAAAAGGTAAAAATGACAAAGGTGCTCGATATTGATATATACAGATGACTCATTAAAAAATTAGAGTATACATCTGTCATTGTGTAAAAATTCATGTGTACTTTTTGTCCATTTTTCCTAAAAATTACACATATTACAATTTGGACTAACAACAATTAAAAAAAAAGTGGGATTTTCAAATTAAAAAATACTAGAAAATCTAAATCTCATAAAAATAAATAAATAAAACACTAAAAATGGGGTTGTTCTAAAGAGATTGAACTTTGAAGTCCAAGCTAGAGAACACAAAATTCAAGAGTTTAGGAAATCTACCAATTTTAACTGGCTCTTTGTGACCAACTTGGGAATTGGAACTGTATTTTTGTCTTTTCAATGTATCTAGCTCTTGAAAATGCAAATTCTTCTTTTCATGTGAATTCCAATTTAAATCAAACAACGACCATTTCCCTGTCATTGTTTAGCCAGTAGTTATCTTTTGAGATTAATGGTTAAAATAATTCTTAAAGAAATATTTATATTACAAATTTACAATTCTATATTAATGGTTAAAAGATATATGACTTGTTTGGGTAAACTTTTATGAAAAGATCTTTTTTCGAGTTATCTTTTTTTTAAAAGATCTTATGAAAAAAGTAAAAGTAATTTTATGTTTGAGTATCTTATGTAAAAAGATCTTTTTATTTATCAATTATGTTTGGGGATAACAATATAAAAGTACTTTTTTGTTTATTTATTACATAAAAAATATTTTTTTTAAAAAAAAAATATCTTTTAAAAAAAGATGTAAATTACAACTTCTCAAAAAAGATGTTTTTCTGATTTTTCTAGTGCTTCTACTTTTAATACTAGAAATTTGTCAAACACATTAAAAAAAAATCCTTTTTCATTAAAAAAAGATCTTATTCTATCAAAATAATGACGCCCAAACAAATACATAACACAATTAAATTAAGAGTTTCATTAGCTAGATAATAACATGTTAAAAGTTACATTCGAGGTCCTAAGTCCTAACTTAACATTTGTTACTCATTGGTTCTAATATTATTTTGGTCACAATTATTAATATTGTACTGAGATATTAATCGTTGTCATACTGAACTTTTTAATGTTAGTAAGTGTCCTTAGTTGAGTTCTTAACAAAATCCCTAAAATTAATTCAAGCAAAGTGCCACAAAAAATTATACACACATAACACAAATATGATCAAACAATAATATTTAAAAGAGAATAAAAAATTAGATCAAATAATCTTATTTATTATTTATTAATTATTATTAAAATTATTATATAATTTTAAATATAATAAATATAAAATTATAAATGTTATGATATATAAGAAGGTGAAAATTCAGGTGCAGTATTTTTTCTGTGAAATTGATAGTTGAGAACCGTTAAATAATTTAACTGATTTTTGACTAAATTTTTATTTAACAATTCTCAACTATTAACTTCACATTAACTTGACTGTACTTGAATTTTCACCCTATAAAATAATTTTAAGGTAGCATTTGTTTTGAGATACTAAGATAAAAATTGGGAGACTGAGACTAGTATCATATTTGTTGGTTCAAAGACTGGTACTAAATTTTCTGTCTCTGTACCCAAAATTTCAGTATTTTAGTACTTTCAAAAAGTATGACACAAGACTAAAATTTTTAAAGCTAGAGACTGAAATTTTAATAACATTTTATATTTAAAATATTATTATTTTAATTAATTAATTTTGATTTTATCTTTTATACAAATTAAATTAAAATTTTATTCTTATTTCAATTTTCCTTTGCATCAAACAAAATACTAAAATTTATTTCAATCTCTATCTTTTAATCTCTTTATCTCAATCTCAATCTTTCTAACTTTGCCTCTCTACCAAACGCTAACTCAATCTTTCTGTCTTTGAAATAGCCAAAAATTTGAGCCTTGTTGTCACGAAGTCATAGTTGTCTTAATGAATGAATTTAAGGTCACAGCGGCGCACCTACTCTCTCTTCCAGAAGCATCCACGCCACGAAGGTTCTTAACCACAAGCAAAGTGTTGAGAAACACTGAGTAAGAATCATTCCACAATGGGTTGGGTGACTCGCTTCTTAACCGCGGTGGTTTTCTTGGCCGTCGGAGTCATTTTCTCACCTGAAACCTTCCGATCCAACTCCGACTCAGCCGCAAGTAGAATCTCCACTTACCTCAAACTCTCTCACCTTCTCTGCTTCTCCACCGCCTTCGGTGCTGCTTTATGGGTCACCTTCATCGGCGGCATCATCATGTTCAAGTAAGAATCCGTTATCCCCGTACAAAGAACAATTTGGTAGTGTACTAGTTATGGTTAAAGTTTTTCCACCATTAGAAATGTAAATCAATGCCCTAGGACATTGGTTAGCAAAACCCTATGTAATGTTACTTTGTTGCTTTGATCAGATGACACTAATGGAGTGTTAATTAAGATGCAAGGTGATGATATGTTTTGTTTATCGAGTGATGTAGCTCACGTAAGATGCTAACAAAGAAATTGGAAAAAAAAGTACATTAATGCTATTTTCGTGCTCCTAGTTTGCATTGTCAATTTGTTAGTGGGAGATATTTATGTTACCAATTTAGTTTACCTATGACTGTACTCTTATCATGCAGAAATTTGAATCATGATATATTTTTGTATTATAGACATTGGGGTACTAATTTACTGCCATGAATTGTATTGAAGACTAAGATGATGACTATTATAACTTTAGATATAATTACTAATTTGTCTTGGTTTGAATCGTGTATGGGTGTTTTGATTCAGGAACCTGCCAAGGCATCAGTTTGGGAACCTGCAGAGCAAGATGTTCCCGGCGTACTTCTCGATGGTGGGCGTGTGTTGCGCCATATCAGTGGCATCTTTTGGGTATCTTCACCCTTGGAAGTCTTCCTCCACTACTGAAAAGTACCAGCTTGGGTTCTTGCTGTCGTCCTTTGCCTTCAACCTTACAAACTTGTTTGTCTTTACACCTATGACCATTGAGGTAATTTTTGGTCCTTACGTCCTTCCAATATATTAAACAATGTTGAATATACCTTTGCTACCGTTTTCCGCGGAGATCATCCATCTAGATTTAAGTATATAACTTCATATTCTTGTGAATTGCATGCTGCATGCAATGCGGTTCCTGTTTGAGTGGAAGTCAAATCAAGTATAGTCATGTCTGATCTCACCTAATTGAAGGAAAGCCTTGGAGCAACAATTTAGTTCTTTCTGTGTGACCTCAAGGCCATGGTTTTAAGCTGTGAAACTTACCATTCCCTAAACTCTGTTAATGGGATGTTTGTGCACCGGGTTGTCCTTTTATTCTTTATTTTTGACATTTACAGTAATAACAAGGTCAAAACATGTTGCTCGCATTCGTGACAAAGACTAAAGTATCTTTCGGAAAAAAATGGAATTACACCAACGAAAATGATTCTTCTATTGAATCGAGAACTCAACATGGGAAATTGATTGAGATGTATATTGCCAGAAGTACTTGATGCTGGTGAATCAAGTTTCAAAGGCAAGCTAAATTTCTTTTCAAGGATTTCATACACATCAACTCTTCTTTCAGCAGAAGTTTGAAACCTGGGGCACAATTTTTGAATCTTTTTTTTTTATATCACATTTCTGGATCACAGTAGCAGTGGTGGAACTTGGTCCCAAATGTTCGAAGGGAAAAACAATATAAGCACATGAAAATTTATTTCTTAGTTGCTGGTTACATTCAGCAGGTTTAAAGTATCCTTTGACAAATAGTATGGTTATATTATTCTATCAAAAATAACAATCACAAACTTTGTCTTATCTTCATGACAAGAACAAATAATGAGACACAATGGTATTAACTGATCTATGTAGCTGTTCATAGTGGAAAATGGCATGTTATAATCTTTTATGGAGGAGAAAAATGATCTTATTTAATATTCTGCATACATGTTAAAATCTTTTTTCATATCAATCATCAATCATGCACTTTATTATGTCATTAGCATTGATGATCCTAAATAATGGAACAATGCAACCATAGATGAGAACAGCCTCATAAATGGCTAAAAAATGCTCCTTCAGCACCTATTAATATGGTTTTCCCCCACTCCACTAGTTTACCAAATTAAGCTCATGATACTTTCTGCACATTCAAGCCGAGTTTGTCAGAATATTGTTATGTCATAAGCTTAAAGGAGGATATGTTATCCTGAGTTCTACATACCACTCTTCTCTTGTTAATGTTGTGTCCTCTTTTAACCGCTGCCCCCAAAAAAAAAGACAGAAAAAGTAAATCAAGAATTGGTGTTCATCCTAAACTAAGTTGACCTGTGGGTTGTTTGTTGCTTTGAATCTAGGAATTATTTCTTATTAACTTAATATTCATTCTTACTTTTAGGTGTTACTCTTTCTTTTTTCTAATTTTGTATGGAAAATTGCATCTGCTTTGTATAATATCCTATGCATTGTCTTTATTCCTTCCGTGCTTCCTCAATTCCTCTATTGCTTGATTTACTCTTATAATTTCTAATAAATACTTGTACTTTGCAGTCCTCTTCCTAACTTCCAACTAATTTTTAAGTCATAATTGTATTTCTGTGCCAGTAAGCTGCCAACAATTACTGCTATGCCTTTCAAAAGTTCATAATACATTAGATCTGCTATTCTGTTAACAGATGATGAAGCAAAGACATAAAGTGGAGAGAGAAAACAATATTGGGGAGGAAGTTGGGTGGTCAAAGAATGTGGAAGTTGCAAAGAAGAACCCAAAGCTTGCAGCCATGAACAAGAAGTTTGGTATGATTCACGGGTTATCTTCGCTTGCGAATATCATGTCATTCGGAAGCCTGGCGATGCACTCTTGGTACCTGGCCGGTAAACTTAATCTCTGATTAGTTGCTTCTTCCACTCTTATGAAAGTTGGTTGAGTTCCTTGTGAAGAGTTGGTTAAGTCTGCGATATCTGTATTCAACTTATCTTCCAATTTTACATTGCTTGTTTCTAAATGCGAAATCAAAAGGAATGTAGAATGCAGTTTGTTTAGTATATGCTGTCAAAGGTACTGCAGGGTATTGGTTCGACCAGTCTTGTGACTTACCATGGCAACACTTTGTAATTGTCCTACTTCATATTAATAAATAAGCAGCATCTATAGTAGCAAAAACATAGTGATATCTTGCTAGCATAATTTACTTAACTCTAACCCATTGGTATGGTCACAATATTATAGATGTGTTTGGAACGGGGTGAGAAAAATAGAGTAAACTTGTGTGATATTATATATAGAGCATATAGAGTAAGCTTGTTTACATTTCATGCTTAAGCTTTTCTTTATTTTGAATGAGATATGATAAATTTAACGATAAAAGAAGATTTATTTTTGGCATATTGTTATAGAATAAGTATAAGGAATTAACCTTTAATTAACTAACGATCGTCAACTTTCTTTCTTTTTTATTTAGAAAAAGACCTTTTTAACACTTATTTTTTGAAAGGTTTAGGGATTAGAATTTACGATTTAGAGTTTAGAGTGGCCAGCGGCAACAGTTTGCGGTGGCAGTGGGTGATCGTTAGTGAGAGGTGAAGTTGTGGTGTTGGGAGGAAGAAAAAAAAGAGGTGAACATGAGTAAAGGGGTAATTCAAAAGAATTAGCAAATGTTGAAAAGTACTCTATTTGGATTGATTATTATTAATGAATTTAGTAGGTTTTTTTGTTTCTAATGTTTTTGGAATTTTTTTAAATTATTTTTAATTTTTAATTTGATTCAATTTTGTAGGTTAAAAAGGGGAAATGCGAGTAATCAATAATTTTTTTGAACATGAACAATCACCAATCAAATCAAAACACACTATACCTCCAAATTACCCACTTAAATCTTAATATTAAAATAACCATCCGCACACCTAGTAAAATGAACATCCGATATAATTATTATTCACATTGTTTAATATTTTCATTGTCTACCTATATTTTTCCGTTAAAAAATTATTGGTGACAGATAAAATCTAAATTTTCTGGTGAACAATAACTCTGAGTGCTAACAACAGATCACACCTTTTGTAAAATTTTTCCCCAAGTTTTCTTGCTGCAAACCAATGCAATGATGGCATTGCCAAATCTAGGTTTCAAACGAATTACTTTATCTTGCTAGTGGCTATATCATTATTGGGTCCACCGGTAACCATCGATAATGAATTAATCATGTTGATGTTTCAATTTCTGGTCAATTTCATCTGTTATTTCAACTACTTACTTGACGCCACTGATTTAAGAAAATAAAATAAAATTACAAAAACAAAGCAATCAGGAATTCAGGATACTTGGAATCTGAACGACAAATAAGTAGTGGTATATACTGGTATTTGCCCACTAGCTACCCTATGCCTATGCATCTGCATCTAGGGCTGGCAATAGATAAAGTAGGGTAGGATAGGGTTTGGATCCTACCCTAATTCTACATGCGGATTAAAAATTTTATTAAAATTTTATCCTATCTTACTCACGGGTTGAGAATCTTTCAATCCTAACCCTATTCATACCCTAAATTTTTAAATCCTATCATATTTTACTCTATTCGAAGAAATATCAAATTTTTATATATATTAATAAAATAAAAAATAAAAAATTAATACTCTAAATTACTAAATTAAATAACTAATTTAGTAGTTACTTACTTATTGCAAGTCATTATATGAGGGAGATTGTAGATTCAATTCTCACCTCCTTCACCCGGACCAATCTCTACTTACTCGCAATAGGTCAGGTAGCCTACCCTATTCGAATGGTTAGTCCGGATAGGGTATGTATTGCCAGCTCTATAGTAAAGCAAAGAACAAGAACAAAACATGTATGCTGGAAAGTGCAATCGTACAAAATGTCTACAAAGCAATTCATTAGAGTTGCTGTAAGTAACTGTACTATTCAAGTGTGTTTCATGATGTCATGAGCTACCTACTTGCTGTTGGTTGGGTGAAGCCTTCCATTGAGATTTTTTAGAGCTTATTATTAAACATTTCTTTTTGAAAAAAAAAATGTTAGCATTTTGCTAGTAAGTGTTGTAAAGAATTAAAGACATTTAAAAAAAAAAGAAGAAATGTTTTTAAAAGTTTTCATTTATGTAGTCAAAAGTTCAAGAGTCTTTGTTTTTGTTTTTTTTAATAAAAATATTTGTTTTCTGTTTATATATTATCGTTTTTATTGAGGTTTTTGATAAAATATTTCACGTACTTTAGAAATAGAAGAAAATGTACTTTCACCAATAAATTTCTAACCTTTTATTATTTGTCAACTCTTCGTAGCTTTTATTTCAGAAGTTCATTCATGTTAATGCTTTGCGCTGTGACATAAGAAAAAGGACTTTTTTTTTATTTTTAATATTGGATTAACAATAATTTTTTTTTAAATTGTGATCTACTATAGTATTTTTTTTAAAATGTGGGATGATTTAATGTACGGAGTATAAATCGGATCGTCCGATTTTTAAGAGATATAGAAATCGGACTGTCCGATTTTTAGGTACACAAATCGGACCATCCGATTTATGTATTCGGACCGTCCGATTTGTGTTGAAAAAATTAAAAAAATTTGGAGAGGTGGGTTCGATTTATATTCCAAACTTTTAAAATTTTTTAAACCCAAATCAAAGGTCCAATTTGTGTACCTCCCATTGTTATAAAAAACACCAAAAATTACCACATTAAAGTATAACAATCATTCTACTTTCATATCCAAATTTTTTAGCAAAAAAAAAATACAAGTAAAAGTGATTTTTTTTAATTTATTAATTTATATTTGGTCTTGAGGAAAAGCAATGAGAGTTATATCCAAATCCAAATCTAAATCCAAGTCCAAGTCCACGTACTCATAAGTAATGCCGACAAATTCGGAGAAATTGAAAAATTATGACTGAGATTTTCATTTTGAGAATGCTTTGTTGGATGGATAGGCAATGAAACACAGCCACTTGGACTGTTTCTTCTTTTCTTTTCTTTTTAAATTTTTCAAATCTTTTCTTTAATTTGTCTGAGAGTGGCAACCGAGCCATCCATAGAACACAGATGAGAACTTGTTGAGTAGACGAAAGAGAATCTTGTTCCAACTTTGTCGGCTATATCTTCTATGGTTCCACATGTGAATCATCAACATGTGTTTTTCAATATGAGAAAAATCCATAGGGAAATGATGGATTCCAACTCTCTCATTTTCATCAAATTTGGAGCTATATTCTCTTATTATCATGCTTATCTTGCAAAGCTAGAAGCTCTTTCATCTTCCACCTTTTCAAGTCACGTTATTAAATCTAATGGTGATGCTACATAATTAAGTTATTGAACTATATTATGTTTACGCTAAAATTAGCCACCAAAATCAGTAATTAATATAAAATATATGTTACACGTTGAAAATAAATTAAATCACAAAGTTAGTTACCAATATAAAATACATGTTAGAATATAAATATACGTTAAAAATAAATTAAATCACACATATATTTATACACAAATATATTAGTGGTTGATTTTAATGACTGATTTTAATGTATAAATAATATTTTTGTAATTTATTTTATAATTAAATTTAATTAAATTAATTCAATATTTATTAGTATAATAAAATTAATTTAAAAAAAGAAATGTATAAAAAAATTTAGTTAAATTTGATTACAAAAATAATTTATTTATCTAACATTTTTCTAAAACTAAATGTTCAGGTAACAAAAATATCCTAAATTAAATATAAAATACTTAAATTCAATGCATCCTAAACTTTTTATTATTTTTTTTAAAAAATATATTAAATATCTTAGCAACTAATTATAACTAAACCCCAAATATTTCAATGTATTAAAAACTTAATAAATTATATTTTCTATCTATAATATCTTGAAAAAATATTGTTAGGAAAACTATTAATAAGACTCTATAAAATGCGAAACAAAAATACATTATTTAATATTTATATATGCATAAAACACAGTACATTTTTGGAATACACAGTTACGCACGTAATGCACGAGTCATTGCATCTTGCCAACAACTCATTATTATTGCTGAAAAAGTTTGGTTATTAATTTAAGAGAAGGCAGAAGCCATTAATTACGCAAACCATCTTTTTCTCTTTACGACAATTGGAGAAAAGAGAGAGAAGAAAATCAGTCTAACCTAATGCTTCGTCTGACCAAGTTGTTGAATGCTAAACCATTCTCTTCTAAATTGTGTTAAAAACACTTAAATTCTATATCTATCTATATCTATATTCTATATATACACTAAAAATAAGTTCTAAATCAATTAATATATATTTATATATAAATATATGTATTATTTAATTTATTTTATATTTTTAATATATATTCTATAAAAATAACTAATTTTTTATATAAACATAATATATTTAAAAATAAAAATTCGCATATAGTTGTATATTTTTATGTAAATTGATATTTGAGAGTCATTAAAAAATAATTTAATCAAATATATCAAATCATTTAACATATTTCAATAACAACTTTACACAAAACTAACTGCATGTGAATTTTCATCATATTTAAAACACTTATCACTTTTTTATAAAATACCTTTTCTTTTCTTTTCTTTTAATTTTTAAATTCATTAATTTAAAAAATTAATACATCTAGATAGAAAAATATCGAAACATCTTAATTATTTTTAATGAGCCCAAAAAAAATTATCTTAAAAAAGAAAAGGTACTAGGCTACTAGCTAATTCCTTTTTTAAAGAAGTAATTCTTAACCAAAAGTTTCCCCAAAAGACTGAAATAAAATACAAGTCCCATTTGAGTTAAAGACTAATCCACTATCAAAGTGAAATTCTCCCTTTCGTTCTTTATCTCATTTGTAAGACTCCAATTGAAAAATTGCCTAAAAGAAAAATAAAAGAAGCAAAATCATTTAAACCAATCATACATTGGTAAATAATAAACCAATTGGATCTGTGAGTTTTATATTTGAACAATATCCCTTTACAAGCACCTTTTTTACATGAGACACAATCAAGACTCTTCTTTCTTTCTTTCTGTTTTTTTTTTTCCTTTTTTTTGGACTTTTGACGTAACGATGAAGACATTTCCTTTATGAAACATCAATGAATAAAGAATCACCTAACTGCCCTACCCATGTGCCCTCTAGCTATACAACTGTGAATTGTCCCCAAAAACAAATAATGAATAATGAATATTCTATTAATTTATCTGAACCTAATCACGTTGAATGCCCCTAATAGTAGCAACCTTGCAGGGAACAAAAGTACCACAAACAAGTGCATGTGTTGTGATGCAACTAGCCTACTGAACCTTTTCAATGACTCTCTTCCAGTTTGGAAAATGCCTGAGAAAGGGGACTGGTTCTCTCCCAAGTTCACCGATACCATGGACCTCCCAACAACAATGCTGCCACTGTCAATTCCCCGGTCCGGTAACACGAGAGACCACCACACCTTGCGACGTTGCTCTCTCCTTGACCTTCGGATCTGGCTGAGTTCTTGGCGGATAACAGATCTCACTGACCTTAAATACGAGTTCATGTCATGATCTCGCTGTATGGATCCCCCAGATCCATACGCGGATCGATCACTCAGTATCTCTAGTGGATGAGGTGAGTTCAGGAATACAAGCTTTGCGGCGCGAAGATGCTTGTCTGTGTTGTTAGATTCGGACAAAGGACAACTCAAGAGATATAGACCACTGCCTGAAGGCAAGAGATGATGGCTTGGTGAAAATTTCTCATCTGGCTGTAGAATCAGAAGTTCGCCCATTGGTGCATATAGCAGCTTCTGCAGTTAACAAAAAGATCAAATTCATTAACAAATAACTCAGAGGCCTATAATAAGAATGCAATTTCTTTGTTTACTTAGAACTAAAGATTCGGATAAGTGGAACTTACTTGGTTATTGAGACAAGGATGATGACGGAAATTTCCATTAACAGCTTTTAATAGTTCCGCAACATGGTTGGGGTATTTGCACGAAAATGCTCGAGGAACTATGTCTCTGTGCATCATGATAGCCTGAACATGACTCCGAGGCAATCCTAGCTTCTTTAGCAGATTATCACCTCCGCACAAGATGCATGGAGAGCCGAATGTTATCACAGGAAGCAGAGAGGACAATGGAACTTCCTTCCTTATCAAGAGCATGAGATTTATAAGTAATGCTAAGCTTCCCCCAAGAGAATGACCGGTGAAGCGGAAATTTGCACGGGAACCGTGAGCCTTCAAGTGAGCATGAACTTCTGGTAGCATCTGTTGATACATCCCTTTAGCAGCCTCATATATGCCTCTATGCACTAGGAAATCCAACCCCTGAAGAAGAACGATGTATATCATTTACTTGATTTCGGTGCAGATGAACATTGGGGACAATCAACAAGAAGAATGACACAACGAAATTACTTCATTCTACAACTTTAAGCAATTACCTCAAATTGAATTGGCTCGAAAAGTAGGTTTGCTTGCCATGATGCCAATGTCTCAGAACCCTATAAATTCAAAATTGGCAATGTATTACACAAAAATATCAACTAAATAAAAGCTGATTTTGGGATCAATATTTTTTAGTGTACACAAACTAAACAAAAAACTCAATCCAAGAGGTATAGTTCCTACTCCGAAAAACAAAACCATTTCCGAGATTAGTTTTCCCTACCTGAATAACAAAATATCTTGTGTGGCTTTGGTCATTATCACAGATGAACCATTCACAAGGTGATGAATGCGTTGAGTTTAGATCATCTGCAACAGCCTGCTTTACCTCCTCTTTCGCCGCAACCACAGCTGTCACTGAATCAGTTGTTGCCATCAAAGATGCCATCTCTGCATCCGTCATGCCAATGTCAACACTTTTCTTCATTCCTTCAAGCGAATCTTGACTGGCCGCATGATTTGAAGATTTGAATGGAAGTATGCTCCGTGTCTGAGCATGCAGATAGGAGGCAGCAGAGGCAGCAATGTTAAAAGCAGCAGACGCACTTATCCTGTATCCGCCATTCTTCTGCTCCTTTCTTTGCTCATCTTCCTTTTTATTTCCTTCCTCTTCCTGAGGATTTTTCTCAGCAGCTGCTGTCGCCGTCAATTCCCTCTTCTCTATGGAGGAAGTTACAAAACGCAGACCATAATGTTTCAAGAGTTTCCCTGGCTAAAATTATCAAAAGCCAAACTACAACTCAGTTCGACATGTAAAAATCTGGACTCCTAGATCTTTCAATCCATTTAATGATCAATCAATCATCATAAAGATGCATATTTTTAATTACACAACAGAGTTTAAACTTAATCATATAACAACCGTGAAAAGAGAATCCTTTCTATATATGCCAAACTACATGCAACAATAAATCTCTATCTCTCTATTGGCAGTGCAATGCAATGCAACCAAAACGTTGAGATCAATCCACCAAGGAGTTTATCAAACAAAATTATACTTTCTAAATCTTCATGAAATGTATCCATAGATATCAAACAATAAAGGAACAAAACAAGGTAGATCTGAGGCTCAAATCAAATCTCACAAAACCCCCCACACATGTAAGATTCTAAAACTTGCAAAATCACCATAATTCTCAAATTCTGATTCATATATGTACCTTGATATTGGGAATATTGTAAGCCAAATTTCCCAAATGTGACATCTGTGCGTATACCCTTGCCTCCGTTAACGACACTTTCCTTAGCATTCTCGAAAACGAGTGTCTATCGAATTCAACATTCGCTAATTCTTCTTCATCATCATTATCAACCCTGCAAACATCACAAACGTCGTCATCTTCTTCATCGTCATCATCATCATCATCATCATCTTCGTCTTTTTCATCTTCTTCCTTGTTCCCCACGCACTCTTCTTCGTTTCTTCTCTTCCACGTGGACCTCACGTCCAGGATCTTGAGAACCCAATTATTACCGTTTTGCCCTTCCCCTTCTTCTCCTTCGTTTTCTTCATCTGGAATGGCCTTTTCTTCTTTTCTCGAATCTCTCTCGTCCAAAACGGCGTCGTCGAGTGCCAAACTCTTGTACCGGCTATTACCGGTTGTCGTTGCTGCTGCTCCACCCGGCCACCGGAAGGAGAATCTGGAGAACACGGAGGATTTCTGCGGCGGCGGTTTGAGCTGAGAAGAGATTGAGTTAGCGGCGGCGCGTGAGTCTAACGAGCCTGTAATCGAGATCGACGGAACTATCCCTGAGATCCCGGTGTTTAAGCAGATAGATTCCATTCCTTTTTCTCTTCTTCTCTTCTCTCTTTTTTCTGTATGTTAGTTTTGAGAAGAAGTGAAGCAATGATGGTGGAGAAGAGAAGAGCGGTGATTTTTTTTTTTTTTTTTACAGGGCTCTTTAGGAGTTTGGTGTAAAATTTGTTCCTAAAGAGTTGGGGGTTTTTGTGTTGGAGTTTGGATTCAAAATGCAGAAAGAAAGAATGAAAGAGAGAGAAAGAGGAGGGAGGATTTAAAGCGACAGACAAGGTATAAATAAACAATAAATAAATGAGTAAAGCATGGATTGGCAATGGAATCAAAGCCGCTCACCAAACTTCTTTATGCAGCTCACAGCCAAAATATTTTCTTTATCTTTTCTTTTTTGACTTTGCTAAGACGAATGTTAATATATTTTAAAAAAATTTAAAAAGATAGAATTTGTTTTAATTTTAAAATTTAAGTTTTAAATCATACATTTTAAATTTTAAATTATAATTTATATTTTATAATTTTAATTTTATTAAAAACTTGTAAATTTAAAAATCAATATGATTTATTATTTTTAATCATAATTAATTAAAAATATGTGTTATAAATTTGACCCAAATATCTAGGTTGTCTCTTTTTTTCTTAAAGTCTCAAACTCGTTCTACAATATCTAACTTACTTCAAATAACTTTCTTATTTTAGACAGACAAGATAAGATAACATAATTACCTTATTTTTTACTAACGTCTCAAATCGGTCTTATAATTTCTAACTAACATTCAAATATCTTTTTTATTTTAGACAGACGAGATAAGATATGATGTCATAACTATCACCGACTACGTAAGGAGAGCCAAATATCTCTCAGATACATTATTTATTTCATATATTTTATATTTTCTTAGATCCATTTTAATCTAAGCCTAAGTACCTATCCCGTTGCTCCAGTGAGATAATTTGACAACCGACCTTGATTCACAAGTCTAGTATAAATTAAAATTATGGATCTTTAAATTTTTTCTAAAATAATTTTAAAAATATCTAATTATATATCATCGAATTATTATTTAAATACATATATTTAATTAAATAATGTATAAAATTTATGGTTCTAAAAATCGAATCGGACCGGCCAATTCAACCGAAAAAACTGGAAATCGGTTACTTAGTCGGTCCGGATAAGGTCAAAAACCACCTAACAAAAAACCGATAAAAAAACCGATCAAATCGACGGTTAACCGATGAACTAAAAGAACCGTTCGATTTTTTAGCGGTTTTTGGTTTGAAAATTAAACTATTAAACGCGTCGTTTTAAAAAAAAAAAAGCAACGAAGCCCTAATCCTAAGGTTATTTGTTATGATGAGGTTATTTTGAACCCCCTTCTCTTCGAAGCCAATCCCCACCTCCAAGGCTGGAACGCCACTGTCACCTCCGACAAACGCCTGATCGAAGCTTCACCGTCGCAGACGAGGGATCTTCTGGTCGTCGTCGGCCGTCTAGTCATCGTCGGGCATCTGGTCGTCGGCTTGTCATCCTTGTCATCGGCATCGTCTGGTCGTCGTCGGGCATCTGGTCGTCGTCGTCTGGCTGTGCTCTTCCGCGTTGAGTATTCTAAGTCTCTAACATAACATCTTTGTTTTTCAATGAATTTTGTTTATTTGGTTTGGGTTGCTGACTTGTTGACTTGCTGAATTTTGTTTCTCTGTATGAACTGGGTTGTTGACTTGCTGATGTTATTGAGTTCATGGATTTTTTGGTTTTTATTTTCAATTGATTTTTTTATTCAGTAAGGAATTTAGGGCAGATTTTAGTTTAGAGTTTCAGATGGCAGATGCAGAGTTTTTCAGTTTTTCTTTTGAGTTCTTGTTCTGCTTTTCAATTTTTTTTTTTGTTAATTATATGGATTAAAGGTTTTGCAATTTTGAATAAATTTGATGTAAATTCAATTTTGAAATTTTGAACTTTGCTATATAAGTTCAATTCTGTTGTATTGAATTCTGCTATATTGAGTTTGGTGAATTAACTGATGAATTGATGAATTTAATTATGTTGAATGCTGTATGAATTGATGTATTTGTCTGCACCAGCCCTTTTAGTTCTTCTTCCAAGAGCATGGGTTAGCCGGATAATCGTTCTTATTTCAAAGGAGGAGTTCTTTTAACTTTCACAAGAGCGTATTCTAGGGACCTTGCTTTCACCTCTGTGAAATGCTTGAGCAGTCGAGTTTCTTCCCTTTGTTCTCCAGGTTCTCTCTTTCTCTGCTAAGTTTCTTGATGAGGCTGCGGGCATCTTCAAAGCTATAAATTATGGAATTAGCCCTCTCTTTCCCTTTGTTAATTGTTGATTTAATTGTCTAATTGTTTGGATTATGACTTCTGAATTTGTTTTCTGAACTTTTGATGTCGAATGTAATTGATAATTTTCTGTTTTGAATTTTTGGTGCTGCATGTATTGTTTGCTTCTTGATGTGATTAGAAATTCTGTAAATCTATTCAACAATCAATATTTAGTCATTGGCTGTAACTGAATTTAATTTGTGTAAATTTGTGTTTGTAACTTGTAGTTATTACTAATTAGAAATTTTTATTTTTGAAGATAGAACAACTAGATAGTGATCAAGCATTACATACATTAATTTTTAATAATTTTATTTAATATTTAATTAAACTGGTTGAACTCCGGTCGGACCATTAAACCAGTGAATCAGTTGCCTTACCGGTTCATTGACCGGTCCGGTTCTCGCAATCTTAAAATCCTTTATGCCTATTAAAATTAAACTTGTGTAGTCACCAAAAAAAACTTTTATATTAATTTTTAATAAATAAAAAAAGTGGAGGCATAGTATGAGTTAAATTCAATTACAGTAAGGGAATCGTTGCATGTGTCCCACTATTTCATCATCAGGCATTGATGATTTCTATGGAATGATCTAATTACAATTTTATTGGGCTTGAATGTGACATTCTTAAATAATCATTGAGAGGTTATTTACTTATTTCAGGAATGCAAAACGTCGTCGTCCAGGCTGCTGACATTGAGACAGAAAAGAAAACGGTGACTTTTCTGCGTTTGGATTGTGGTTAGCCACTTAGCCATAAAGTCATAATTCATAAACCCTTTGAACGGGGTTTTCCGATTTTGGGCTTGGTCCTCACGTGAGGGGGAGGCTACTGTGTCGGGTAGTGAGAACTCTGAACTCTCTGAGCCTTGCAGTTTTCGTAGGAAAGTGCGTGTTTGGAATTGGACCCACATTTTCTAAATACAGGTTCCCCAACATCATCGAAGAAGTGCCACATCATGGTGTGGTGTCGATAAAGGTGGTGAACAACATGCAAAATTGCAAATATCCGGTGACGTGTCAATAAAAGCGTGAAAGAACAGTATTTTGCTATTTTATCGGGCTACGCGTAACTGTTATCGGTATCTGCTACTCGCCAAAAACACACGCCCCACACAAGCACGCAACAGTGCAACTCTCCTCTTTCTTCTTTTTCTTTTTTTTTTTTCATTAACCTGTTTTCCTTTTGTGTACGTAAAAGTATAGTATAGCATCGGGATTTAGGAATATAGTTTGGGGATAAAAGCAATAATAGATGCAGCATACAGGTAAGAGGTTCAATAAATAGTTACGAAAGTGGTTATAAAGTTAGGTATTTGTGGTTAAGGCTTAAGGAAAGGTTCGTTACAATTTAATGAATTTTATGCCAACCGTCGCCCAATTCAGCCTAACCAACAAATGGTTGTGAAGTGTTTGAACTAGAATCAGTAAAATCTTCATAAAATAAATTAAAGGCTATACAGGTGAAAACCATCATTAATTTGAGCCATCCGTTTCACCTGGGCTGAAGTTGGATTTATAAAAAACTGGACTTCTAGGTGCTAGCCCAGTAATCCCAAGAATATCAGAAGCCCAAACATAAAATCTAGGCCCAAAATGTCACACAAAAAAAACGGCTTGTGAAATGGAAAGAAAAAACTCAATTCTCAAGAGTCCAGGATCTTCACCGGAGGTACTCCAACACTATCCACACCAAACGAGACGAGAATCTGAAGAAGAGATCGGAACTCATCGTCGTTAATTCCTTCTTCTTCTTGTGCGGAAGAATGAACAGTTCCGTTGGTGGAAGCTCGTCGAAACCAAGAGCTGCTTCTTCTCAACCTTCCGAAACTTCTTCAAAGCGCAAAAGAGGAGTTTTCCAAAAAGAACGTCAGTAATCACCCCTATCCAACCTTCCTTTTTTCGTTGCAATTTTCTGTTTTCTTTGAAGAGAAAGGAAAAAAAGAGTTCTTTGCAAGTTATGCATGTCACTGTCACTAATAATTTTCTTTATGCTTGCTAATACAGTGCAGCATATGATGTACGGCTTTGGAGATGATCCCAATGTAAGTGACCTAAACCATTTTCTTTAATTTCTTAATTACTTTTTGGGATGTGAATTTAATGGCTATTAAACTTTGAACTATTTTATGTTTTGCACAATTAGCCTCTTCCTGAAAGTGTAGCGCTTATGGAGGATATTATTGTGGAATATGTCACGGAATTGGTAACCAAATTTATTTATTTATTTTTTAAACCTAATTTTTCATTGTTCTTGTTCAACTGAATTACGGTGTTCTGGATTAATTTGAATTTTTTGTTGCTATTGTGCTTTGAAATTTTTTGTTACGAAGGTACATAAAGCTCAAGATATTGGATCACAGAGAGGGAAACTATCAGTTGAGGATTTCCTTTATTTGATTCGCAAGGTACTTCTTTGTTCATAAAAGAATTTCAAATAATAATCATGAAGAATTGAAGATTATGTTCTATTCTCGAACTCTCTGGAGTTCTTTTAGTTTCTGTGTTGAATGAAATATCTCAAAGGAAACCACTCATTGAAATCTTGTCCCATTTGCTCTTCAATTGCTTTGAGGCATGATATATGAAGCTGTACTGTCATGGATTAAGAGGCTACATGGCTAATTCTTCATAATTTGTTCAAACTTTCAAGTATCCATAAACATTAATCCAATTCAGTTTTTTATGCTAGATTTTTAAAGTTTTTGTCAACCAATCCACAAGTTGAAACTAAACTAAAAGTCAAGTGTGTGAAACATGCAAGATGGTGCATCTAATGTAGCCGTGTTTCTTAATTTATTTTTAACCCTAAATATATCTATCAAAACAGGTTAAGGCTCATACAATCTTCACTCTTTACCATTAAAGGATCATTGTGACATTGTGTAATACAACACAGTAACTATTAAGAAATATAAAAAATTATTGGTATATCTGAAATTGTGTGACTCCACACTACAAAATATTTGTATTGTGACCATTCTGATACACGATAGCTTGATTTAGGCCAGTGCACCTTACATTATAATACATGATTGAACATTTTTGTTCAGGATTAATCCCAACTTTTTTACTGCTGCTGTGCTGCAGGATTTGCCAAAACTTAATCGATGTACAGAATTGTTGTCTATGAATGAAGAGCTGAAACAGGCAAGAAAGGTTTTCGAATCAGATGAAGAGAAATTGAGGAAGGTTTTTGAAGTGGACGAACCAGTTGAATGATGAATGAGAAAAAGATCATTGAATTGCACCGAATACACCATTCCTGTTCTGACATCTCTAGATCAAGTTTTTTTGAAATTTGAGTATGTCTTACATTTGAAAATAGCCAACCTAGATATTTAAATAGTTGAATTGTAACTTCCTAATATATTTGTTCTCCTATTTATTGTGTCCATGATCTTGTGATTAGAAAAAAATAATTTTTAACACCCTAGAGTAACTATCTTAAACCAAAAAGAAATTATTTGGTCTTAGCAGGATATTTTTTGTTATGATGTATTCTTAATGTAGTTGAACAGAGAATTAGCTAGGAAATTAAAAGGTTATCCAACATTTATCAAAATCAATTTTGGTATAGAATTGTCAAACATAAATTATATTGATACAAATTAGAACTGGAAGTAAGTCAAACTAGTTCATAAGCCAGTTCGAGTTCGAACTCGACAAGTTGAACTCGTGAACTGGTGAGTCGAGCTTGAGCTTGGAATTGAGCTCACAAATTAAATGAGCCGAATTTGAATTTGGATAAACTTAACTCATTAATTCGTGAGTTGGCTCGATTATATATATATATATATATATATATATATATTGATTTTAATTATGTAAAATTTTTTAGTCATTTTTTATATATAATTTTGATATAGGACATAAATAAAAAATTTATAATTGATAGATAGACAATATATAAAATTGATCTTTTTTAATATTTTTTAATATATATATAAGTTATAATTTATTGATATAAAATTATAGATTATGTTCTTATTATTTGAACTAGTTCGGGAGTTCGAGTGAGTTCATGAACTTTTGTTGAGCTGAGTTTGAGCTTATGAAATAGATTCGAATGTTAATAAATCGAGCCGTGAGTCAAACTTAATTTTCGTAAGCCGAACTTGAGCTTGATCTAGACTTCCAGTCCTAACACAAACTTACTTCTATGTAAAATGAATTCTATAAAATTATTTTCATTCAAACTCCACTTTAATAAACGTTAATCCAAACTCACATAAATAACAAGTATTTCCGAGAGAGAATGGAGTGTCCCGTTGAAATTGGGGCATGCATCCCCCATAGGAAAAGGTGGTGGCAACAAAAACCTTTTTCTACACTCCTCCATCGTGCCATTATGATCATCATCCTCCTCTCCAAACCCCATCCCATAGGAAAATGGTGTATGTTTAAAATAATACTAGTGTAAAGCCCGGGCTAACGCGCGGACCAAATATTACTCCATTCTAAATTTTTATTGATATTTATTCATTAACATTAAAGTTATTATTTTTAATTTAAAAAAATTGTAATAAAGATTTATTATATAATGCATAAACTTTTTTTTTTCTGTTTACAGAGACTAAAATAATTTTGTTATTTTTGTAGCTCATATTAATAGATTTCACTTAAATATAAAAGCTATTATGTTTATATTTTTAAATGAATATTATTACACTATTATTGTTATAAAAAATTAAAACTTTAATAAAAATAGTTTATATTCGAATCATACAAACAACAAATAGTAAATAAATGACATCTATTTATATTATTAGACTCCTAACATATAGTATGTATTACGCGTGAATTATGTGCTTAATTTATTTTATTGTATCTATGTATAATTTAATTATAAGAAGATTAATATATATTTATTAAAAGAATTAATTTACTTAATATACAGAGAAATTAAATAATTAATCTCTTTTATTATATTGATGTTTAATTCGATTAATAATTTTTTTAAAAATGGTAAATTTAAAACACATTTTTAACCAAATTTAAAAAATAGATAAATGAAGTATTATGAAAAGGTAAAATTAACTATTCAAAAAAATTTTAGTATGTTTCTTGCCATTGGTGTATACTGCTTCGTAAATCTATTTTTTTTGGTTTTCTTAATCTATGTGCAAAGAAACTTATACATGAATAGTAAAATATGTTATACGTTGTACAGATTGAATGGTTAATATTCTTTTATTATATTAATATTATTAATGTTTAATCAATTACAAAAAATAAGTATATGAAATTTAGAATGATTACTATTAATTTGTATGTTTAACTTTTTTTTTCAAATGGTAATTTTTAGAACATATTTTAACTAATTAAAAAAAATAAATAAATATATTTGTTGTTATATAAAGATAAAATTAACTATTGAAATTGTTGCTCTTTATACATTATTAGACTATACTTATTCAATATTTAGACTATTTATTTCAATTTGTATAATTATCCCAAGTTAATCTTTATATATATATATAAAATATATCTAACCAATATGTATAACTTGAATAACTGAGGTTAGCATTTAGAAATTTAAATATATGTTTATAAAAAATAAATATTATTATGTACTCTAATATATTGTGTATCATTTTAAAAGAGGTTAATATTTTAATTAAAAATAATAATTATATTAACTAAAATACAAAATACGTAAAAAAATTATTAGTACACTAAATACTTTTGATACATGATAAAAATATAGTTATTATTAATTAATAAATATTTAAAGCATTTTTAATTAACAAAACAAAAAAATCAGTGTATAATTTTTAAAATACTGATGCCAAAATAATATTTATTATAAAAAATATATACATTGCCAAAATAACAAAAATTAATCAATTAATATGTTTCTTTTAAATATTCATTACTAATAAATTCATAAATATATCTTATCTTTTATTGTAATATATCATTTATCACCGAAAATTTTAAGCTGAAATATGACTGGAATAAAAACTAAACTCCCCAGTTTATTATTTTATAAATTTATTACTCGCTCCATCATATAGTCTTTTCCATTTGCTTGACTGATGCTAAAATTTGGTCAGAGATGATGAACAATAATTTTTTCTGTCTTCTTATATGTGAAATTAAATGAATTTATTTGATCTAAAAACTTTTAAATTTTTAATATACATCATTTTTTAATAAAACCTACAAATATTAAGATACCAAGAGGTTGGTTTCTTATTCAATTGACTTAGTATAAATGAATTAGACCTAATACTTATATGAATTAACTTTTTGCCAATGTGCATCTCTCGTTGATTATTTGTCACCGGCTCATGTCTAGTTATTACTAAAACTACTATTTACTTAGTTTTCTGGAATCAATAATTGTGTTGCTTTTTTCCTTCTGAATTTTTATACCACTGATAGCACCTCCGGAATCTTCAAAAAGAATTTTTTTTCATTCTTTGCTAGTTCATCAAATTATTCTTGATAGGAATCATTTAAGGACATTATGTGATAGGTAATACGAACCAAATAAAAACTTATCACTCGTATACATGACAAAACCTAAGATTTCAGCAACTCTTAATTTTAACTAATAATAAAAACTTAAGCTAAACTAAAGATAAAATCCTTAACAGAGGCAAATACTCATATCTAAGGACACAGTTCCCTCATATTTTAACACAAATATATGCTATCAAATTATTTTCATGCTTTTTTTTATAAGTTCAACTTACCAACGCTAAAAGACAGCTAGCAAAATCAGTTCCACAAAGTACATCGAATGACAAATTGATACAAAAAGATAACATAAACTAAAAGAAAAAATGAAAGACTGTTACATCAGTTTTTCTAAACAAACTACATATACAATAACCACTCGACCATTACATTAAGATCCTACACAGCCTCAAAATCATCTTCTATTCACCACTCACCCACCCCTTGCGAGCAAACATACTTCATGTACATTTCTTTTTAAATTTAAATCTCTCCCAAGTTCTTTTGTTATGATGAACATTCTTAAAGATCTCTTCTATTTTTATCTCCTTATTCATAAAAATACTTTTATTTTCTGTCTTTTAATATTTGGTGTATATCATGGAGGATGAATAATAAGTTTAAAATAAAAAGAAAAAACTAACTTCTCAATTTTGAAACGAAAATAGATAACCTCCAAAATCTAAGTATTTTTTTTTTACCAAATCAGTACAAAATTGCATTAAAACAATTGCAAATAGATAAAATTTCAAAATACTCAATTCTTGGTCCCTAGCATAGAAATGTAGCTAGTGAAAATAGCTAGCAAACAAATGAATAAAACATTAAGGTCAACTTTAATTCACATTATTTCAAGCGTATGCCAGAATTATGCAATAGTGAATAGGTACTAATAGGAGTATTTTTATTGGAGAAAGGTGTCAATAAATAAACAAAGCAACTTTTATGAAAGAAAAATTTACAAAATAAAAAATAACTCAACATATATAAATAATAACAAACCTCACCATAGAAGTAAAGAAAGAAAGAAAAGTAAAAAGCATATGTGAGCATTCAAACCATTACTATCATGCATTCAAAGAAAGAAAAAGCATATGTGAGCTAGAATTTCCTCACAAAGACACATTACTATCACACAAATGAAGAGAGCACCTTTTGTTTAGAAAAGAAGAGAAAACTTTTGACATGTATAAAAGTATATTTTTCAAGTTTATTGAATGATAGAAAAATGTCAGCAATTGACATTTTAATCGAAAGAAATGCGTTAGACTTAAAAGAATGTCAAAATCCAGGAAAAGCTTAAGTGAGAATTGCATACACTTTAATAGATACTGAAAAAAAAAAAATATTAATACTCTACAGTAGATGCAAAAGCTTTGAAGAGTAATAAGCTAAGTTTCAAGAAACCAATTTGCAAATAAAGTATAATTTTTTTGTCAATAAAATTAACTTGAACAAAGTCATAACATATTAATATATGAAGACAAAATAATTATTTTACAAAAGATCATACTACCTATCTGATTTTCTCAATAAAATTCATACTTGTACTTCTTTCTCAGAATTTTTAATTAAAAAATAACAAAAAATCAATTAAAAAATAAACTTATCAACAGAGGTAGTAGTCATTACCACGAAATTGAAGTTTGAATGGAGAAAAGCATTGCAGCCGCAATGGTTTGTTTATTGCTTTCATGAGCATTGAGTTTTTCACTTCTTCCTATAGCTTTATGGTGTATATCACAGTAAAGAGTAGCTTCTGGATTCTGCTTAATTGGTTGTTTTTGGATTTTATTCTGTATTTATAATTACCATAACAAATAAATTAAATTTATGCATATCTTCTAGGAAAAGTAAAAAGATAAATGTTTGACAAATACATTTATCAAAAATAGCTCATGGATGATTTGTTTAATATGGGTAAAAAACTTGTAAACTCTATTTTATAATGTATTTGCGCAAAAAAAAAAAAAAAAACTTTTTTCAAACATTGGATATTCAAATACCTCTATTAACAAAATAGGATTAATTATGTGAAGAAAAAGTGAGAATAATTTTGAACTAAACAAAGGAACCCTTCAAAGTCCATTTAAATTATAATTACTTACCTTAAGAAAAAGAGCATTACACGCATATTCTTGCACTGCACTCTCAATGCGTTTTGCATTAGACATCAAGAGATCATCTCCAACTAATTGCACAACATTGTAATAAGTAGAAACAATTCAAATAAGATTCCTTATGAATAACTTCTCATTGGTAACATGCTAATATATTTCTAAAACAGCCCTAAAAATATGAATAAAGTTCCTTATAACTTTACCCATGTTTTATGAATTTCTAATAATGAAACCCTAATAGTGTCCCGCTCACAGATACAACAATTGTTAACAAATGAATATTGTAAGATTATTCTAAAAATCAAACCATAAAAGTAAGCACGATGTGAGATTATTATGTTATAAGTTTATAGGTCTCCCATGATAATTACTTGTGAATGATAGGCAGCATCACTACCTTTGAATCACAAACTTTCACCTGCTAAAAAGGCAAAATGATACAATCAATTTATTGGCACAACTAAGAAAAATACTTAATTTATATTCATTTTACAGTCACAAACTCACAGCAATATTTCCATTCTAAAACACATGTATATCTATGAGTTAAACTCCCTTTCTAATACATTTTCCTTGTCTTAAGTAAAACTATTTGATTGTTCTTATTATATATTGAAGAGTGCATGTATGAATCTGCAAAATCGTCTCACCTGCGGAACAGCTTTCACGGATATAAAACTGATTATTTATGACCTGTATAAACAGCATCAGCATCATCAAGCTCAAGTAATTTGTTTATAAGTTCCTTGTTTAGGTCCATAGCTTCCTCATCTACCTTGAAATCAACAATAATAGCCATCAGTAAGTTTTTTCTAATTACTTTTCATGTTAAAAAGTTGTACACTAAGAATATTTGACAGACTAACTATATGAGATATTAAACCTGCAAGTTGCAACCTAGGTTGTTTGAATGATGAAATTTATATATGCTATATCAAATTAATTAAGCATATGCTATAACCAATTGGTACAAACCTCAATTGTAGCATTTGAAAGAAATTCAGAGCTTTATTAGGTTCAAAATTTATGCCTTCTCCCGGCAACTTTTACAGTATAGTAGCATAGTTATCGAAAGAATCTACAATTTTATAATACCTTGAAAAAAAAAGAAAAAAATAAATGCCGGTGAAGATGCAACAAAAAAAACAATAGAAGCTGGAATTTACTTTATGCAGACAAATTAATCAAAACAAACTAATGTATACTAAACATAATAGAAATTAACTCGTCACAAAAGTACCATTTGATTGCAATAATCCAAATATTTTTACCAAAAATTTAAAATAGTAATATTTAGATTAATAAAAAATCACAAAAGGCCTTTTTTCCAAAGCAAAATTATATAAACTTTCAAAAAATATATAAACAGAGTTGGAAGGCCATGAATATTTAAGTCTAGAGCAGCACAAACAGCAGCACAATAACAAAACTCAACAAATTTATTCAGAAAAAAATTCAGGTTAATCAAGAACCACTACATATATAATATAGAAATACCATTTTGGTCTCATTTTATTCATGATAGAAACATGAAGAAATTACCTGAATAGCAAAATATTTAAAATTATCTAAACAAAGTAACAAATAAGAATGTCTTAACTGAAATCATAGATAGGATAAAAAATTATTTGATTTTTTTTTCCACCACCAAACACATCAACAAAAAATGAGGTATATATAAGGAATTTGTAATAAGTTGTTGGGATGAAAGATTACCCTTGTGCAGTTTCTGATACACCTGAGGCTTCCCCAACAAAAAGCCACCTTTCATTGTTCTCTGAGAATAATAAAGAGTAGCGTGCGGCTGATCCACGAAATTGTAGGACCTTGTTCTTGTTAATGGTGCCAAAATCAGCCTACATACATAAATAAATATTAGAATATATTAAATGATCATAGAATGAAGAATAATAATTGCATTTGGGTATGGGAATTGTGAAAAAGATTACTCTCCATAGATTCGAAATTGTTTTTGCTTTTGAGTATTCACAAAAGAAACAGTAAAACTGATTAGAACATGTTAATAGCATGATGATTAATTCAACTTAGGCATAATTTGGTTCATAGATTAAGTTTGCAAACAAATAAACAATAATTGATAGCATGCACTAAGCTGAAAGCAACTTATTAGTTATGAGCGTATGATCAAGTCATGACTTTGCAGATCATGCTAAAACTCAATATGCACACTTCAAATAATTAGCATAAACCAAACAAAAAGTGCAATCATAGAAATCAATCATTTGCACAATTTACAAAAGCAAAATCAACAACTCAAAAAAAAAAATGAAAAAAAACTAACAAATTCTACACCTTTTATGTTCACACGGAACTGATTCAATCACAATTTCATTTTCACTATATATATATATATATATATCAATTCAGAGACTTATATGGTACTATAGTAGATGGAACACTCATATCCAAGAGAAAATTAATTTATTAAAGACTGATATCATGAATCCCTTTTCCAATTCCTGAGCCAAACCATGAGGATTAATGTTAGAAGAAAATAAAATAGGCAACTCTGAAACCATGTGAAAGAAAATAACAACACCTATCCGGGATGTAACTCAAATAATCATAAACCCATTTAACCAACAAATTTAGGTGTTCATTATTTCATTCCTCTACATAGTGCTAAAAGTAAATCAAGAGACAGGAAAAACAGCTGTAATCACAATCCAACACTATAATCAAGAGATAGGAATTGAGAATAGTAACCTTTTCCAACATAGAGAACCCAGAGACGGCAGCGGAGATGGCACAGAGAAAAAGCATTCCAACATTCTTGAAGTGGTCAAAACAGTTCAAAAATAAAAATCGAAAGCATAAATGTGATACGTAAATTCCAAAATCCACTGGTGTGAAGATGAAATACTTAACTCTTTAGGGTTTTCTATCCGGCGGTGACCACAGCAAATAACAGGCGGTTGTGGCGGTTGTGGCAGCAGAGGAGCTCCCTCCTCCCCCGCGTTCTCTGCTTCGCGTCTCCCTCTCTACTTTTCTTCTTCCATTTTTTTTCTCTCCCCTCTTTCTAATGAATTTCTTCTTTGGCAGTGGATCCAGCAGCTGCAACATTCTCTGTGATGGCTTCAATTTTTTCCTCCGCCGGAGAGTATTGAAGATGGAGATCTTATCAAAAAAATTCAAGAGCTTTTGCTTTCTATTCAAGATCTTACCAGTGAAGCCAATGGTGCTGCTCTACTGACTAAGAGAGAGTGTGAGTGAATGGTTTGAATCAAAAACTTAAGTTTGGAATTTTTCTTTTGTTTACAATTTCCTGGCAACTCCAAGATTTGAAATTAATTTAAGAATGAGCGCCTTTTTTCCAAAATTGGCACGACGAAGCGTTGGAAAGAAAATTGAAATGCTGCTGCATTTGTAAGATGTTTGCATAAAAAACTTTTTTATTTTTATAATCTCCGTTGTCTTTTTTTGGAGATTAACACTTGTCATAAATTTAGCTGCTCCACTTGTCAAGAATCTAATCATGTACTGCTCTCCTATTATATATAGAGAGATAGTTTTGGCTAAAGGGAGACAAGTATATGTTTAAAACATTGTATCCTATTAACAATAGAAGAGGCACAATGATTTATGTATGTAACACATTATAATTGTTATGTGCAGTTATATAAACAAATCCTTGTTCACTATTTATAGATACTAATTAAATGTGTATTTTAATTATTGAGAGATTTTTTTTTTTATTCAAGAGAATTGAGAATTTTTATTATTGCTAATTAAGAAATTCATAGATTTTATTATATTCTAAGAGAGTATTGTCATCAATGCTATAGTAATTAAGTATAATGACAAATATCTTTTTAAAAAAAATAATCTAATCCTGCGTTGAAACCAAAACAAATATAAGATTTTGTCATCTTCTTAATCATAATCTTTCAACAAATTTAGAGAAATATTTTTGAAGATAGCTTAAAATCAAAACATCACATTCAAAATCATAAATCAAGAGTTTGTCAAATTAAATGTTTTGATGGAACTAATTTTAATTGGAAGAATAATATGATGTTTCTTCTTAGTTCTTACTATTCTCAATCTTGCATACATTATTGTTGTCGCAGTAAGTCTTCCATTAACAAATCTTATTTCTTTTTCAGATGCAATTCATTCAAAATATTGTTTTCGAATTTCCCAAAAACAAAAAATGGATATTCTCTTATGTTGGGTTCTTTGGTCTGGTTGGAATTTAGTGGTTATTATCGGATGTTGATTACCGAATCGAATGTCATTCTGCATTTAGCGTACATTACCTGCTAGAATTAAGCCGAACATCCACAAAGAAAAGGTTTACGAGACAAACCAGTTGAAAAGTAAATAAAATATTGTATTCTAGCCGACTTGCATGTGTAGATTTTGAAATTCCAAAAAACTGAGCTATCTTAACTTCCCCAAAGCCATACTTACGCGCACTAATTGGGAATATGTTCAGTAAATGCTCTGACAAATGTTCTGGTGATAAAAAATAAATAAATTTTATTAGAAGAGAAAAAGATTTGCAAAAAGACATCCTTGTAAATATATTTTTATTTTCAGAAAAAGCGTCTGCTTAGACCTATTGGGAAGATAAAGTGATAGTCCCTCTGAATTGTAGCTTTAAAGTGATGCCAAATTAGTAATCCTGTCTCAAATAAATTCAAGAATGAGAAAGCTTTAAAACTCTAGAATTCCTTTCCAACCAAATACACTAAAGCTATAAATAGTGGTGACAGGACATTTCATGTAGAGGGCTGAAATTGACCTCTTACGAATTGTTTTAGTTATATTATTCTTCATCATGCAAGTTTGGGTGTGGAGAATTGTGATGGAATTTTTCTATCTTCTGCTTACAATACTGCTGCTTATAACTAATACAATATAGACACCTATGCTTCCTGTTGAATTTTTTTTTTTTTTTAATTTATTGCAACTTAGTTATGGCATCTCTGTAATTTTTCACTTTTTGCTTATTAGAACAAGTCTGCAGGTGATTTTTTTCCTAGAGTAATATATTTTTCACGGGTTTCAGGTTTAGGTGTGTTGAGTCATGTGTATAAATGTTGAAACTTTCTGGCTTTACATTACAAGAGTTACGTACTTCCTTCTGTTAAAACTACTTATTGGTTGTGCTTTTCTCTTTGATCCTTGAATTAAGATTAGTTCATTTGCTATTTCATAATTTCTCACGAGTCAATATATCTTTGATGGGTAAGATGCTTTAAGTACTATGGTCCATCGATCTTTTTCACTATTTTTTTTTTCCTTTTTCTTTTTGCCCCTTCTCACATAGTGCAGTGATAAAAATTGTCATATGAATTTTGCTCTTCTATTGCATGCTCCCTTCAAAGTGTTTTTTTTTTTTTTTCACTAATTTAAGTATTAGTTTATAAGCTGATTTTGATTTTTAACTTAAAAAATATTATGCTATTCATTTACTATTATAATCCATGGTAGCAGATAAACGAGAAAAAAATTGAGAAAGAAAGCTAGGTTTAACATAAAAAGCCGTTAGAATCAAAACCGTTTTCAAACCATTGAACCGGCCAAAAACCGGTCGATCGGACGAACCGGGACCCGGTCGGTTTTCTTATTTTGCCCAAAAACGCCAAAACGCAGCCGTTTAGCTTAACAGTAAAACACCCCCAACCCTACCAACCCTAACTCCCTCCAACTCTCCAACGGCGCAGCTCACACTCCCTCTCTCGTCCCTCCCTTCACCCTCGAGCTGGCCGTTTCTCTCAACACCGGCGAGCTCAATCCCTCCCTTTCGTTCAGCCGCCGGACTGCTCCTGACGCCGTCGCCGGTTGGAGCTTCTAAGCTCACTCAGTTCCTCACTCAGCTAACGTCTCAGACTCTCAGCAGTGGAAGCACAGTCGCCGGGCTCGCCTCCTGCCTCCGTCGCGTAGCTCTGTTCCTCCGTCGCAAGCTCTGTTCCTGCCTCCGTCGCCAGTTCTGATCATGCCTCCTTCGCCAGCTCTGTTCTTCTAGGTATTTTACTATTTTTTTTTAACAATAATTGTTGAATAATTATTGTTGAATAATCTCTGAACTTGTTATGGCCTTATAGGTTGAATAATTGTTAATTAATCTATGAATTCCTAGGTTGAATAATAGGTTGAATAATGGTTGAATATTGTTAATTAATAATTTTGAAGTTCTGATTAACAATATTATGAAAATATCTGAATTCTGATTGTATGGTCTTCTTCTTAGTTTGAAGTTCTGAAATTGTTGTTCAATTTGTGTTCCATTTTTCTTGTAATGTTTTGTAAATTGTAATTGTCTGCTGCTGATGGATCTGTCTTGTATTGGCTGGTTGCTGATGACTGTAATTTTTTTTTTCAAATTTACTGATGGCTCGATGGCTCTGTTAGTCTGTTGCTTTCAATTCTTTGCTCTGTTACTGATGGCTCGATGGCTCTGTTAGTTGCTGATGGCTCTTAATTTTTTTGTTCAAATTTACTGATGGCTTTGTTTGTAGTTGCTGGTTTTGCTGGGTGAAGGTTTAGTGTTTTGAAATGTTTTATAACGTGCTAATGTCTGTAATTGCTGTTTTTGTTTGTAATTGCTGGGTGAAGGTTTAGTGTTTTGTGATTATTGGTTAATGTTTTGGTTTAGTGTTCTCTCTTTTCCAGATTTCCCTTCTCCCTATATTTCTGCATGTTGCTGAATTGGTAATCAATAAATTTGCCTTTTTGCTGTAAATCGGGACTTTACTAGGATTTGTTAAATTTGTTGCTGTAACTTGAATTTGTTGCTTCCCAGTCACAGAATCAGAACAGAATGCTCAGTCAGTGCTTGATTGATTATCTTTGCTCACTGATTGTATTTGATGATAAATTTTAAATTAATAACTTTTAAATTTTAAATTTGCACTGCCCATGTTACTGATTCACTGTTCTTTCAGTGCTTTTTTTTGTTGTTAATCATTGTGATGAGCTTTGTTAAAATTTGCACTGCCTATATTACTGAGTGTTCCTTCAGTGCTTTTTGTTGTTGTTAATCATTGTGGTGAACTTTGTTAAAATTTGCACTGCCTATGTTTAACATTTAAACTCTCAGCTTCTCAGCCCTGTTTGATTCTTCATCTCAGCCTCAGGCAATTGAATCGAATCAACCAGGCCTTCCTTTTCTTTTTCTTTTAGTTGATTCTTAATTTTTCTAATATATGTAGCTTTCTGAATCAAGTGGATTAGATTATGTAGTTTTCTTGATTTGGGAATTTTCGGAGACGCATTAGAAGTGCTATTTTATTATTATGTTTGCTATAATAATATTCACATGTTCTGTATGTTTGTGATTTTTTTTCGGTGTTTACATTTTCTTTCCAAGTCACTTGCTGTGGTTGTTGTTTGAGTTAAGGCTTTGTATGTGTGTGTGAGAATGTGATAATGTTGAATGCTGTTGCATCTAATAGGAGTTCTTGGAGTACTCTCATCTTTGGTCCTTTATAATTTATTTATTATTTTATTTTAAAACAGTTTTTCTGGTTGAACCACCGGTTGAACCGGTTGGACCAATGAACCAGTAAACCAATGACAAGCGGTTTGATGACTGGTCTGGTTTTTAAAACCTTGATCTAAATGCATGGGGGTGTTAATTAGTTTGGTTGTATTATGTGTGGCATTTAAATAAGATAAGGAATAATCTTAATATATTCCTTGATCAAGTTATTAAGTATTATGTATAATTATCTTTGTTTTTGTGTTTGGATGTTTTAGTTTGATTTGGAAATAAAGTTGTGTGTGTTTGTACAATATGCTAAATTTGCAATATATATGAAAATAAATAAAGCTCCAGTCTTTTGTATATTTATTGAAAAATCTTTTACTTGATGCTTCTTTTTAATATTCGAGAATACAGTATGAATAGAGATACTAATACCTTTTTTCTCCCTGAAAATTTCATTAAAATAATATAAAAATATTATTTATATATTAAAATTAACTATTAAAATTAGTGAGTATTTATTTATTTATATATATATAATTTAATTTATTTTTAATATATATTTTATATTTTAATATATATTTTATACTAATAATTAATTTTGATAACTGATTTTAATATATAATTAATATAATTAGAAATAATATATTTCAAATTGTAATTCTAATGTGCTACTCTTTATCTTTGTGTACTTCAGTATATAGTATTTGGTTTTTGATTACCGTTTGGATCTTTCTTTTTCTGTGTGTACTTCCGATAATAATTTAATTAAATATGTTAAATTATTTAATAATTTATATAAAAATAATTATACATAAATTTTCACAATTCTTTATATACATTTTTTGTTTATCTTGTAGATTGTGTTATTAGACCATTTTTACGTTTTTTTTTTAAATTGTAGATTGTCGAACCGGTCGAACCGTGAACCGGTGGTATTAACGGTTCGGTTAACAATATAAAACCGCTAATTAGAAAACAGCCAACACTGTTGAACCGGCCGGAAACCGGTCGGTCGGACCGGAACTGGAACTGGCCGGTTTGGATTAAACTATGTCGTTTTGGTTCCTGCACGGATGACCTTCCTTCCCCTTACCTTCAGTCTTCATTCCAAACCCCTATCTTAACAGCTTCTCCCCAAATCAAAAAAGGAAGTTGAAACAGGAAACCCTAGCTTCTCCACCACCGCCGCAAGGACTGCCGCCATCCGTCGCTCTCAGGCACTACCGTCGTCTGGTATTCCGTGCTTCTTCCTCCTTCAAGAATCGCAGCTTCTTCTTCCTCGAGCTCGACGCGTCAGTTCCTGGTATTCATCTGCTCTTGCCGCCGTCCGTCGGGCGCTCAGTCACCATCGTCTTCGTCTGGTCGTCGCAGATTCTTCCAACCCACCACTGTCTTATGAGTTGTGTTCGTCGCCTGGCCTCTGTCTCCGTCACGATTCTGCCCCCCTCTTCTCAGATTGCTCAGAAGGAAAACCCATCTCCATTCCAGTTTCCTTCCTTCGAGTTCACAGAGCAGAAGCTCAACCAAGAAAAAAACCTTAGACTTCGACGGTCAGTTCACTGCTAACTTCTTCTGCTTTTTTTATTTATTCCATTTTCAATGATTATTTGATTACTGAATATTTGAATGTTTTGTGTTTTAATTTTCTATTGAATGATTATTTGATTACTAATGAGCTCTAGTTCTGCTGTGTTGCTATTTTTGTGTGTTGTGATATTTTTTTGAATGAGCTTCTGCTGTGGTGCTGTTTTGTGTGTTGCTTTTTTATGTGTTCTTTATTTTTTATTGACATGCATCTGAGTAATATCACCACTGTAACTTAACTACTTGCTCTGTTGATGTGCTTTTGATTTCTGAATGTCATGCCACTTGTTATGTTGCTGCTGCTGTTTTAGTGTTTTTTAACTTCTGAATTTGCTGTTTTTGAATTTTTGTTGATAGATTTATTGATTTTAGGATTTAGGGTGATTATTTGTTGCTGTATTCTAATTTTAGTTGCTGATTGTTGTTGATTTCTGGCTCTGTTTAGTATGTTGTGCTGATTGTTCTTGATTTTTGGCTCTGTGAGTGTTGTTCTGTTTTTGGTCTGTATTTGATCTTGTTCAAATTTCATGATTTTGTTACTGTCTCCTGAAAGTTGGGTTTCTTTTTCTAATATGCTTAACATCACAAAGATTTGGAAAAATTTGTTACTCTTTGTTAAGAATGTGCTGAAACTTTGTTAAAATTTGGCTGAAAATTTTGTTACAAGATAGATAGATAGATAGATAGATAGATAGATATGCCAAACTGGAACTTGAACTGTGAAGGATAACCTGTATTCTAATACTACTTTACTTCATATATTGTTTCTCATTCTTGGTGTTTTTGGTCCCATATACCCTTGAAGCCACTTCCTCCATAATGGACATCTGAGGTGAGGTTGATCTCCCTCTTGTTCTGTGAAGACTTGTGTGTGAAATCAATCCCCAAGTTGATCAACAGGTTTTGGATTCTTCATCTGTGTCAAGTTGTTAAGAGAATGTCTCTTATGAAGAAGACTCTAACCTCCTCAAAGGTGGAGAATGTCTCTTATGTCCAGTTGCTTATAGGAAGTGGAAATGGCATGTTATGATGTTGAGCTTAGCTATGAGTAGATGACCAAATATTTGTTATTGATTTGGTTAATTCAATGTTTTATTTTTTGTAACTATCTTAATGAGTTCAATAGTGATATAATGACTAATGAATGATAAATTGTTAATAATGATGAAATTAAAGGTTATATTAGATTTTGGTTGATGAGGTATTTTGTATTTGGAAGACATTTTAAAATTTATGTTAGACTATATTTGTTTATAATTTATTTATTATTTTATTATAAAACGGTTTTTCCGGTTAGATCACGGTTAAACCGGTTAGACCAGTAAACCAATGAACCAATAACAAAAACGGTTTGATGACCGGTCCGGTTTTCAAAACCTTGACAAACACACGGCCTCGGTCCAACTCGAACCTGGACTGAGTAACCCGAAATTGACTAGGAAGAAAGAAATAAAATCTGAAAAAGAGAGTAAAACTGGGACCGGGCCATATCTCAGGTCACCCGGCCCCGGCCCCGGCCCCGGCCCCGGCCCCGGCCCGGCCCCTATCGCAGGTCCCCCGGCCCCGGCCCCGGCCCCGGCCCCGGCCCCGGCCCCGGCCCCGGCCCCGGCCCCGGCCCCGGCCCCGGCCCCGGCCCCGGCCCCGGCCCCGGCCCCGGCCCCGGCCCCGGCCCCGGCCCCGGCCCCGGCCCCGGCCCCGGCCCCGGCCCAGTCATCATACACATTACACAATTAGGGCTAGGGGTGTACAGGCAACAACGCTGACCCCTGACCTCGTCTTCTCTCCCACTCCCAGCTCGTCGTTCGACTGACGACGGTGGCGACCGACAATTGACGTCCGACGACTGACGACCTACGGTGCTGCCCTGCTTCTCGGTGACGACTGACACTCCTCAAGGTTCTTCTCTCTTCCCCACTTTCTGGGTTCTTAGATTTCTATTTTAAGTTTATTGTTATTAAAATTGGTATTCGGAATCGATGACTATTCAGAAAGCATAAGGAACTTGTGTTAGTTCGGGATTCAGTGATATGCAATGCATACAGTGGGAGCAATTATAGTTATTTTTTTATGGTTCCTTTCACTTGATCTAAGCTAAAAGGATGCTTATTTGATTATTTCTGTTTCTTTGTCTTTATTTGATTATTTGATTATTTACATCACTGCTTATTGTTATTAACACAGACCTTATATCAAAGTCTTGGTTACCTCCACAGCTTTGGAGGAAGCTCTTAACTGGAATCACTGAGCTGAAGAATTCAAGAAAGAAGACGAAGAAGATGGGTAATCAGAAGCAAAAGTGGACGCAAGATGAAGAAGACGCACTCATCGCTGGCGTGGAAAAACACGGTCCAGGAAAGTGGAAGAACATTCTCAAAGACCCTCAATTCGCACCATTTCTCACTTCACGTTCCAATATCGACCTCAAGGTGCAAAATTCCCCTGATTAGCCTCTGCAATTTCGTTTTTCAAATTCGCGTCTTATCTTAGTCTAAGGTTTTCTGGATAAACAGTGAAATTTGAGTGTGGGGTTTTAATTTTGTTCTTTTGTTGTAATTCAGGATAAATGGCGGAATTTGAGTGTTAGCAATGGCACTCAAGGGTCCAAGGAAAAATCTAGGGTTCCTAGAATCAAGGCTGCTGCCCCAGTTGCTGCTGCCCCAGTTGCTGCTGCTGCTGCTAGTAATGCTATTGTTGTTGCCGGGGAAGATGCTACTATTGTCACCACTATGATTCATCAACCTGATCCTTCTGTTGCTGTGGGTGATTCTTCTCAAAATGACGAAGATGCCAAGAATCGTCCGAGGTATATGAATTAATGTCACTAATTCTATATGGATTAGTGCAATTAAATGATGTGGATTAGGATTTAGTTGTGGTTAAAACTGTTGTATGCCTCAACAAAATAAGAAAGGTATTTTGTTACTTTTGAATTGTTGGTTGCTTTTGTTTATCTTTGTTTATCTTCTCTCAGGTACAATGCAATGGTTTTAGAAGCGCTGTCAGCTTTGAAAGATGCTAATGGATCTGACCTGAATGCCATTGTTAACTTCATTGAGGTCAGATTATTCATTTTTTTTATCGTAATGGTTTCAATACATCCATAGTTGATTGAAATGCTGTGCTGTGTATCTGAGATTATATGTTATATAGGTGTTGCATATAAAAGTTGGGAATGGAAATGTGATAAATATAGTTATGCATTCTTTATTGTGAAAGATATGGGATGGAATTTTTGGCATATGATTAGGTATCTTAAGTCCCCTCTTAGTCTAAGAAGAGAGTAGTAAACATTCTTTAATTTTTTGGGGGAGGATGAATGAGATTGGAAACACCAGAGATACTTTTAACATCGAATTCCTCATTGTATTTGTGTTTTTTTTTTTTTTTTTTTGTGGGGGGGGGGGGGGGATGAAATTTAATATGGACTGTCCATTGTCCATATTGTTCTGTTTTCAATATTCTCGCGTGTTATGTCAAATGCAGCTAAAACACAAGGTTCCTCAGAATTTCAGAAGGGCATTGAGCACCAGGTTGAGGAGGCTTGTTAGTCAAGGGAAACTTGAAAAGGTTTGTCCTATGTGATCCTTTTACTTTTATAGTTATTCATCTTGATTATTTCAACTCATGCTTTTACTGTTAGATGTATAGTTCCCTCAATATATTTTTGTTCCGCACTTTGTTTAAGCCATTGACCTAAATTACTCTTTAGTGTTGAGACTGCTCTCATGCCTCCTAAGAAGAAATTTCACATATCTAGGCTGAATGATTTCAGAACTTGTTTTTGCTCTATGTGGATTTGTCAACTCTTTACACGGAATGCAGGTACAAAACTGTTACAAGATTAAAAAGGACTATTCACCTGTGCCAAAATCACCAGTTGCTGTGAAAAAGAATGTGTGGCCACAACGGCAACAACCACCACCACCCCCGGAGTTTGTGGCATCTAATGAGACAATAAAGGAAGCTGCTGAAACTGCAGCCTACAGAATTGCCGAGGCCGAAAGCAAGTCATATTTAGCCGCTGAAGCAGTCAAGGAGGCAGAACGAATTGCACGCTTAGCTGAAGATGCTGAGGCGATGTTACAGCTAGTACAACAGATTTATGATGCTTGTACTTCAACTCAACTATCCTACCTACCAAATAGTGAATTCTCTAAGTTGATTTGGTTATCACTGCTTTTGGGTTCATAAGCACTGATCTTGTGGGTTTACCATTGCAGGTTCGCGCGGTGAAGCTGTCATCTTGGCATCTTAAGTTGGTCAGTGTCGGGTCTATCAATGGACTCCTGGATTTTGCTCTCTGTAAAAATAGTTGTTCATATAGTCTAGCAGTGTTTTAACTTTTTAGGTTTACTATATCGAATTTCATTTCTTGAAGCTGCACTTAGGTGATGTTTATATTTAGTAACACAGTTCACCGATTTTGCATCCGAACTCGAAGCAATATATAAACTAACATGAAGTTAGTTTCATATGTTAACCACTGTTCATGTATTTTGCAAGTAGACTTCTTTGGACTTCATTTTGGCCTTCATTAGTTTAGAGTAAAAAAAATTTTCAAATTTATATGTTTGGCCAATAAAGAAAACACCATCGAATGTTGAGTGACAAGTTAGCTTTTCATACTACATTAGTACATTTAACTTTCGCTTACCAATTTTACCAGTCCAGACAAGTTAGTTTCATATATTTGTCAAACTATCAAAACGTTATACTAAGCCATACAAAGGAAAAAATATCATTTTCCAAAACTCCATTTTTCAACTTTAATTTTTAAAATATGAATTTTTTTTTATTTAGGCCGAGTTAGCCGCACTCTATATATTTTATAGAGTTTGCCTGACTCCGAACTCTATAATTTTTATAGAGTTCGCCTAATGCCGGCGAACTTCACTCGAATTTTTTTTAAAACCAACGAAATTCAAATTTTTAAGCCATTATCATCGTCTACAAGAGTACATGGTACACAAGCATATTTAACAAGGATTTTTTTCATTATAAATGAAAAATATATTATTTTTCCAATATTTTTGAATATATTTCCAATATTCTTGTGTACTCCTATGTACTCTGGAGACGATGATAATGGTTGTCATTGTCTATTGTGAAGTTTAAGAACTTGAGTAGCCATTTTTTTTAGAATTTGAAGTGAAGTTCGTCAGATTAGACAAACTCTATAAAAATTATAGTGCGGCGAACTTGCTTTGCATAAAAAAAACTCGTATTTGAGGAATTAAAGTTGAAAAAAATGGAATTTTCGAAACCAATCGATTGAATTAACTAAACCCAAATTGCTTTGATGATTTCAATCAATTGAATAAGAAAAATCCTACAAAATTCAATCGATTGTGTATCAATTCCAATCGATTGAAGTTTGGGAAGTCTGAATTTCAATCAATTGGTTTGTGCATCTAATCGATTGAATTTCTAACAAACACGATTTTTCCAACCCAATACGTATATAATTGGATCAATGATAAAATTATAATCGATTAAGATTACAAAATATTTATTACGATAAATGGAAGATCTAATTTATTATTGTTTTAATTTTTAATTCTCAATAAACATGATAGATGAATGATAAAAAAATAATTTATAAAATAAAAAATAAATTTTATAATTAAATAATATATAAAAGACTAATTTATAATTAAAATTAAATAAAGACTATTTACCAATTATTAAAAAACTTAAAATACATGTTTTATGATGGGACCATTTAATGGTCGAAACGTTCTCGAACCATTGAATCCTTTACCGAGATACTATGTATAGGATAGTAACTATCAAGAAACTAACATTGTAGTAACCAACAACAGAAGTAGTTAATATCCATTTTTCTAATTAAATCACTAATATCTCTAAAATATACTCTAATTGGTTGAATAATTAAACGATCGGACTAACTTTATTTTTTATTGTAAACTTTAATATTCTTTATCTGAGCTCATTTGGTGCTCATGTTTATTGTTTTGTTTTGCAAGCTGCATGGTTTCGTTTTAATACAATTGGATTCATTGAACTATATTTTTACAAAGGATTTAGCTAACATATTAAGTTTACAAATTAAAAAAGTTTTTATTAAAAATATAAAAAATTTAAGTTTTTAATATATTTATTTTTATTTATTAAATGAATATTTAAAATTTTCTACTAATAATAAGCTTATTAAGTGTTTTAAAGATACATGTTAGTTAAATTTTTTTACAAATTAAATAGATTTATATGTTTTCAATGAGATTAATTTTGGTGTATATAATTAGGATAGATTAATTATTAATTTATTAATCTTTTTTACAAGCAGCACTATTAATCTGGTTGAAGAAAGCCACTCGCTGAGCTTCCTATTATCACAGAAGCCTGCAACAGAGAGAAAGTCAATTAGACTTGAGGCATAATCAGACTACAAATGTGCTTCCAGAGATTAGAGTCATTAGTCCTACAAATTTTTGGTAAAATGTCTTCTCCACTATACCCCAGCTCATCTTCATCATAAAAGCGTGGTTGAGATCCTTAACATGTCGTATGCCCAATCCCCCTACTTTCTTGGGTTTACTAATCTTCCTCCAGCTAACAAATAGGTTAAAGGATTAAATGATTATATTGTTAAAAAAAATTAAATGAAAAAATAATTTTATTTTCAAACATAAAAAATATAATTGAATCAAATATAGGAACAGTTTTGAACAATTTTGAAAATGATAAAGATAAAATGTATATTTAATATCAACTTTTTATTCAATATGTAGTTAAAATTCTATTTTTATTGTTATTTTTTCACGACGAAAAAGTGTATATTTGAATAGTAGATGTTGGTGATATAGTGTGACTTTTCTTTTTCACATTTTTTTCATTATGGTAAATGTACATTTTGATTTTTAAGATCGATAAGCTACATTGATTTAGTTTTTAATTTTTTAATTGCTATAATTTGATCCTCCAAATTTAAAAGATTGTATTAATATAGTCTTTTGTGTATTTTTTGTTACTGGAGCTCAATGCCATTAGTGACGTGTTTTAAGTTTTATCACGCTAAACATATTAAAACGATATCGTATGCATTTTAATGTTAAAGAAGGCATTAAACGACGTTGTTTGAAGGTTTAAACAATCCAAAAACGTTATACGCCTCCTTTTTAATTGAGACATACATCTACCGCTTCATTTGCAAAGTCCAAGAGAATATTAGCCAATGATGATGTACTTGTTCAGTAAAGGATAGAGTTGGCAATGAGTAGAGTAGGGTTTGGACTTTACCCTAACTCTACTCGTAGGTTGAGAATTTCTCAATCCTAATTCTATTCGCACTCTAAAGTTTTTAACCCTATCTGACCCGTAGACAAATCAATTTTGTTTAAGCAAATATAAAATTCATTCTATATTTCATACATATTAATAAAACAGAAAATTAAAAATTAAAAATAAAATTTTAAAGAAATCAAACATAAAATTATAAATAGTATGATCATCAAGTTCTTAATAAAATTAAAATAACACAAACAAAGATAAATGTTATTCTTCTTTTAATTTCAAGTTCTTGCAACATTATTCTTTAAATAACAAACGTACTATATTAGTAATTTAAATGATTAGCTTAGTAGTTACTTTGAGTTTTTACAAAGAAGTTATGGGTTTAATACCCACTTTTTTCACTACAATTAATTTTTAAATATATATTATATAATATATTAGTGTTATGAGTAGGATAGGGTATGATATATCCTGAACCCGCACTCGACCTATACCCTACCCTATCCTATCTGCAAGCAAACTTGCACTGCACCCTACCTTACCTGCAGCGGATCGGGTAGGCAACCATATCCGAATGAGTTAGGTTGGATTGGGTACCCAATTATAAAAAAGGAGAAGACGAAGTGATCAAAAGAGAGGAGTATAATGTTTTAAGATTGTTTAAACCCTCAAATGATGTCGTTTAATGCTTTCTTTAGTGGCAAAATGCGTACGACGTCATTTTAATATGCCCAGCATGATAAGGCTTAAGTCACGTCTCACGTCACTAACGGCGTTGAACTCTGGTGACGGAAAATGTACAAGAGACTATATTGGTACACTTTTTTGCATTTAGGAGACCAAATTATAGCAATTGAAAAGTCAGAGACTAAATTAGTGCAACTCGCCAATCTTAGTGACCAAAGTGAGACTTAACTTGCCATTAGTTATCAGGATTATCAAAAGGAAAGGATGCACGTTAACAATAGCGTTAAGTACGATTTTGGTCCCTAAGGTATATAGGCCGAAAATTTTTTCCGTCCCCAATCTTTTTTAGCATACAAAATCATCCTTAAGGTTTAACTTGATTTTAGAATTGTCCTTACCTTAGGAACCAAAATCGTACGAAGGTGGCGGTAGAAGTGGAGGCAGAGGTAGATCGTGCACAACTTCTTCTTCTTCTTCTCTTTCCCCTTCTTCTTTCCTTCCCTCTTCGGAAGAGTAGAAATACTCTTTTTCTCTTTTTTTCATTTTATAATTTTTTTGTTATGGTAATTTAGTCCAAAATTTTAATATTTAAGTAAAAAAGACAATTTTAAAATTTGGTTTTAAACTTTAGAGACGATTTTATATGCAAAAAAAAGTTGGGAACGAAGAAATTTTTTGACCTATACTTTAGGAATCAAAATCGTACTTAACCCTTAATGATACGTAGCTAATACTGCTCATTGGATATGACTAAATTCAAAATAAATAGATAAAATAAAAGCAAAGACAAATCAAGACAATTGCGTTTACTTCTAATAAAGCATAAATATTAGTGGCAGCTTTTTTGGTGCTCACTGTTAATAGTCACTATGCTATGGTGACTAGTCAGTTGGTTGCAGGTTGCAGCCAAGGTACCTGAGCTTTGTGGCAATAGATCTTGAACGGAATTTTCAGTTTTGAATCGCATGAACTTTTTGGAGAAAAGTATTTAATCAAAGTAAGCTATTCCTAATCAAATGAACATACATGTATTTATTAAATAACAAACAGAAAAACAGAAAAACAAAACATAATAAAGTCCTTGGCAATGCATTACACATTGTAATTTATGTCAGTGATCAAGCATGACTTGCATACGAGCATCAATAATTGAATAGGAACTATCTATCTATTTGCCTCATGTAATGATTTAAATAGCACAAAGCTAATGTAATCATGTCTTTTCAGCCGGTGTTATATGAATGGTATCTTAACCAAAAAGAAATAGCACGCCAAGATTGCACTGCTACCAGAATTACTAGGCAACAATGACAATAGCGTGCTCCTCAATATCTAAGGAAAAAATTACCTATTTCTTTGCTAACCAAAAAGAGGGGAGGAGGGGGGTAGGTGGGGGCCAGTGGGCAAGAAGCCCAAGTCTGTTATATTTACTACCTAACCATGTTACATTAAAAAGGACCTTTAAGGATGGGATAACAAGAATCATCCTGTATCTTAACCAAGAATTGCTTTTATGTTTGTTTTCTGCTCCTCCGTTAATGATGTGGGGAATAGAACCTCAAATGTGACATAAAGATTTCCTTTCTTTGTGCTCACATGTAGTGGCATTCCCTCTCCTTTGAACTTCCTCACTTCCTTTGGCTTTGTGATTCCCTGATGGTAGAAAAAAAAAGAGGTGTCTTACATCTGTGCCTTTTCTTATAATTTTACAGAGAGAAGTGGAGAATAATTACTCAACAGTCAATATTGATTTTTCAATCATTCCTTAATCTATGTGCACAATTAGAATTGCAACAAGAAAATCTCATTGCTTACCTTGGTGCTTATGTCCACTAGATGCTCATCTAGGTGTTTAATAGTCTTCTCAAAACCAACAAGGGCTTGGACCTGAAGATAAAGGTTGAAAAAAAAAAAAACTTCACAATGCAGAGGTTTGTGGACACTAAAAACAAAGCAGCTAAGGGACTGAGTATTTGGTTCCATTCTCATTTCCAAGGTTTTTCTATTTTCAGATTTTCTACCGGAAATGAATATAGAAAACAGGAATTTATTGAATTAACTATTTTTGCTACCGAAAATGAAAATAAAACATGGAAACAAAAACCAAACAGGTCCTAATTGTTGCAAAATCATTGATTCCACTTGCCAAGAGTTAGTAAAATAGTAATTTACTAGTTAATATATGCCATGGACCTATTGAACATACTCAAGGCCAGCAAGTTCAGTTATTAGTTGATAAGCCTAGAAAAGTATTTACCAGTGTTATAGTGACTGTTGTGTGCAAGTCGTTGCCTTCCCTTCTGAAGATGTCATGGGGTGCTGTTCGGATTCGAAACTGTTCAAAATACCATCTATGTTGTTAGAATGCTGCACACATAAAATGCAAAACAGTTGCTATATAAATTGAAAAAGAAACTGTTACTAACCCTTAGATCTCCAGGTTCTCCATCAACTATGGGCTCACCATCTTCATAAAAAAGTACCTCCTGAAAAAGGACAAAAAATCAGATTGTGACTAAACTGCATTACAGTCCATGCAAATTTGTACATATGATTTATAACAAAACGCAATGGCCTAGTCTAACCAATGGAACCAACTCCAGTTAAAAAGATAAGGCTTAGTTATTTAATAACTTTGGTTACTTAGGATATGCTAGTTAAAGTGAAAAATGGGAAGGGTATGAATTTGGACTATGGAGTCAAATGGAAAGCTTCTAAGCTTTTCTCCTTTGAGCTTGATTGATGAGGGAAAACATTTTTCAGTTCACTTTCCCATCATTGATGGCCAATGATTCAGTAGCCGCTCAAAAGAAATATTACCAATAGCTCTTCCGAAAATAATTATGATTTGAGCTCCAACTCCTTTTATCTGAAATTACAAATGTTCTCTTAAATTATGTATTTTCTTTGAAAAAACACTATGTACACCAAAAACTCTTAGACACCCATATAAAAATACAGTTGTTAATAATTAATTGCGTATTTAAATTATTTTTTATTTAACAAAACAAAGAGAACCCACGTATGGTTGTTAAGAAAATACTAGAGTCAAAACAGTGTTTATTATAAAGGGTGTACATGTAGTGGGATTGATTTTCCTTTTTAACCAAAGTTTCCTCCCTTTCACTCTAATAGTCTAATTGTTTCTTTCAGCTTGTCCCAGAATGCTAAGAAGGTTGCTGCTCATTGTGGATGTAGTTGGTGAGGCGGTACAAAACAAACCCAAAGGCACCAAAGAAAGCACTGAATGGAACAACTAGTGTAAAAAAGTGCTTGTAATTTTGATAAAAACATTGATCTATTTTGTGTACAACAACATGAAAGGATGAACCCAACAACTACGGAAAGATTCCCATGTCTTCAAGAATGGTATGAGCTTAGCACTGCTCCCTCTTGCATTAGCAACAAGAATATCTTTCATATCCCTTAGGATTATGTAATTGAACAAGGAAAAGAAAATCAACCCCAATAGAACAATTTCTTGAGCGTGGATAACTCAATACTCACAAAGTTTTGCTTTTCAACTTCAACCTCAACATCACCAACAAACCCATCAACAACTGTAGTAGCCTCAACTTTGTAGTGGAACAAAGTTGTGTCCTTTGTGAAAACCCATTATTAATATTGGATTTTGAGGGGAACCTAGTAATGGTTTTAGAGAATAATCCATTTGTTGTTAGATAAGAACCATCAAGAATTCTTGATTTTTGGTGTGAAAAATCTATGCTTCAAGCCTTGTGATGAGTAAAACACCCTAGTTTCTGGGATTTGTTGAGAGAGCGAGAAGACCTTTGATTGAAGGACAGCCTCCATGGAGGCAACAAAGGTTGGGTTAAAAAAAGAAAATATCAAAATTTGGGGGAACTTTAGAAATTTTGGATAAAAATGATGAGGTTGAAGTTATAACTGATTTTGAAAGGACTACCTATAACATCTCTTTATAGAGGGTTACCGAATTCTTGGCCTAAGAATAGTATAACAAAAATGGGTGGAGATGAAGTGAAACCAATTTACATTCCTCTTTCAACAATAACTATAGAGAGAGGGAGAGGGAGAGGGAGGGGGGGAGACAATTCTCTATGCTAACTTTCCGTTGCACCAAGCAATTGTAAAATATTGTATCAAAATTTTAGTTTAACCTAGGACACCTAACAATCAATTAACTTCTTTGTTTCTCTTTATACATGAAATCTTTCTGTCTGCCTCTCTCTCCATTTCAAGTTCTAATAAAAGTTTTTTTCTGGACAATTAACTGCAGCTTGAACACTTTTGTTTTTTTTTTTTACTTTACTAATAAAATCCCTTGGTGTATAAAACCAAGATAATAAATTTCACCCCAGAAACTTTCTTTGACTAAGATACAGTTAAAAGTTAAAATGCTAAATTTATCTTTTCATGAATGATCCACCAAAAGTTTTTTAACATACAATTATAAAATTTTGAACTAATTTCAATTCCAGTAGGATTAATATCAGATTTATAAACTACATGTTAATTCTAATTCTACCATCTAAATGTAGCCTCTTGTCTTCAAAAGTTAGATAAGACATAATTAGACATACCTTAGAGAAAAACATATATGAAAATAGGCAACAAAACACGAAATATTCATGATTGGTTATTGCTTAAAAGGTGATACACACATGCATGTGAGAAAGCGTACCTGCCCATCTTGCATGCCTTTCTCAATATCAACCGTGATAAAATAACCTTCTCTTTCAAACTTAACATTCGCACATTGGTCACAGACCTAACAGGTAAATCAACAAAGATTAGTGAAAAACTTCACATATGTTGACAAGAATAAAATAAAGTGGAACATCTTCTCTATCTATCCCCATAAAACGGGGAAAAATAACTTGGCTTGAAACTGACTAAAAAATTCAATCATATAAGACAGATGCCATAAACCAAGAAAGGTTTTATGTTTATTATCATAAAATATAAAATCTGTATCCTAAACATTTGTTTGCCGGGGAGGTTGGCAGGAAAAAGAGAAAATAAGGAAAAGATCAATCTTTCAACATTGATGTTTACCTGCTCTGTCATCTGTTGGAACATCCCAGGGCCAATTTGCCTGTGATAAACCTCATTTCTACAGTTACAGCGTCTCTTCCCAGGTGCTGGCTTTATAACATTCTTCTCCCTCCAAACCTGATAATTACAATGTAAATTAAAAGAGCAAAAAATGGTCTACAAGTAGGCAGACAATAGTTAATTAGTATGATAATCTACAACTTTTCCATGCCTGTGTGCTACAGTATCAGCTTATTGAACAAAAAGAACAGAATAGGCAATAGGGGGAATTCTCCAGGAAAATCTTCTGCCACATGCAAATGAAAATTGTGCAAAAGGTGAATGAGATCGAGTGTGATGTGCACATGAATCATTTTAGCCGCTCCAAATCCAGTTCTGCTATGCAATGGCGCTAATATTTATTTCCAATTCATTTCATGGGTTGATTTAGTCAGTATAAGAGTAACTTCATGTGAAACTGATTGTATTAAATTTAATTCCATATGAATCTATCTTTGGCAAAAAAGATGTTACAAAAGTTGGTAGATGGTGTCATGCTAATATCCCATATCTCAGTGATGGATGTGTCTTAACAATAGGCATATGAATTTTATGCATGGAACCAAGACACTAGCTAGACATGATCTCACCTTAAGGGAACCTCCCATGTATAAATCTTCCAGGGTTGCATCCAATTCAACAATCACATCATCACCTTTTGCAACCCTTTCTTCCTCCTCCTCCATTGGACCCCCACCAAAGAAACTGAAAGAAGAATTCATGATGTTGTTATGATCATGAAATGAAGTGTAGCAGGAAAAAACACAAACTCAATGCTTCCGCACTTTGCTTATTTATGATCTTGAAAAAGTTCCTCATATGAACATAACTTCTAAAAATGGTCAGAGGGCAAGTTCAGGCCGTCAATTAAAATGCATACGGACATTGGGAACTAAAAGCAACTAACCATAATATCTACTTCCAATGCATGAAAAGAGTTTTGGTTGTTATTGTTTTTGCAAGCACATGCATATATTCATTCAGTGTCAAATTCAACATGAAATAAGATACAAGGTTTTCTACTAAGGCCAGTAAGTCAATGTGTAGAAGATCAGTATGTATGCATGGATTATAGACTTACCTACTGAAGATGTCTTGGAAGTTCATTCCCATTCCAGGACCACCTCTACCTCCACCAGCAGTGTGCTGTTTCAAACCCTCCTCGCCATACCTATCATAGATGCTTCTCTTTTCGCTATCCGACAGCACTTCATATGCTGACAACAATAAAAAACAAAACATCCTCTGAGGGTATGATTGGACGGAGGGTTTTAGAGTAAAATTGAAAAGAACTGTGTTGAGGCATAGAATATTCTTAAACTCCAGTAGTAGGGATAAAGCTACGACATCTAATCTATTTTTCCTAGACAACTAGTTGGAAGCAAAACTGATGCAGTAAGCCACCATTTATACAATTTTTCTCCTTTCAGTCTAAATCATTAGTATCTAGGACAGGGTATTCCAGCTAATTCGGCTAGAGCTTAATTGACTTTGACCCTACGGGATAAAACTCTCTTCGTTAGTCTAATATCACACTGTAGGTAGTGTCAATGAGCTGAACTCTTTCACAGTAACATCTAATCAGGTGCTATCAAGAAGATAAAATTTATACCTTGTAGCACTTGATTGGATGTCACATAGAAACTAACCTCATATATACTTAAAATGAAGAACTTGCTCCATCACCAAACACATGATAGCATAGCAAAAGCCAAAGGACCAAAGAATCAAACATGGATAAAGAAACAAAGAAGCGTATATGGTTTAAGTAACTACCATTGTTAATTTCGGCAAATCGCTTATTGGCTTCCTCGTTCCCCTGGTTCTTATCAGGATGGTACTTCAATGCCAGCTTCCTATACGCCCTCTTTATCTGTTCATCGCTCGCACCTTTCGATACTTGAAGTACGTCGTAATAGCTCTTTCTGCGCAAAATTAAGAATGAGATCCAACGAAAATTTGCAAAATTCCAACGGAAAATGCTTGCGCCGTGTTTGGTCAACTCGCAATTTAAAAAAAAAAACAAAAAAAAAAAGAAATGAATTAATACACGGCGATGGCGCTGAGAGAATGATAGCAAATAGCGCATAGAAGAAGGAGGAAGAAAAGCTTGGGTGTTCGATGCTCCATGGAATGAAAGGAATGGAAGATAGCTCGTTAACTAGGGATCTGAGATTTAAGAATGTGATGTGATTATAGAATCTATTAAACTACACTTTTATGTTAGTCTATCATAACAATAAAAAAGTCTTAACTAAATATATTATAGAGCATTATCTTATAAAAAATGAAAATAAGATAAAAATAATTAAAAATTAAAAAAATAAAATAATAAAAATTATAATTATAATTAAATTTATGTATTCTGTTGAATTGACTTTATGAATCACAAAATTTTTTTATTGTTCTTATAAACTAAAGTATAAGAATAGTTTAATAGAAATTTGAAAAGATAGGAGACTCGAACCCACAATCTCTTAATTGAGTATGGGAGTCTATGCCATTTGAGCTATTACTTCAACTTAAATTTGGAAAGATAGGAGACCCGCAACCTCTTAATTGAATATGGAGAGTCTATACCATTTGAGTTATTATTCATTGACAAAATAAAAAAAAAAAGAATAGTTTAATAGAATCCACAGATTTTGGGGGGCTTTGGAATAATGAAAACAATGTGGCTTAGTGTGTTCGTTGTGTTGAGTTTCTGAAACTTGAGTGAGTGATTTGATTCCTTGTTTGTTTGTTGATGCTCCGATTGACACGAAGGAAGGAAGGAAGGAAGGAAGGAAGGGAAGTGTCAACTGTCAAGTGTGATTGTGTGTTGCGTCCAACGTGGCCAATCAGGTAACACCTTCTGTCAATTCGAGCCAATAATACATTCACACGTAAGATTCTCTTTTTCTTCACTAGTCTTCCATTTATGTGCTAAAGTTCTCTAAGCCAAAGATAATTGTAAAATAATAAAGTAAAAATTAACTACGGTTAAATTTATTATTTTTATTATGCGTAAGTTTTATTATTTTAATTCAATGTCGATTAAGTTTTTATTTTTTAATTTATTAAACTTTTATTTTAAAAAAATTTTATCTAAGTAAAAATTCAGATACAATCAAAATATAAAAATTTTAAAATTTTGTGTTAAATTAAAATGACAAATTAAATACGTAAAATAAAAATCGTAACAAGATTTAAATCGTAAAATCATAAAATTTAGTATAAATTTTGTAAAATTTATTACTTATTTAAAATCATAATATTAAAAAATTTTAAAAATTAAATCAAAATTTTAAATATTATACATACAATTATATTTATATGAAATTAATATTTAAAATTTATTAAATAATTTAATATATTTAATTAAATTTTTATCTAATAATTTTTTATTATTAATTTTATATAATAATAAGTGTATGTGAGTTTTTGTCTTTAATGCATTTATTTCATAGACGGTTGTATGGTGGAAAAAAATAATATATATGAGACAGATGATAAAATGCTTTTCTCATTTTTTAAGACTTATAAATCCTCCATTAAACTATCGTACGTAGCACCTCTAGTATGTATAACATAAACTAGTTATAACATGAACCATATTTTTTTATTTGTTATTAGATTCATAACCAACATTGAAATATAAATGGTTTTCTTTTCTCTTAATTGATAGTATTGAAAGAAATAATATTTGCAAAGAATTGTATAAAATGAATAAATAATTACTTGTCTCTGAAAATAGAAAAGTAATTTATTAACATTTATAGTATATTATTTTAGATGTCATCAGGGAATAAATTGAAAGAGATTATTATTTTGGCACAATCAACACATTGTGACTGAATAAGAGATGTAATTCACTCCATTGATATCAGGACACCTTTTTATAGCGTATTGTTAAAAAATATAATTATATTGTTTTGGATGACACTTTTTCTAAGAATTATTTGAAATTGGTTGCTTTTAAACCTAAACGTGGGATCCAGGTTCTTTTGGGAGGTTTATGATCCCAAAGCTAGGTATCATGTTTAATTAGATTTGGCCATTGAATATGTAGTTTGTGATCTACAAAAATAAATGTAATTTATCATGTTGAAGACTATAAATTATTTTGTCTGTTAGAAATACATGTTAGATATCAAAATCATGTATTTTCTTCTACTTTAAAGAAAAGTGGATTCATGGAAAAATAATATGTATTGAAAATTAACAGCTTACCTTATGTTCATTAAAACTAATCACAATTCACAAGTAAGTAATATCTTAATTGTACCCACATTCGATGGTCAAAGGCCATGGATAGTAAAACCCTAGAGTTTTCAGGAGATTGTTGCAACTTTCAAGCGCAAATTTTGCAAAATAATGGGGTAGGTCACTGTTCTCTATAAATCTGAGAAATTAGTAGTTGGCTATGCATGGTTGGAGGTAAAGAACGAAGAAAAATATTACATACAAGAAAAAGTGTTGATGACTTCGTTGTCAACTTGTCATTTTGAGCTAAATAAATTTGAGAGACTCAGAATTTTTTAAGATAATGATGAGTTGATTGTTATTTAGAGATGAACTTCAACCCTTGTATTTATAAAATGATCTAATTTTAATAATGGTGGTTGCAAGCAACAGAGAAAAGAAAAACTACAACAAAAATAAGATTAGAATGAGTCCGCTGTCACAAATCAAATAATTTAGTAGTTAATTTACTAGTCTGATTAATTAAGTGTTATATTCGAATTTTATCTTATATATACAACAATTCATTGTTAACCACACCTTATATATCATACTATTAAATGAAGGCGCACGATGCCTCATGTGCTCATTCATTTAAAACCCAACATAAAAACCTTGCTTTCCAAAACATTATTTTACCAATTCCATCGCCAAATCAGAAGAACACCCACTTAAAGAACCAACTCATCAAAACCAAAAGACTTAGCAAAGAGCCTAAGATGCTTACTCATCATGAAGCACCAATTCTATTCACAGTCAAAATTAATTATAATATGACAAATAGATATTAATTATATATAGAATTTAACTAACATGTATTTTAAAATACAAATTAAAATTATCAATTAAAATTTTTTTAAAAAATAGTGCAAATTTTAATTTTTAATATATTTTTTATATTTATTAAAATAAAAAAATTAAAATTTTTACTAATAATAATTTTAACATGTGCCTTTTAATATTAAAATATATATAATAACATTATTCTAAAGTTTTTTTTTTTTTACAGTATTTCCGAATCTACGCATGTAAATAAACGACCTAGACACATGAATAAATTTATTCGTTGTTATTATTAAGGGTCAAATGAATGTTATTTTGAATGCTCAAACACAATTATCAACTTCTTGAATGAATTTGATACAATAAACTCTATAAATTTATAGACAACATGCACATTCATATTTTATTCTATAATTATAAATTAAAAATAAATTGTGTAAATAAAAATAATAGTTTGATTTTAATATACTAACAATATAAAATATTTTACACAAATGTCTAATTATATTCGTTCTTTTAAATGATTAATTACGTAAATAATATAAAAGATAATTATTTTTTAAATATTATATTTTATAATTAAATATATGTATAAAGCTGTTTTAGACTAATATCAAAATTAAAAGCTAAAAAGAACTAACACATGAATTACCTAGAAGTCCAACCATTTCTGATAAAGCTCACAAGTTTTGGGAGAAATATAGCCATCTGGTGAACACAAGTTAATTCTTGGACAAACTCCACATGGAATTGAAGCCATGGCACCAATTTTCCCTTCACCATTATTAACACTTCCTTTGCTTTTGCACCTATAACAAACTCTACCAACAGGAAATTTCTCATAATCCCCATAACCAGTGCTCTTCACCTCTATAATCTTATCATCCAAAACTAAATTTCCAAGAATCTGATCTACCTCTTGTGTTGTGGTTCCAGAGAAATAGCCTCCTTGGTTGATGAACTCCAAAATGCCATCGCGATTCGCAACGACATTCCTGGAGATGTAATTAAGGCATACTTGCCTTAAGCGAAATATGTACTCTTGATCAAGTTTTCCTTCTGAATACCAACTCCCACCGGTGATTTCGTCGGCCGGTTCGAAACCGGCTGCCATATAGTGCTTCCTGCTCTTGTTTTTAATGTTAACAACCTCCTTGATTTCACCCTTGGTTTGAAGCATCTTAATGGATTTCTTGATCATGCTTTCAGGGAGAGATGTTTCTCGCTTTATGTCTGCCATCCAAATCCCCATGTTTTGTTTGCTGTGAATTACGTTATACACTATGCGCTCTGCATCGTTCATGTTATCAGAATTTGAAGCCAACCCTTCTCGCTTCCGCTTATTCATCCTTCAACGAAAACAACTATGAAAAATGTACATTTAACAAAACTTGAGAAACAAAAACAAGAATTTAATTTTCATCCACGTCAAACAACTAATTATACAAGTAAAATTTGAAGTTTAATTGTTCATTTAAAAATAACTGCATGTAAGTATTGACCAATTATATGTTAACACATTGGTTAAAAATAATTGATTTGTAGATATACTACTTAAAAAATTACTTAAACATATAAATATAATTAAATAAGTGTATCAGTACATATAAATTATACTCAAAAAACAATTCAGAATGTTTTAAGTTTTAACATCAAAATTAAATTCATTTTGGGAAAAAACTTATGAACAACAGCACTAAAGCAGAACCAAAATGATATGATGACGACAAGTTTACGTTTAAAAACAAAATTGTAAAGGGACACATTGTCGATTCTCAACTTTTAACACTAATTTTTAGCAAGAGTAAAATACAAGTTCACATAAATGATCAATAATAAATAATAACTGGTTAAGTAGTAAATTTCTTAACACATTGAACAAACAATAAGTTATTGACATTAACTTCTACACATACATGAGAAAGAAAGTTAGCTAATAAATTTTAAGAAAGTAAATTAGAACATTTTAAAATTTAAACCTTCTAATGTTTCATATTCAGACGGAATTTTAAAAATGTGTTATTTTTTTGAAGAAAATTATTTTATTTCTTGATATCTCAAGCCATTCTTACCAAAAAAACCCTTTGACTTTTAAATTAAATACAGAGATATGTAGTCTGGGTAGTAACGAATTAATATATTGTTATTTGAGTAATTAAAATCCAGAATCAAACTAAAAACCGCAGAAATATTAATAGAGTCTACGAATTGGATTTTTCTATAGCTATATACAATTTTTCAAAACCTAATATCCAAAAAAGAAAATAGAAGCAGGAACAGAGAATTTCCAAAGTATCTAACATCAAAAATGAAAAAAAGTGATAGCAAATTAAAAGGAAATCATAGACGCCGAGAATAAAAAATAGGATCAGAGATTGAACAGTTATTGTAAAGCGTAAAAACCTGATGACGATGATAACGGCTATGCTGAGTAGTGGGTTAGACACTTGCACTTGTGTTGAGACTTGAGATTTAGTTGAGAAATACTAAAATAAGGAATGGGAGAAAAAGTGAATTAGCCGCCGAGTGAAAATTGCATGTCGATATAGTAATTACTAATTAGGAAAATTTGTGTACTATTGGGCCTAAATGGGCTTATAAGCGAAGTAAATTTTAGAATAAAAAATTTAAACCTTAAAATAAATTCAAGCTAAATTGATTGGATTCCCCTAAATAAAATTTTGAAACGTGAATATCCTCTTCTTATTATTATATAAATCGTTTTAGGGGCACGAGGGTTATATAATATATTAATCATGCCACTCAAAAATGATTTATACATGCATGAGTCATTGGAAAAAAAGTGTAAATTGTGCTAAGAAAATAGGGTTTAAAGTTGGCTATAAATCGTAGTAACCTAGTAAATTTAACGTATTTTGAGGCTAAAACATACCTGATTAGTACGATTTACGTATAGTACGTAGCTCTAAGCCTCGAGTTTATGTCCAATTTCAGTAATCCTCAAAGTTTAGTCACAATTTATTTTTAAATTAGTAACCTTAAGAAGGCTAGAACGATTTATAATGACTAGTTATTTAATTTAATTTAATTTGTATATTAGTTACTTTAAATTAAAAAAATTCACCAATTTTTTTTTATTTTTAATCTCTAGTAACAATAATTTTTTTATATAGTACTCCAATCAATAAATTATGTAAAAAAAAATAAATTAAATTTTAGTAATCTAATTGGTTTTTATATACTATATACTAATTTTTTTAATATACTCATAATGTTTAATATGGAGTACTATATTCAAAGAATATTATATAATTAATTATTTGGAGTATACTATATATTTAATATGTTTATGATAATAAATATTAAATAATTAATGAGAATACTATTTTATAATAAACACAAAAGAGAATACAGAATTTAACCAAAAAAATAAGGTCTAAAGAAACATAAAGATAACAAAAAAAAAAACATTGAAATGCAATAATTTAATGACAAAAAGGAGTATTTTGTAAAAGTGGTGTAAATTTGCACTTTAATAAAATGGACTTTTGATTTGGTCTTTTTTTTAAATAGTGAATAGAAGGATGAATTTTCTAGAGACCGTAAATGAATTGTTTTACCATAATAAATACTTATTTCCACCTTTCACACTTATAATTTTTAAAACTGAAATTATTTGTGTAATGATCCATTATTAATTAGAATTTACTACACAATCATAGTAAACTTTTACAGAATAATTTAGGGTTAAGCACTAAAATGGTCATAAGGTTTGGGATAAAAATTAAAATTGTCTCTGACCTTTTTTTGTTATTAAAATCATCCTCAACGTTACAAATCGTTATAAAATCGTCATTTTTACTAATTTTAATTTTTTTATTACTAAATTATTCTTCATTAAAAAATTATAAAAAAAAAAAAAAATAGCTGAGGGAGAAAGAGAATTGGGAGAAGGGGGAAAGGGGGGAAGGGGCGAGAAAGAGAGGAGAGTGGGGGAGAAAGAGAATCCGAGGGAGAGGGGAGGGAAGGCCTCAAGCTTCGCCGCTGTCCGCGAGTCGTCGTTGCTCGGTGGCATCAGATCTGCTGCCTCAAGGTCTATTACTAGGCGCATCTATTGCTGGAAGTATAAGTCAAATTCAACAAATTGGAACAGCATTGCATGAGCATGTAACAACAGGGTCTTATTAACTTACCAACAGGGTCGGTCAACACATTTCCTTCGGCCTGGAATGCCATGGCAGAAACATGCAACTGCCTCTTCATCAGATAATCATAGATATACACATCCAGACTGTTTTATAGGGGAGGATTTTTTTATTTTTGTTTAAGGGTAAAATTGTCCCAAAAATTTTATTTATGGACAAAAGGACGATTTTATAACGTTTTGTAACGTTGGGGATGATTTTAATAACAAAAAAAAGGTCAAAGATGATTTTGATTTTTACCCCCAAACTTTAGGGACGATTTCAGTACTTAACCCAATAATTTACTACCATAGTCACAGTCATACTATGATAAGTGTGAATCCTGTATCTATTATGGTAAAACAGTTAATTGACCGTCTTTAAAAAATTTATCCTTCTACTTACCACTTAGACAAAAAGACCAAATCTAAGAGTCCATCTTATTAAAGTACAAACTTATGCAACTTTTAAAAAATACTCCCATTTATCATTAAATTATTGCATTTTAATGTTATTTATTTTTAGATTTTTTTGGACTATATTTTTTGCTTAAATTCTATATTCTCCTTATGTTTATTATAAAGTAGTACTCTCATTAATTATTTAATATTTATTATTATAAACATATTAAATATATAGTATACTCCAAATAATTAATTATATAATATTCTTTTAATATAATACTCTATATTAAACATTATGAGCATATTAAAAAAAATTAGTATATCGTGTATAAAAATCAATGAGATTACTAAAATTTAAGTTTTTGTTTTACATAATTTATTGATTGGAGTACTATGTAAGAAAAATAATTATTGTTACTGAAGATTATTAAAAGTAAAGAAAAATTGGTAATTTTTTTTTAATTTAAAGTAACTAATGTACAAATTAAATTAAATTAAAGAAACTATTTTCATTGTAAATCGTTCTAGTCTTTTTAGGGTTAATAATTTAAAAATAAATTGTAATTGGACTTTAAAGATTATTGAAATTAAGCATAAATCGCTCTAGGGGCTCAAAGTGACGTACTACACATAAATTATGGCAACCAGGTGTGTTTTAGCCACAAATACCTTAAACCCAGTAGATTCACGTTTTTAAAATTTTATTGAGGGAAATTCAATAAATTTGGCTTGGGTTTATTTTATTTAAGTAAAAAACCCATAAAGTAAGGAGTGGAAGAAAAAGTGAATTAGCCGCTTAGTGATACAGAAAATTGCACGTGGATATAGGAATTAGGAAAATTTATTTACTATTGGGCATAAATGGACTTGTAACCGAAGTAAATTTTGGAATAAAAAATTCAAACATTAATCAATTGAATTGGTAGAGTGGTCAACTCACTTGTTTACCTAACTTAAGTAAGTGTGAAGAGATCAAATTCTATGCATACACCGATATATCGTGGATAACTAAAAAAATTTAATCTTTGTCCACTTAAATAAGTATTAAAGATTCGAATTTTACTTTATATATGCAGTAATTCATTGGCCAATATCTCTTAATCTATCGAATTAAAAAATATCGTTATAAAAAACTTCCAAACAAAAAAGTTAGTGGAAACAAAATGATTTTTTAATATAATATACTTCTAATTTTAAGGAATATGTCTCCTAAAATCTAAACGTTGTAGACCTTTTATTTAAAAAAAATGTCTTTTAATTTATTTTTTCCATATGTTTCTCATTTCATCCTTTAAAAATGAATTGAATATATTTTATCCATTTTTTTTGTTGCAAAAATAATATTTTTTGTATTTTATCCTTTCTAAAAATTGATAAATTGAAATATTTTTTTTATTTAATATTTCTTGTTGAAGAAACTGATTGTATTGAAACAAAGTTAATGAAAACTTATATAAAAATGTCTTTTTAGCTTACTTAGCAATTAGCATGCACCCATAATGTGTCCTTAAAAGACACTATATATTAGGTTATTCTACTCTTTAACCATTCTTGACCATAAAGATAGAAAAGTACACAGCACCAAGTGCCTGGAGCATATCAAAAGAAAACACATAGAAGAAAAGAAAAAAACTCTAATCATATAGAAACATAAAATTATGAGAAATGTTCTAAAGCCTAACCTTAAATCTTGAATCTTCCCCACAAAAAAAAACTAATGGTTTAAAAAATAATGTTACCATAAAAAAAATTAGTTAATATTAATTGCACTACAAGAAAAACATTGAATACCATCAGATTTAGTATCGTGGAATAGCCGTAGCTTTTTTCGGCGGATTTATCGACAGATTAGACATCAAATTCGTTAGGTCAAATTATTTCCGTCTGGCGGATTTACTATTCCGATGATAAAGCCGCCGGTAATAATTGGAAGGAAATAAAAAAAATTTGACACGTTCTTTAGGGTCAGATTTATCGCTTAAAAAATTTGACGATAAACCCACTTAGTGAAACGTTTCGTTTTGGCGACCCGCAATACATTACCGTCGGATTTAAAGCCGACGGTAACTATGCCGTAAATTTGAAGCACGAACCCTCTTCCCCCTCATTTGAATTTGTCTCTCTTTCTCTAACCCTCTCACCTCCCACTCTCTCTCTACCCCTCTCATCTCTCCGGCAGCGCCCCCTCCTCTCTGAGAGCCACTTCTCGTCATTTTTGCCGTCACTATTGTAGCTGTCGGATCCTGAACGAGCTGTGTTATAGGCTATTGCCACCGCCTACGCCGCTGCCGTCTACGCCACTTCTTCTTCTGAATTTTAGTAGTTCTGGTGCTCTTCTTTAGGTAATGCTTTTGAACTTAGAGTTTTCTGAAATTTTGATTTGTTGATATAATTTATAAAGTTTATTGGTTGTTTTGAGATTGTTGATTATTTATTTAATTCTGAACTTAGGGTATTGAATTTGTTTTGAACTTAAAGTACTAAATTTATTTAGTTTCAATTTTAATTAAAATATATTATAATTTTTGTTTCTTATTTAATTTTAAATTTAAGGTAGTGAATTAGTTTTGAATTTAGAATTTTTTTAAATTCTGAACTCAGAATACTGAATTTGTTTGATTTTAATTTAAATTTAATCAAGAATTACTTTTATGTTTGTTTTCTGCTCCTCCATTAATGATGTGGGGAATAGAACCTCGAATGTGACATAAAGATTTCCTTTCTTTGTGCTCACATGTAGTGGCATTTCCTCTCCTTTGAACTTCCTCACTTCCTTTGGCTTTGTGATTCCCTGATGGTAGAAAAAAAAAAAAAAAAGAGGTGTCTTACATCATTGGCTTTTCTTATAATTTTACATTATTTTATCTCATATTCAATATAACTATTCACTTTGAAGTACGAATCTTCTTTCCTCTCATTTGAATTTTTCTCTCTTTCTCTAAATCTCTCGCTTTCCTTTCTCTCTCTACCTCTCTCATCTCTCCAGCAGTGCCGCCTCTTCTTCGAGAGCCACTCCTCGTCGTTTTTGCCATCGCTGTTGTAACTATTGGACTGCTATCGTTGCATCTGCCGCCAACGTCGCTGCTTTTGCCACCATCTGCGTTGCTGCTGTTGCCTCCGCCTATGCCGCTGCCGTCTACGCCGCTTCTTCTTCTGAATTTTATTAGCTCTGGTGATCTTCTTCGAGTAATGCTTCTAAACTTAGAGTTTTCTAAAATTTTGATTTGTTGATATAATTTATAAGGTTTACTTGTTGTTTTGAGATTGTTGATTATTTAGTTCTGAATTTAATGTACTGAACTTGTTTAGTTTTAATTTTAATTAGAACATATTCTTATTTATGTTTTTTATTTAATTCTGAACTTAGAGTAAATTTGTTTTGAACTTAAAGGTATTAAACTTATTTAATTTTAATTTTAATTAAAATATATTATGATTTCTGTCTCTTATTTAATTTTAAACTTAAGGTACTGAATTAGTTTTGAATTTAGAATTTTTTGAAATTCTGAACTCAGAATACTAAACTTATTTGGTTTCAATTTAAATTTAATCTTTATTCCTAAAATCTCTCACACTCACCAATGTAAGACCCATAATTTTCGAAAAAAATATTATTATAAGTTAATTTCAATTTATTTATTTATTAAATATTTTATTTTTAGAAAATTATTTTATTTAATTTCAATTTATTTATTTATTAAATATTTTATTTTTAGAAAATTATTTTATTAAAAGTAATTAAATCAAGTTTTGACAATTAAATTAGAAATTTTACTTAATTTTATAATTATTGAATAATTTTCTATATTTAAATTATAGAGCTTAACAGTTGTAAAAGAATAAGAATTTTATACGATTTAGTTAAATAATTGAGATTTTAGAATTTAATACTTTAATGTTATAAACAAAGAAAATTAATTATCTTTAATTTTAAATTAGAATACTTAATTAAAATCTAATTAGCAAATTGATAAATAAATAATATTTTTTTAAATAATTTTAAAGAATTAAATTAGATTTTAAATTTATACATTATACCATAATTTTTATTAGAAATCATGTGTAGCTTTCGAAACGGACTTCATTAATAGCCTTCTTGCACCATTGACTTAATTATTATTATTATTATTATTATTATTATTATTATTATTATTCCATCCAGCCACATACATATAGACACACCCATACCTCCCATGTTTCCTTCAGCAGCCGCCATTACCCCCTCACCCTCCTAACCCCTTCACATATGTAACACACACAAACCCATACATACTGAGACAGAGAGAAAAGAAAGGAAAGAGAGAAAAGATGAATAAACGGAGAAGAAGGAAGGGAGGGAGACGACTGCCGCTGACGCGTCTTGCCACAGCCACCGCCACCGAGCTGCCGGACCGAGCTAAGAAGGAGAAGAGGCCGCTGTTGTCATCGAGCTTGCTGTCGTCCATAGCCGCTACCGTTGTGCTCCAGCTCGTCGCCACCATCGTGGACCGCCGCTGCCACCGCGCCACTCATCGCCGTCGCAAGGAAGACCAGGACTGAGGGAGAGCCGCGCGAGGAGTCGCCGTCGCCGCCGTTCACGAGAGAGAGAGAGAGAGAGAGACGTTGCGCGGGAGTGGCCGTCGTGGGGTGTGTTGCCGTTGAGAAGCCGTCGCCGCCAGATCCGCCACTGCCGGAGCTTCTATCCGAGTCCTGCCGCCGGAGAACACCTCTGCCGCCACTGAGATCTGCCGCCAGTAAGGTTTTAAGTTGGCTTTCATTTCCTTTAAATTTCCGGGAGCTTAATCATCGCTGTATGTTTGTTTCAGTCGCCGTTGCCGGAGTTCTGGTTGTCGCTGCCGTTCGAGGTGGTTGTCGGAGCTGCCGCCAAACCGGTTCAGCGACCGCCGCTGTTTCATTTTATTAGTTCGGTAAGTATTTATGTTTCGAAAACCTGTGTCAGTATTCTGTTATCTTTGGTTATAAACTCTGAGGTTCTGGTAACGTAGGGTCGTGTTTTGGGCGTCTCTTAAGTTGTTGTGAGTGCTGCGAAAGTGATCAGGGACTGAGTTTGTGGTTGCTGTTGGTTTCGGGTTAAGAGAAATGGTTTCGTTGACGCGTTTTGAGTTATGGTTTCGACGAGTCAAGGTAGGGGTTTTTCTTAAAATCTAATTTATATTACAGAGTTGTGATAAATAGATATTAATGTGAAAGAACATATGCCTGTGATTATAATTGTCTTCTAAATGTGGTTGTTTGCTGGACTGAATGACTGATTGCTTGATTGCTTGAGTAGTTTGTGATTGCTGAAAAGAAATTAGTTTAAAAGGTTATTTAGTTGATTATTATGAAAAATGGCTTTTCTTGGTTTTGAAGCTATTTTGATGATGTAAAGGAATTGACTTTGGAAATGGTTTAATTTTGAGTTAGTGACTTTATAAATGACTTTATAAATGATTTAGTATTTGAGCTGGTTTGATTTTAAAAAGAGATTTATTATGGGCACTGATTCGCTTTGAAAATAATTTGATATTGGAACTAGCTGAATCTTGGAAAATGATTGAAGTTTGGAAAAGGTTTGAGAAATGTTTGGATGAGACCCGAAAAGGGTGGCAGAATCCGAGTTTTAGAGGAGATGCTGCCGAAATTTTATAAAATTAGAAGTTTCATTTGAAGTAGTTATTTTAAAAGGTTTAATTTTAAGCATTATATGATTTAAGATTACTTCACTTATCAAAGAAAAAGTTATGTTTTGGATTGAGAATTGTTAGTGAACGAAACGGAAAGAAGGATGATGAGGATTGATTTGAAATATGATTTTTGAATGAATTTGGAAATGGGATATGGATTGACGAATGATGATGATATTGAGAATGGCTTAGATATTGATGAATGATGAATGAATTATTTATATGGCTTATGAATTTGAAATATATGAGATACGATGTTCCCTGGATTAAGTGTCGTGGCTTGCCACCACGTGTACCAGGTTGAAAACTCGATACTCTGTTGACCCTACGACGTAAGTGTGACCGGGCACTATATAAATTCCCGGGAATGTTACCCCCATTGAGCAATATTGATTATTTGAGAAAAAGCTATGCGTAGACTCTTGGGGATGCACGTCGGGGGACAGTCTAAGGACAATTCAGACTTGTCGGGTTGGCTGGATAACCGACAGATGAGCCTCATCAGCCATAGAACAGGCATGCATTATATGCATTTGTATGTTTTGCTTGGGTTTGAACTTGTTTTGGTTTGCCTAATTGCTAAACTGTTCTTAACTGCTACTTGAACTATTTGCTGTAACTGCTACCTACTTGTGCTTTCTTTGTCTGTCTTGTTTGTGTTTGTACTGGTGTGCTACATTTGAGAATGAACTTTGGTGCTGAATTGATGACTGTGTTGTTTGATTGCGTGGTTGGTTTCTGATTGAGATTTTCTTATAAGAAAGAAAATGTTTTGAATTTTTGAAAGATTAAACATTATTTCTTTGAAAAAGTTTTTGAACGATTTCCTAAGGATTTTAAAAGATTCATAAAGCAATGATAATCACTGAGCTTGAGAACAGTTTTCTTATTAAATATCTTCTTATGACAACTTTGAAATTCCATGGTGAGACCGTGTGGTTAGGTTCTTACCCCCCTACAGCTTTACCTTTTCAGGAACCGGATGAAGAAGAATTAAAAAGAGTTATACTGCGTTTGGTTTATATGCTGTTGTATTATTTAGATTATTTCCTTCCCTCGTCTTTGTTATTACAAGTTTGTAAGAGGGATAGGAATTGTATGTTTTATATGTATAATATATTGAGTTATTATGTAAGGAGTCTTGTATATGAATCTATGCCTGCTTGTTTGTTTTTTTTAAGATAAAGCATTTACTTCCGATGTTCAAAGAAATTAGCGATACAGTGTCGAGTCACAGGCTCCTATTTTAGTATTTAATATGTAAAGTAGTCGTAATACTTCTTTCTATCAGAGTACCGCAGCCGGAAGCGTGACTTCTGATAGTGAGGGTGTTACATTATGGTATCAGAGCTGTCTTTCCTGTAGAGCCTGAGGAATGGACCGGTTATGCTTCAATTGCATACTCTGAGAGACTGTCATGTAGTAGGTCTTGTTCGAATAACGAGAATTAGAGCTTTATGCACATGACGATCTATTAATTAATGCCATTAGTCTTGCGTTGCATAATTTCTGGTATTAAGTTTGGCCAGCTTAACACTAGTGAATTATGTATATGCAAGCATTAATGGGTTATCATAGGCGATATGCGAGTCATAGATAACGCGAGTCGCGGGTTTTGGGAACGTTAGAGACTAAATTCCAGAGATTAGTTCCGTTTCGACGTATAATCTTTATTCGTGCTTGACGTTATCTTTACCTTTATCAATAGTATTGGAATCTCTAGTTCTTAATTTCTTCTTGGAATGTTTTTTGGATATTTTTCTACCATATCTTGTCATTCATATATATCCTTTTTTGATTATGTTCCTAATTATTGCTTGAATCTTTAAGGAACATTCAACCTTAACACTGTTCATAAATTTGGTATTTGTTGATTTGATTTCGAATTAGTTTTGGTGCAATCCATAATCGTTGATTCCTAAGTTATTTAAATCTTAAGAGTCGCGATTCGTAGTAAACTGATTATGCGATTTAGTTCTCCTGTTTCGTGTTCTGTAACTATTGTGTGTCCTGCTCGGATTACAATCTTTGGTTTTGTATTTCTTCGTAAAAATGATAAAAACTGACCTTGTTTTGATGAAATGTATCAATTCTAGTAGTTTTCTTCTACAACTCTTATCTTGGAATTTCTTTTGAAAATAGTTCTATTTTGGTTCTTTTCTGTTTGACTCTGGTTGTAACCATTATTTGAATTCTGAATACGACAACCTTTGATTATATAAAATACTTCCTTACAAAAAATGAAAATTTTCTTTATATAATTAAAACATGCTTTTATTTAAAAGTACTACTTAGTCTTTATTTATCCTTACAATAATACTTTACTTTAGATTTTCTCATTTGAACATAATTTGATCCTTTTGCAACATTATTCGATTTTTTATGCACATATACATATTTACTTAATTATGTATCTACAAACTCTTTAAACTTTCTAAAGCAAGATTTCTATTTTCATTTCAGTTAATTTTCATTTAATAAACTTCACACAAATTATTTTAATTTGAATTTGATCTAGTATAACATAATATTTACCTTTGTTTAGTTTTTTTTGAAAAATATTGTATTTATATACTTTCATTACACAAATCATACATTATGCTCAAGTTCGACTTGAAATTGTTTTAATATGACACAATATTCATGTTTTTACTAATTCTCTTGAATTTTGTAAATAATAACCCTGTTCTCTTTTAGGATTTCTATTGAAGTTCTTTGAAATCAAAATTCTTTCCTATTTGCATTTCAATTCTTTCTTCTGACATACTTCACGACTTTTAACCATCCTAGTTTGTTGGTGACTAGAACCATTCCTTCATATTTTTGTAATCTTTGCGCTTCTCTAATTTAGTTTCAGTTTGTTTTGATCCAATTTATCACTACCCTTTTCTTGTTTCCTTTGGAGTTCCTAGATTCAATATTTCTTGTTAAGATGTGAAATGACTCCTTCTGAAATGTTTTCTCATGTCTATACATTGTTGCTTAGTTGTAATCCTACACCTTCCGAATTCATGTGAATCTTACTCTTGTCACTTATTCTTCTCTTCTTGCGATTTGTATCTCTTTGAACGTACTTAATGCATTTTAATATTATTGAATATCCTTATAAGGTGTGATTTCTAGCATATTCTTGGATTGTTTTAAGCCTTTTTAAATAAGATTTGATTTATTTTTATGTAAGGTTGTTTTTGACTCTGCATTCCTTTATTTGGGCAGTGCCTCTTTTGCTGTAACTTGAATTTGTTTTGGAGCGACACAACCATCTCTTGAAGTTTTAATAAAATCACTTTTAACCTAGCTTACACTCTCTTACTTTGAAAATTTTTGTATGTGATTTAAATATGTTTCATTGTAATGCATCTTCTTTTTCTTTTATAAGCAAAACTTTATTTCGAGTTTCCTTCCAACAAGATCGTAATTTTCATGCATGCTTAACATAAAAAACGAAAAAAAAAATAATAAATAGAATTTTTCTCTTAGCCAAATTAGTCTCTCCTTTTTCAAATTTTATGTAATCTGTTTCAACTTGAATTTATATTGAAATAATGTTACATTCATATTTTTATTATTCTGTTGGAAGATTTTTTTTTTTTACTTATCTTTTTTGGTAAAACGTGAAATGATCTTCCCTTAAGATTTTCATTCTTCAAGAACAATGTATTCGAAAATATTTTTAAATCAAACTCGAGTTCTGAGAGCTTTGCCTTTAGTTTTGGATATTCTCCTTTTGTAAACCTCATATTTACTTGACTCCGCTTGAATTCATTTCAAAATACTGCATTGTTTTTCATCTTATTGGTCTTATCGAATTCCTTCAATTCAAGAGTTATCCTTAAAGTTATTAATTGATTCTCTTTCCAGCAGTCTTTATTGCTTGTTCATCCTTGTCTACTTGTGATTTCCACAATTCTTTCAAATTCTCGCAAACACGGTCCTTGTCACTGTTCTTTATTTTCTATGGTCTATTATCCTTCTGAGTATACTCGATATTAGTTTTGGTGTCTTGTGCGACCGTTAGACTTAGTAAATGGCACATTAGTCCTTTAGGACACGTTTGGTGAACGCAGAAGGTGAAATTTGTAAACATACGATGTAGCAAAGATTATGGAATCTTGTTTCATGTGAAAGAGTTTTATTGATGTTAAGTTTGTGACTACTAAGATTTGCAAAGTATTTGATGAGGTTGAGAATCCTCAGATGAATTGATTGATGAAGTACGATTGAGAATGATGAAGATAAGTTATGTTAAAATTTGAATAGTTGAATCTTTGAAGTCGGTGCGAGATCAGTATTGAGAACGTTAGTCACGTTGTTTCAATACAAGTCTGCTTTGTGATCTTTTCCACCAAGCTTGTTTTGTAGCTTCTATTTCGCATCACACCTATATATCCTTATATCCTCATACCATATGAAAATCTTGGTATATAAAACTGTACATATATATATATATATATATATATATATATATATATATATATATATATATATATATATATATATATATATATATATATATATATATATGCTGCAATCTTTTGTTTTTCTTAAAATGTGTTTGAAAATAAAGTGATATAAAGTCTCTTTCATTTTGTATCAATTTTCGAGGACGGAAATTCTTATAAGGTAGGTAGGATGTAAGATCCATAATTTTCGGAAAAAATATTATTATGAGTTAATTTCAATTTATTTATTTATTAAATATTTTATTTTTAGAAAATTATTTTATTAAAAGTAATTAAATCAAGTTTTGACAATTAAATTAGAAATTTCACTTAATTTTATAATTATTGAATAATTTTCTATATTTAAATTATAGAGCTTAACAGTTGTAAAAGAATAAGAATTTTATACGATTTAGTTAAATAATTGAGATTTTAGAATTTAATACTTTAATTTTATAAACAAAGAAAATTAATTATCTTTAATTTTAAATTAGAATACTTAATTAAAATCCAATTAGCAAATTGATAATAAATAATATTTTTTTAAATAATTTTAAAGAATTAAATTAGATTTTAAATTTATACATTATATCATAATTTTTATTAGAAATCGTGTGTAGCTTTCGAAACGGACTTCATTAACAGCCTTCTTGCACCATTGACTTAATCATTATTATTATTATTATTATTATTATTATTGTTGTTGTTGTTGTTGTTGTTGTTGTTGTTGTTGTTGTTGTTGTTGTTGTTGTTGTTGTTCCATCCAGCCACATACATACAGACACACCTATACCTCCCATGTTTCCTTCAACAGCCGCCATTACCCCCTCACCCTCCTAACCCCTTCACATCTGTAACACACACAAACCCATACATACTGAGACAGAGAGAAAAGAAAGGAAAGAGAGAAAAGAGGGCTAAACGGAGAAGAAGGAAGGGAGGGAAACGACTGCCGCTGATGCGTCTTGCCACAACCACCGCCACCGAGCTGCCGGACCGAGCTAAGAAGGAGAAGAGGCCGCTGTTGTCATCGAGCTTGCTGTCGTCCATAGCCGCTGCCATTGTGCTCCAGCTCGTCGCCACCATCGTGGACCGCCGCTACCACCGCGCCACTCATCGCCGTCGCAAGGAAGACCAGGACCGAGAGAGAGAGAGAGAGAGAGAGAGAGAGAGAGAGAGAGAGAGAGAGAGAGAGAGAGAGAGAGAGAGACGTTGCGCGGGAGTGGCCGTCGTGGGGTGTGTTGCCGTTGAGAAGCCGTCGCCGCCAGATCCGCCACTGCCGGAGCTTCTATCCGAGTCCTACCGCCGGAGAACACCTCTGCCGCCACTGAGATCTGCCGCCAGTAAGGTTTTAAGTTGGCTTTCTTTTCCTTTAAATTTTCGGGAGCTTAATCATCGCTGTATGTTTGTTTCAGTCGCCATTGCCGGAGTTCTGGTCGTCGCTGCCGTTCGAGGTGGCTGCCGGAGCTGCCGCCAAACCGGTTCAGCGACCGCCGCTGTTTCATTTTATTAGTTCGGTAAGTATTTATGTTTCAAAAACCCGTGTCAGTATTCTGTTATATTTGGTTATAAATTCTGAGGTTCTGGTAACATAGGGTCGTGTTTTGGGCGTCTCTTAAGTTGCTGTGAGTGCTGCGAAAGTGATCAAGGACTGAGTTTGTGGTTGCTGTTGGTTTCGGGTTAAGAGAAATGGTTTCGTTGACACGTTTTGAGTTATGGTTTCGACGAGTCAAGGTAGGGGTTTTTCTTAAAATCTAATTTATATTACAGATTTGTGATAAATAGATATTAATGTGAGAGAACATATGCCTGTGATTATAATTGTCTTCTAAATGTGGTTGTTTGCTGGACTGAATGACTGATTGCTTCATTGCTTGAGTAGTTTGTGATTGCTGAAAAGAAATTAGTTTGAAAGGTTATTTAGTTGATTATTATGAAAAATGGCTTTTCTTGGTTTTGAAGCTATTTTGATGAAGTAAAGGAATTGGCTTTAGAAATGGTTTAATTTTGAGTTAGTGACTTTATAAATGACTTTATAAATGATTTAGTATTTGAGCTGGTTTGATTTTAAAAAGAGATTTATTATGGGCACTGATTCGCTTTGAAAATAATTTGATATTGGAACTAGCTGAATCTTGGAAAATGATTGAAGTTTGGAAAAGGTTTGAGAAATGTTTGGATGGGACCCGAAAAGGGTGGCAGAATCCGAGTTTTAGAGGAGATGCTGCCGAAATTTTATAAAATTAGAAGTTTCATTTGAAGTAGTTGTTTTAAAAGGTTTAATTTTAAGCATTATATGATTTAAGATTACTTCACTTATCAAAGAAAAAGTTATGTTTTGGATTGAGAATTGTTAGTGAACGAAACGGAAAGAAGGATGATGAGGATTGATTTAAAATATGATTTTTGAATGAATTTGGAAATGGGATATGGATTGACGAATGATGATGATATTGAGAATGGCTTAGATATTGATGAATGATGAATGAATTATTTATATGGCTTATGAATTTGAAATATCTGAGATACGATGTTCCCTAGATTAAGTGTCGTGGCTTGCCACCACGTGTACCAGGTTGAAAACTCGATACTCTGTTGACCCTACGACGTAAGTGTGACCGGGCACTATATAAATTCCCGGGAATGTTACCCCCATTGAGCAATATTGATTATTTGAGAAAAAGCTATGCGTAGACTCTTGGGGATGCACGTCGGGGGACAGTCTAAGGACAATTCAGACTTGTCGGGTTGGCTGGATAACCGACAGATGAGCCTCATCAGCCATAGAACAGGCATGCATTATATGCATTTGTATGTTTTGCTTGGGTTTGAACTTGTTTTGGTTTGCCTAATTGCTAAACTGTTCTTAACTGCTACTTGAACTATTTGCTGTAACTGCTACCTACTTGTGCTTTCTTTGTCTGTCTTGTTTGTGTTTGTACTAGTGTGCTACATTTGAGAATGAACTTTGGTGCTGAATTGATGACTGTGTTGTTTGATTGCATGGTTGGTTTCTGATTGAGATTTTCTTATAAGAAAGAAAATGTTTTGAATTTTTGAAAGATTAAACATTATTTCTTTGAAAAAGTTTTTGAACGATTTCCTAAGGATTTTAAAAGATTCATAAAGCAATGATAATCACTGAGTTTGAGAACAGTTTTCTTATTAAATATCTTCTTATGACAACTTTGAAATTCCATGGTGAGACCGTGTGGTTAGGTTCTCACCCCCCTACAGCTTTACCTTTTCAGGAACCGGATGAAGAAGCATTAAAAAGAGTTATACTGCGTTTGGTTTATATGCTGTTGTATTATTTAGATTATTTCCTTTCCTCGTCTTTGTTATTACAAGTTTGTAAGAGGGATAGGAATTGTATGTTTTATATGTATAATATATTGAGTTATTATGTAAGGAGTCTTGTATATGAATCTATGCCTGCTTGTTTGTTTTTTTTAAGATAAAGCATTTACTTCCGATGTTCAAAGAAATTAGCGATACAGTGTCGAGTCACAGGCTCCTATTTTAGTATTTAATATGTAAAGTAGTCGTAATACTTCTTTTTATCAGAGTACCGCAGCCGGAAGCGTGACTTCTGATAGTGAGGATGTTACAACCAAATCTCATAAAATTAATTATATAAATAATATTATTAATTAACATTTCATATCATCAATATATTACCAAACTCTAATTCTTAAAAAATTATTATTATTATTATTCAACCACTCACTATTAAAAGCAAAATATTAGATTAAAAATATAGACTTATAGTCGAGGATTTACTTTAAGATTTATAATTTGAAATTTTATATTTAGAATTTAAAATTTTATATTTAGAATATAAGATTTATAATTTATAATTTATGATTTGTAATTTTTGTTTAGATTGCTTTTTAAATTTAGATATACTAGTTTTTAATTAAGGAGACTAATGTTGTTTTCTAAATATAAGAGAGAGAAATTTGTATTTTTTTTTTCAAAGTGAAGGTAATTGCATTACTTTAAGAAAGTGATACAAAGTTCAATGTGGAACAAAGTTCAATGTGGAACAAAAAAAAATAACAACGAGATTTTTTCAATTGAAGCCATAAATGGCTACAGTAATAACCAATAAACTAAACAAAGAAAAATACATTAGAAAATTAAAAAAATTGTCTTCTATTCATCTCCCAGCAAATCTTCCTTATTGAGTTTGAGATCTGTTGGACATGAGTCTTCTTATTTTCAAACACTTCTTTATTATGTGTGTTTCACAATGTCTAACAAAGAGCAACTAAGATGTTGAGGGTGTCGTTACCTTCTCTCCCACTTCCAGCACCTAATAGTACCTAAATCCATCACTCCATAAAGGCAGAAACACTTTGCAATGGCGGCACCAACTTCAAATCAACTGCTCCCCATATCTCCTGAGCAGGACCGCACCATCAAAGACAGTGAATGATGGTTTCTAGGGCTAATTTACATCTGGGAGACAAAGGTGGAGTCGACTAGAAATACTAGTGGATGAGGCTCAGTACAGGTAAACTTTCATGCACAGCTCGCGACAAAAAGAATTTTATCTTTGTTTTGGTAATTGTAAACCCCAAATTTTCCTTCAACTTCTTGGGTTTTGCATGATTGCAGGTAGTTGATTGATTGGTTCGTGCGCAAAGCCGTACGCAACCACATATCCAGACGCTACATCATATTGCTTCTTGGAGTTCAAGGCCCAATCAGAGAGTCCTTGCCATTATTATTCAACTCTACAGAGAAAATGTGGATACTTACTTCAGGGAGAAAGATTAATTCGATAAGCTCTCTATTCCATCTTCTTCTTGTGGTCAGTAAGTCGTTTACTCTATTAATTATTGAAAACATGTTGATGGATTGATTGCTGAGATTAATATGATATGGGTATGGGGGCGGCAGCTAGGGTTCTTGCCAAACATTAACATCATCTCCTAAACCTATACTCCACAACAATCCTTTTTTCACTACTTTTTTACCCTCTAAAAGACTTTGCCAGCCCCAAGAAGGATTAGTCTCCCTTTGTCTACGGTCAAAGAAGACTTATATCTAAAATACCTACCCTTTAACATTTTGCTAAGTAGTGCATTAGGATTAACAACCAATCTCCAAAATTATTTTTCAAGCAGAGCCAAATTTTGTGCACGCATATCTTTGAAACCCAATTTTCTTTCTCTTTTGGGTTTTGTCATTTTGTCCCAACTAATCCATGATATTTTCCTTTCAGTGCCTCTCTGACCCCACCATAATTGTGTTAAAAAAATCTTGTGAATCTCATCTATAAGTGAATCAGATAGCTTAAAATAGGATAGACTATACATAGGCATTGCTTCTCCAACAACCTTAATTAGGACATGTCTTTCACCTGCTGATAATAGATTTCTCTTCCAAGATTGTACCTTCTTTTGTATTTTATCTTTGATGGCTCAAAAAGTGACTTTTTTATATCTTTGTACAGTTGATGGGAGGCTTATATATTTATCTTGGACCCTATATGGCCAATATTCAAAATTTTTGCTAGTTGATGTCTAATATGGAGCGGAGTATTATGACTGAAGAAGACTACTGACTTACTTAGGTTGACTTTTTGTCCACTAACCATCTCATAGTCATAGAGTAGAGTCATGATATTAGCACATGATTTTTCTGATGCTTTACAGAATAAAATGGAGTCATCTGCAAAGAGAAGGTGGTTAACAGCCGGACTTCTTTTGTGAATCTGAATTCCCTGAATAATCTTGTTTTGCTCTTCTCTGTGTAGCAGAAAGGAAAGTCGTTCTACACAAAAGAGGAAAAGATACAGTAATAGGGGACGGATACCCCTACTTGGCCTAAAAAAGTCAAAAGGTTGGCCCTCCACAATTATAGAGTAAGAAACAGTAAAAACCAATTCTTTGATCCATGTTATCCATCTAGTATCAAAATTCATCCTCTCCATAATGAACCACAGAAAATACCACTCCACTCTATCGTAGGCCTTACACATATCTAGCTTTAGAGCCATTTCATTCACCAAACACGATCTTTTTAACTTAAGATAATGCATGTACTCATGAACTATTAGAATATTATCAGATATTAACCTTTCTTTCAAGAAAGCACTTTGATTAGGACTCACAATATTATTCACAAGTGATTGTAGTCTATGAACAAGTACTTTTGATATAACTTGTAAAAGACTGATGAAAGACTAATAGGTGTAACCTATGATATATCTCTGACATCTGGGATCTTGGGTATTAAATAGATTTGAATGTGGTTGAAACTTTTTAAAATTTTTCCATCTCTAAAGAAACTATAAACAACCCTGTGCACATCGTTACTTATAACATCCTAGAAAAATTGATAAAATTTGGCTGTGAATCCATTATTTCTTGGAGCACTCTGAGCGCAAACACTAAATGTAACTCTCTTAGTCTCTTCAAGTGAAACTGGTCTCAGTAGCTTATGTTTCATATTAAGTGTAATCATAGGTCTGAAATCCTCAAAAAGTGTTCTCGAATCAGTTTGGTTGGCAGCCATAAAAATTTCTGAAAATAGGATTCAGCCACCTTTGCTATACTTGCTGGATCAGAAGCGACTTCTCCATCTTCTCCAGCTAGTCCCCAGATTTTATTCTTTCGATTTGTAGATTAGAACCTTTGATGGAAGAACTTTGTGTTGCTGTCTCGTTCTTTCAACCATTTACATCTAGACTTCTCCTTCCAATAACTTTCTTCTCTCATCTCTTTCTCTAATCTGTTCTTAAGTTCAATCAACTCGCTGCCTCCAAAGATACACTCGGCCCTTTTTCCTTCCAGCTGCAAACTAGTATTTTCGAATTGGACTGAGATTGTTGCTACCACTGTACTAGTCTGTGCTGATATTGCTTGAGCTTCTGGGATAGAGAGTACATCGGAGAGCTTCAATGGTTAGCCCCCAAACATCTTTCACAATTCTCTTTACTTCCTCCTCGCCACACCATCTATCCTAGAACTTGAATCTTCTATTAGTCTTTCAGGTCGGGGGTCTGAATCTAGGATTAAAGGAGTATGGTCCGAACTATTTTCTATTTATCTTTTAACCACAGCCGCCCCAAACCACTCTCTCCATGTCAAACCAGACAAACAACGATCTAATCTTTCCTTTATTAACTCCTCACTAGCTCGTCTATTTGACCACATGAACTCATAACATATCATACCGAGGTCTACTAATTGATTGTCATTAATAAAATTATTAAAATTATCAATTGAATTAGCAGATCGAAGGATACCTCTCTGTTTCTCTTCATGGCTCTTGATTGCATTGAAGTCTCCCACCACCACCACCTTTCCTTTGAATTGTGACAGATAAAAAGATATTTTATTGAATTGATCAAGCCTTTCCGTTTCATTTGTACTGACGTAAATTCCTACCAGCCTCCATTTTGCATTCTTACCCAAGCCTTTAACCACAATAATCACCGAAAAGGAATTATACGAGAGCACCTTCACATTCACAATGTCCTTCTAAGCTAGCATTAGTCCTCTTGCCAAACTATTCGGGTCAACAATAATGAGGTTTTGATACCACATGCTGTAATCTTTCTTTCCACATTTCGATGTTGATTTTTTGTTTCACTGATAAAAATCACTTTAGGAGAGTGGGATTGGTACATCCATTTAAGGTTATCGACTGTCAAGAGTCTCTCTAAATTTTGATAGTTCTATGAAAGGATTCTCATGGCGAATTGGGTGCCACTGGATGACTGGCACCCTCCACCATCTCCAAAGAAAAAACTTTTTTTCCATTAACTTCAATGATCATATTATCACAATCATCAACCTCATGAGTTCTCTTTTTATTACCACTAATATTTTCAGGTTCCACCATGCTCTTCAATCTATTGAATTATAAAGTGTATTTTCTTGTGCTACCATTATTTTGCTAATTTTTAGTTAGGATCTTCACTTCTTTTGCTGCTACCATTATGTTTTTCTTCTAATTATTCATCATTGTTAGGCTGGGCAGAACTAGAGCCCCCTCAGATTGGTTCTCCTTGTCACCATGCAACTCTTCTTGAGTTGGAATTTTAGTATACCGCTCTCTTTTTATTTTGTCTCTTATATTCAGGCCTAAGAGACCTTCAATCAAACAGTCTGGCATAGATTTTTTTTTTTTTTGCATATATTTTGATTGAGATGACTCTCTCTATTATCATTGTTCTTGTGCTCTTCTTTAATCTCCACTCAAATTTCAATTTGGTACGCTTTAATCCAATCTCCCACCTTTTCCTCCTTCAATCTATTCTCCCGTGAATCAACTATAAAAAGTGGGCAGATTTTATGATTGTGTCCTATTCTAACACAATAGGGACTGACCATTCTAAGTCTCTCGTATTATAATACTATCAAAAGTAGAATTTTTTCTGTGCCAACAATCATGAGCGTGTCTTTAATCGGCCTATTCTCCTCAATTTTTACCCTCACTTTTATAATGTATGCATCTCTTCCTTTGACATCAAAATGACCGACATCCAACACCTTTTCTAACCCTTCACCTAATTTTTGAGCCATCTCCAGAATTTTAAAACTTTCAAACAAATCTCAAAATTAAATTCATACTAAAATTCGAGTAATTAATTGATCTTTCACTCGTACACTCTTTTTCTATCGCCGAACATACAATGTATAATCTTTAAAGAACAAAAAAAAAAAATCATTTTTCACTCCCAATACATCCCATTCTCTATCAAAAGAGAATTAAAATTAATTTTTTCCACTCTCCGCCATTCGAAATTCTTCTGAACGTTTCCATATTCTTCGTAGTGCCCCATCTATGTGGTACCAAAATGGCTTTTAAAATCCCTAGAGAAACTTGTATTCTTAGTTACCTACTTATTTTGATAATCATATATGGCTTGCCAAACGGCCAAACACTATCTTATTTTTCTCTCTAAACTTATACTTGCACACAAAAAAAAATTAAAATAGGAATGTTTGCACGGAATACATAGACATCATCCCAGCGAACTTCTTTCGCTGTTCTGAAAATGTTGATCGTAATTAATATTTCCTTCACTATCTAAGGTATGGGAAATGGATATATAGTTATATGATCAATGAGAAATCCCAGATTACTTAGCTTCTATTATCGTACAGACAGAAAACGAAAGTTATAATTATTGAAAGCTGTGTTGGCTTATCGTACATCTAAAATATGTGGCTTTTGCCCAAAATTATCATAAGATCCATCATTGATAACGATGACCAAGTTCTTCATCACTATATGTGGTAGTATCTCAAAAATATAAATTATTAGGCAGCAAAATGAACCTCCAACCATGTAAATGGTTAAAGAACGAGAGATGAAATAGGTTAAAAAATTTTCTTCGTTTGATTGTACGAAGGGATTATGCGTATTCACACGGAGATTAATTCTTATTATCAACTTATAGTCTAATGAAAATATGATTTGAATTAAAAAATTCTTGTTCAAATTTACAACTCTTTGTACTAATTTTTTTTTCAAAAATTAAATTCACATATATTTATATGAGAAATTCTCCACATACAAGTATTTTTTTTATACAAGTCTTTATAAATACACATCCTTCTTCTTGCACACGTTCTTCTTCCTCTTCCTCTTCTTTTTCTTCTTTTTCTTCTTTTCTTTCGTTTCTTGTCTTCTATTTCTTCTTTTTCAACCATTACTGCACATTTTCACTGCACCTTCTTTTTCTTCTTACTGCACGTTCTTCTTCCTCTTCTTCTTTTTCTTCTTCTTTTTTTCGTTTCTTGCCTTCTCTTTCTCCTTCTTCATTTACGTGCTTTTCTTTCTGTTTTCTTTCTTCGTTATTCTCGATTTCCATTGTTTTTTGACATCAAGCTCTGAAATCGTTTTTGAAGAAGAAGAAACAGCAAAAGATGAGGAGGAGAAAGAGAAAGAGTTATGAATTATGCATAAGGTGTACTTCAACGATTTTTGGGTGTATTTCTTAAATCTTTTGGGTGTAGTTTTTGTAATCTTTTGGGTGTATTTCTGTAATTCTTTGGGTGTATTTCTATAATTGTTTGGGTGAATTCCTGTAATCGTTTGGGTGTATTTCTATAATCCTTTGGGTATATTTCTGTAATCGTTTGTGTGTATTTCTGTAATCGTTTTGGTGTATTTCTGAAGTTCCATTATCTTCAAATTTGACAAGAAACTCGTTTTCATAGAGGAAGAAGAAGAAGAGTCGTTTATAATGCATGGTGAGTAGCGCATTTTGGAACAGGAAGTGATTGAATAACGTGCGTTTATTTACTCTTGAATGTGGGAGTGTAATGCGTGTTTTTTGTTGGGCTTGTGCCAACTTATAAGACTTGTAAGCCAAAAAGACTTGTATATGTAGCAGGCCCCTATTTATATATGTAGAGATAAAAAAACAAATTGTGTGTTATCTTTTTCGAGTAGTGCCTTTACATGATTACATATATATAGTATGATATGCATGTTATTCTTAATTTTAATTTTTGAATTTAAATCTTATTTTATTTTAGATTTGAATTTATCTTATTTAAATTAAAATTTTATAAATCAAATCACACCTCAATTTAAAATACATTTAATTAGAATCTTATGCAAATTTAAAATTTAAATTTTAAAACTCATTAATTATTCTTAATCATCATTTAACATTCTCATTTAACATTCTCATGAATTATCACTTTTATTATATTTTTTATGCTAGAAAAAAGATATAATAACATTCTATTTGATTTAAGAAAATCATTTTCTTGGGATCAAATAAAATTAATAATTAAATAATTCTTTATCAACATAAAGATTACAATACTTATTAGTGTGTAATCTCATAAATTTAACACCATGTGCGTAGTAAATATTCATATTAAATTTATTAATTAAAATTAGTGTCTAACAACACTCTTCAGTGATCCAATAATATAAAATGATATATTTTTACTAATTAAAATAAAAAAATAACAGAATATATATAATTTCTGTTATCTTTTCAACTTGTGGTTAACCCTTAGAATATGATTTATACAATTGTCAAACTCTAACATATTATCATTATTATAATGAATTAAGAATGTCCTAAGAAATTTATTTTTTAATAATTCAATTCCCTTAGCCAAGGCTTTATTAATTCACTCATTATAATCATATAGTTCGAATTTTTTATCAAGAGTTAATAAATTTTTTATTAACTAATCATTAATTCTACAAGTATTTAAATCACACCCAATCATTAATAAATTTTGTGTTAATTACCATAATAGTTGCAAGTTAGACAAAACTCTAATATCATGTTTATTATAAAAATTTTCTATTGACAAATATACAGTAATTATAATTCTTAAAAATTTTTAGAGTAAACTAATTCAATAATCATATATGATATATCTCTATATGTGTCATGTATATATAATTTACTAAATAAAATTTATTAGTCTTCATCCAATAAAAATTTATATATATATATATGAATTATTAATATATTTTTAATAATTATATGATAAAAAATAATTTAAATTGAACTATAAAAATTTATTACTCAATATTATTATTTCTATACTAATGATAATTTTTTAAATTTATTCAAAGATTTTATTATATTAATTTTTTGTTAAATAATAATAATAAATTATTTCACCCACGATATATTATATTGTGAACATACATTCCCGACAAATATGTTAATGCATTTTAGTACTATTTCACTTGCTAGAAAAGGAGGAGTATTTTATATAAAATAAAGATATTAAGAGTCAATACTTTTTATTAATATTAGTTAATAATTTATTTTTATATTATTAAAATTTATAATTTATAATTTAAAAATTTAATTAATTTTTTTTTTAAAGACATCAGGATTTGAAATCCAAACAAAAAAAAAGAAAATTAGACAGAAATAATTCTAAAAAAAAAAGTTCTAATAAAATCTGCATAAAAATAAAAAAAATAGACGAGGACTATGTAACATTATTATTCTTATAAAATATTAAATAAGAGCATGAACTTAGTAATAATAAACAGGACCATGAACGTAACATGGGAAGTCCTATGTAGTAATAATAAACAGGACCATATAGAAACGTAACGTAACATGGGACATGCATGATTGACATTTGACCCACATATTTACTATACGAGGTTCTCGCCGACAGTGGGTGAGCTACCACTGTATCATTCATAGACACTCTACGTGGCACAATCTTCCACCGTTCATATCTCACAATCAATAATAAACACACCCTTATAAATCACTCACATTCCTCTGCCTTTCTACAATTCAATTCACATTCACACACAAATTTCTTGCATGCATCCTTTAGTTCTCCTTCTTCTCAATCTTTCAAAACCCTAATTATATGTAGCCATTGCATTGGTATTTTTCTTGATTGTAGTGCCACTTGTAAATAATAATATAAATAGGTAGAAAATTAATTTAGTGGATATAATAGATTATTTCTTGATCATTCTTCTAATTCAATATGGGAAGGGCTCCTTGTTGTGAAAAAGTGGGGTTGAAGAAGGGAAAGTGGACAGAAGAGGAGGATGAACTATTAACAAAGTATATAAAAGCCAATGGTGAAGGTTCATGGAGGTCATTGCCCAAAAATGCAGGTTGGTATTATCACTTTATTAATTAGTTAAATATCTTTTTAGTGCTATTTAATTACTACTTTTCTTAGTTTTATTACTTTGTTTTATTTGGGGTTCTTAGTTTTATTACTTTGTTTTATTGGGGGCGCGCGCGGGGGTGGGGGATTAAAGAGTTTGTATTAGGATAAATTAAATGGTGGAAACTCAGGTGCAGTCAACTTTACGTGAAGTTGATAATTGAAAGCCGTTAGATGATTTGATTAAATTTTCTTCTAACGGCTCTCAATTATCAACTTCACGTGAAATCAACTGCACTTGAGTTTTCACCAAATTAAATTAATAATTTTATCTTAATTTATTTCGGTTAGTAAAATTTATCTTATTAATTTTTCAAAATATTTATATATTTTAAGGGGAGATACCATCATACCAATGTTATGCTTAACTATATTATTGTGTAGTAGTGTTGCATGTCTTTCATAAAAATATATATATGATTTTTTAATTACCTGAATTTCAATGTAATATGTAGATATGTAGATAGATATACACATATTTGTTTCCATTATTAATTTATATTCCCCCGGCCACATCTTCTAAAAATAATATGTAGTGAAAACTATAATTCATCCATTTAAATTTTTCTTATTTAATTTGCGGTTTAATTACATCCAAAATGTTTAAAATGTGTATGCGGATACTTTAACATATAAAAATATATTTCAATTTTTTTTCATATGTCTTTTATTGACAAATTATCCTTTAGTAACAATTATTTTTCTAAAAAAATATTTAGCAATTTCAAGATGTCGAACGAATTGTGTATAGAACAAAATTCGAGAGAATTAATTATAGCTTTCCTTCTATTTATTCACTATTTTCCCTGCATTACTTAATGAAGTTGTTGGAATCTTCAAAGCTTGTTGGTGGGGAGCACATACACTGACGATTGTTGTACATAAATATATGTCTTGTTTAATCTCTATGTTATTTTGACAAAATTTAAATTTTAATCTCTGTTATTTTAGAGAGCTATATTTTATATTAATTCTTTTAACATTAATAGTTCTGATAATAATTCTTTAGATGTTAATTAGTCAAAGGATGGTTTTTAATAAAATTTTTAAAAATTATTTATTGTTCCATTTTAAATTCATAAATTTATAAAAATGTAGATTTTCTGAAATTTAAACTAAAGCATAAAAATTAGATTTCTATTCATATTTATTTTGATTTTTTTATATTTTACTTGAATTTAAATAGAGATATTTTTTTATTGACATTTATTACAGAGTATTGACATTTATGTTTTAAAATTAATATAAAATAAATAAATAATTAACTTAAAAGTAGAAAATATCAATAATCAGTACAAGTAGTTATTCGATTTACATATATATGATGTATTAGTATATGCTGTATTAGTAGTAAATCAAATCTAGTTTATTCGATTTATTACTGATATAACATATACATGTTAAATCGAATTCAATTGATTTCATTTACTACTAAAAAATGTACATAGAATCATTCAAAACATGATTATTGTAATGAAAATTAAAATAGAATATTGGTGTAATTTTGAGGCTGAAATAATTTATTAGTGTGTTTTATCCTAAAAAATTATACAAACCAATTCAATTAAAAACTTTTATCCTTAAACTTCGAATTTACGTAGTATATATATAATTAAGTTAGTTTTTGAAGATGAAGGTGGTGAGAAAGGTGGCCACGCAAACTGAGGATGGTGATGATTTGATGGGAGAGGGGTTTGTGTGTATATAATTATTAGAGTTCTAATTTATTATTTTAATTATCTCTTAATACTTAAATGAGTAATATGTTATTTTTAAAAATATAAAAAGAATGAAAATTTAAAATTTTTATTTAAAAATTTTTAAAAAATAAATAAGAGAATGAATCATGACTTTTAATATTTTTTATTTTTATGATATATATAGTCTTCCTTAATGAAGCGAAAAATTGGGTTGTTAATAATGATGAGGATGTTTTTGGGGTTGTGAAGGATTATTAAGATGTGGTAAGAGTTGCAGACTGAGGTGGGTTAACTATTTGAAAGGTGGCATCAAAAGAGGGAACTTTTCAGCTGAAGAGGAAGACACCATCGTCAACTTGCAAGCTTCTTTTGGCAACAGGTTTGTCCCCATAACAACATTCATCCATAAATAATTATAAAACCAAAGAGGATATTAAAACCACTTCATTAAATTTGGAGAATGTTTTAGAATACTTGAGGTGCCGCAAGTAACAAATTTAAGGTAGTGGTAGTTTCTAAAGATTAGAGCCCCGAATTTAAGAATTGTGTTTAATGGTAAGAATGTTTGAGATATAAAATTTTAGTTCTTTTTTTTAGTATTTTTAGAAAGTGAGGATAAAAGAAATTGAAATTTCTACAATTAGGTGGAAAACTAAAATTTTAATAATATTTATTTTTAAAAATATCTTTATATAATTTTTTAATTTTCATTTTACCTCTTTTACCATTTTCAACTCTCCAACTTCACTTTTATTTTACTCCTGATTTCTCACTTCATCGCAGTAGTTATTTTCATCAAATAGAATATTGAGACATAATTCAATCTTTTTTTTCTTAACGCTACTTAAGGCTATATTTAGTTTCGAGGATAAGATAAGACAAGATAAAATAAGGAGAACATAACAAAAAAGACAGAGATACAAAAATTAGTAGTATTTTATATTTTATTTGATGATAAATTGAATATAAAATAAAAAATATAATTTATCTTCATTTTTTCATCACAACAAATTTAGAATAAAAAATATAATTATAAAAATTTGATTGTGATAATAAAAAAAAAATTAAGTTGTGTATTTGTTTAGTGTTTCAGTATCACAGAAAAGATACAAAATATACTAATTCAAAATTATATAAAATAATATCGTCTCTATTTATATCTCATCTGACAAATACGATTTTATAGCTGGTTTTTATGAACAAACACAGCCTAAGAGAACAATATTTGTAATATTCTTGAAATATTTTTTTATTTTTTGTGTTTTAGTAATAGTATTTTTAATTTGGTACGTGGGAATTAAAGAAAAGAGTTTCAATTAAAAAAAAATTAGCAAAAGAATCCTTAACATTCTATTGAGTTACTAATTAGCTAATCTTTCCTGTTGTCCTCATCCCTCAATAGTGAAACATGCTGCATTCTATCCGTAGAGAACTCATATCAACCTAAGTCTTATATGTCCTATATACTTATTTGTTCTATGTATATATAATAAATAAAATAAAATAGTTAAAATTCTGTTTTCTATTTTTTTTTCATAGAAAATCTTAAAAGTAAAAAATACTAAAATAAAAATATAAAATAGAAACACATACTAAATAAAGATGCATTTGTATCACTTTTTATTTAGCAATTAATTAAAGAGCATTTAAAAATGCGTATAAAAATATAAATTAAATACAATAATATAATATATTTTTGTCAACATATATCCAGCAGACCAGCACTCGCATATATTTTCTTAAAAAAAGGTATAAAACAATCATCAATAAAAAAATAGACTACAGGTTCACACATTTGAATTTTAAAAATTAAAGGAGACAGCGAAATAATTAATTTTTTAAAAAAAAAATTAAATATGTGAAAAATCTTAGCTAAAATAAATTTATTGACTATATATTAACTAAAAAATGTTAATCACCTAAATTTTCTTATTGCAATTCAGGTGTGCATTAGTCAAATATTTCTCTATAAAAACTTTTTGACAAATATAAGTGAATTATATATGAATTTAATTTTAATATATTGATAGTATAAAAAAAATTATACAGTAATTTAATTATATTTATTTTTTATATCAATGTAACCGAAAATTTTTTTATAGACATATCATTACGTGTATATAAATAATATACAAAAAATAATTATAGACTTAATTATATTTCATATTTTAACCTATATTCTTACGATTGAAATTCTCTTGGGCTTGAATTGGTTTAGGTGGGCAACGATAGCAAGCCATTTGCCAGGAAGAACAGACAACGAAATAAAAAATTACTGGAACTCTAACCTCAGCAGGAAACTCTACTGTTTCCCGAGAGTAGCAACTACCATACACACTTCCCTCCCAGGCTTCACCGATGTCCTTCCTCCTAAGCCAAGACCACGTGGCATCAGATCAAGCCGTTCGTCCATCATCATCAAGAATAACACACAAAACCCTAAAGACACCGCACCTCACAAGAACAAACATGAAGACTTTCTTATCCCAGCACCTTCAACTCCTTTCATATATAGTGAGGCTTTGTTCAACACCATGGAGGATTTCATGGTCTTGGACATGGACTTGGATTTCATGAAGTTTAGCACCACGGTGTTGAAAGCAGAAGACGATGGGGAAGAAGAAAAAGTACACTGGACAACAATGTATGAGAAACAAATGATAGATGAACAAGTTGACCATAAGGTTGGAATCTTAAATGAAGAAAGCATCAGTACTAGCAATAATAGTTTGGGTGTGGACCAAACTAGAGAGGGTAGTAGTAATGATAATGTGAATAACAAGATGAGCTCCAATGGGGAAAGTGGAGAGTGCTGGAAAGTGGGAATAAATGAGAATAATCATCACTTGGATATAGAGAGTATTATGGACTTTAATAATGGGTCTGTGAATAGAGAGAACTTGCTGACATGGCTGTGGGAAGATGATTGGGAAAGTGATTGCATTAAATTGGCAGAGATGTTGGGTCCCCATAATCAAATTGATGATATCGTTTCCTGGTTACTCTCATGACACTTTCTATCATTTTTTATACTCAAAAATAAATAAAAAATTTCATATTCTTGCACAAATATTTATTTATTTATATTTTATTTTTTTAGGAAAATTATTCTAAAATATCGTTAGGAAGATTTAATTAAGTGTTTGCTACGGTATGATGATAAATTCATACGTACCGATATGTTTAAAATATGGACAAATAATAACAATCCACGTGGAATTTATTTTCCACATCAACATTTATTTTTTATTTAATATATAAAAAGTCTTAAACATCATTCTTTTATTTGATTAGACAAAAATATCCTTTTAAATTAACGAAATTTTAAAATTCAATTAATCCTAATTTTATAGTTTCAAATAATTTAAACAACAAAATAAAAACATATTAAAAAAACAAAAAATCAAAATTTCTTCATCTTCTCCAATTTCTCTAATCATTCGTGCCCCCTCTAAGCAAAACATATAAAAAAAAAACAAAAAACCAATCGTTCTTCATCTTCTCCAATTACCCCTCTCAAGCAAAGTAGTAAAAATCCCAAACCAAAACCCTAGGTTCTTCGCCGCTGCCTGGATCACAAGTTTTATCATCGCCTAAAGTGTTTGATCTAACATAGTCCCTCACATCTTGCATGTTTGATTTAAGAGCTGGTGTGGAGCTCAAATGCGACGTGTGCCCAATCTCTTTAGAGGTAGAACCTTTGCTTGTATGGCCAATGTTGAGGCTTAATCGACGAAAAGGTGAAGAATTTCTTGACTTTTCAGGCATTACTTTTGGGTCTGATCCCTGACGAGGCTCATTTGTAAATGAAGTGGTGCCTATGGACGGCGGCGGCAAAGAACCTAGGATTTTGGTTTGGGACTTTTACTGCTTTGTTTTAGATGGGTAATTGGAGAAGATGAAAAACGATCGATTTTTTATTTTTTTTAATATATTTTGCTTAGAGGGGGCACGAATGATTAGAGAAATTGGAGAAGATGAAGAAATTTTGATTTTTTTGTTTTTTTAATATGTTTTTGTTTTGTTGTTTAAATTGTTTGAAACTATAAAATTAGGATTAATTGAATTTTAAAATTTTGTTAATTTAAAAAGATATTTTTGTCTAATCAAAAATAAAAGAAAGATATTTAAGAATTTTTATAAAATTAAAAAAAAAAAATTTTTTATTTTTATTTAATTAAAGGGGTGTATTAGTAAAAGTGGTGATATAATATATATTTAAAAAAATAAAAATTAAATGTTGATGTGGAAAATAAATTCCACGTAGATTGTTATTATTTGTCCATATTTTAAACGTATTGGTACGTATGAATTTATCATCGTACCATAGCAAACACCAATTAATTATTAAAAAGGATCTTTAATACCAAAATTATTAAAAAGGACCAAATCTTTTTATATAATATTTAAGAAGAAGAACCAAATCTTTTTATAAGAAGATAAATATATCTTTTACAATTTGAGATCACTCCATTTTACTTCTTTCTTCCATTTGAATATATTCTCCCGTTTCGGGAGTATTTCTAAATAAATATCTTGCAACTTGATGTTATGCATAACATCTTGTTTTCTATTATCATCATCAACTTCTTCAAATATAACTTTGATTGACTCGCAGTTCGTAACCCTCAAGCAACTTAAATTCAACAATCTTCCAACCATATTATGAGGAATCACATGGACCAATTCATCACATTTCTCAATGATCAGAGTGTGTAGTTTGCCAAAAAAAATTTTATGAACTTCAGAATTCTATATTTTGCACAAACTCTTTATGTTACTCAATTTGACAGTCTTTAAATTTGGAAAAATTGCATCCTGCTTTTGGTTCACAATAACGAGCTAATTGAATTAGCAATTATGCTAATATGCTAAATACATTTCCTGCATTCAAAGTGCAAACAACTCATTTGAAATTCTTTTTTCCTTTCAAAAATCCTATCAAAGCTGTAGCTAAATGGGTCATTCACCGAAAGGTGTAGAAATTAATGTGTTGTATGGATATATGAATGTAAATAAATAATTAGTAATTTAGGAAGATAAAAAATTTAGTCCTTCTTAATAATTTTGATATTAAAGGTCTTTTTTAATAATTAAATCTTCTTAACGGTCCTTTAGAATAATTTTTCTTATTTTTTTTTTATTCAAACTTTCAATAGTTGTTTAAATAGATAGATGAATTAATTACTTAATCAACTCAACTTAATTATATATTAATATTTTATGAATGGTAAATTCTATTATAATCATAATTACAGGAGCTATAAAAATTCTGAAAAGTATAAAAAAAAGTCTCACTAAAATTACATCACATATTTTTATTATTTGATATTTTTTAATTTAAAAATAAAAATTAAAAATATAATCAAATTAAAAAAATTATCAAACGATAAAAATATTTTACCTTGATTTTTTATAAAAATATTAATAATTAATAAAACCTAATAAAATATAAATACATGTGATGTTTAATTTATTTTTAATATGTATTTTTATATTCTGTATTTTACCATATATCTTATACATATCATTAATTTAGTAACTAATTTTTAATATATAAATAAATTGATTATAATTTTAAGACAAACTCTAGAGAACTAACTGGTAGAACAGTCAACTAAAAAAAAGGCCCAATAAAAAAAAGAGTACTGCTAAGGAGCCAACGGCCTAAGTGTACAATGTGTACAATGGGCTAAATCTTTGATCCATGAATAAAATGAACATCACCCATACTATCTAGAATAACCATCCGGATACCAGGGATAATAAACATCTCATGTCATAAAACCACTTATCCCAAAAGCTTAAGCTGATTTTGGGGTTTACCAAGGATCAAACTTTTGATCTTTCGGATCTAGAACTCTAATACCATATCATGAAACCGCTCATCCCAAAAGCGTAACCTGACAGGACAATGTAACACTAATGATCATATCTCTAATACTTCCTAAACCTCCATTGTACACATTATACGCTTAGACCATTGGCTCCCTATACTTATTCTAAAAAAAAATCCGAAAGAGTCAAACCTTATTAATTTCACCTTCACCTCATTGACAATAAGAGAAATGATCACACAAACCCTTACCCCTCTCTATATAACCACGTGCCGTTGCTGCCGACCACCACCACATGCACGCATCGCCATCCCACGGCCGCACGCATGGACGCAACGGCCCCTCCCAATGCCGCATGCACCGCCTTCCCATCGATGCACCCACGTGCAACGTCCCCTCTCATCACTGTGGTCGCAGTGCCTTCTCTTCGCGAACGCACGCACGCCGTTGCTGTTGCTGCATGTCACCGCTAGTTGTGACTGAACAGCCAAGTAGCCAACGAAAAAGAAGGATGTCGTGTTCTACCACATCCAAACTTTGTGATTTGGTGGTATCGCTCTTCTTTTTTGTTTTGGATAATTCTTTTTACTAGTTTTGAATTTTTTTTATTTTAAATAAATTTTTTAATAATTTTAGATCTTTTGTTTATTTTCAAATGTTCTTTTTTAAATATTTTTGAATGCCTTATTTTTTTATATTTAAAAATTTAAAATAATTTTGAATTTATTTTTGTTAAATTTTAGATTTTTTTATATTTCGCATGTTTCTTTTTATTAGGAATTTTTATAATAATTTTGTAATTGTAATTTTTTTATGATAGTTTAAATACAAATTTCTTAGAAAAAAGAATGGCTAATTGATTGCGGTGGCTCAACTTGATGTTGCCCTCAAAATAACTATGAACACGCAGAAAAAGTAAGCGTAAAAAATAGAACAAGTTAACACTATAAGGTTTTTATTTATTTGTGGCAGTTTTTTTCTCTTATTTGTGGAGGTTTATAACCCCACCAAATAGTTTGTGAATGTTTCTAAAACTCCCAAAATTTAAGGTGCCACGAGGTCTTTTGTGGAGATTTTTAAAAACCTCCACAACCTATTCAGTGGGGAGTTTTTGTGTGTTTAGTGAGAGTTTTATATTAAGTTTTTGTGACGGTTTTAAATTACTTTTGTGACAGTTTAAAACCCCGCACAAATTAATTTTTAATTTAACAAAATTAACTATTTTGTGAGATTTTTAAACCTTCACAAACCCTGTAATTATTTATCTATTTTTAATTTCAAATCATTCATTAATCTCATCTCATTTACATATTCTCAAATTAAAATTTTATTTTTTAATATCAAAATTTAAAAACTAAATTTTTTATAACACAATTTCTCAATATAAGACATAACTCTCTATATAAAATCATTCTCTGAATGCCAATTTTTATCACAAAACAAAGCTAACCTCTTTATTTGAATCAGCAAGAATTAGTGAAAAAAGTACAAAATTCAGATATGATATATTATACAATAATCACCACAGTCGGACATTATTATGTACAACATATTATGAGTCTACATTCTAAAGCAACTCAGATCAGAAGCAACAAAGATGCAATAGTGATACAAACAACAGCTATGGTGGCAACAATTGAACCTTGATCAAGTGATTTCTGTAAACTTGTTCTTGAGAAATGCTGGTAAGCCAAATACACTGCAATCAATAATGAAATGATAGCCACTCCTTTTGTGTCCCTAACAAAGACAATAACATTGAATCGTTTTATGAAAAAGAGGCAATGGCTTAATGAACTCAAAACCCAAAAAGATGGATTTGCTTACCTAAATCTTATGACCTCATAAGGGGAAAGAATGACCAAGAGAAGTGCTAGAAATGGCAACTCAAGTTCACCTTGAAATAAAGATCCAGCAGAAAATTTTTCATTCAATTAGTTTTTGAAAGTATGAAGAACAAAATAAACAGAAATTATTTTAATTATTTACAGCAAAAATAAGATATTAAGCCCATCCAAAAGTTCCATCCAGGAGCTCTTTCTTTGAAAAACCAATGACTTTATCATTTGAAGAATTGGGTCTCTTTCAAAGCCAATGTTCTTAAGATAAGGTATATCTGCCAATGAGTTTTAGCTCAAGTGACATATGTTCTCCTTTCTTATTAAGAGGTCTCAAGTTCGAGTCTCATCTAGTGCAAACTTGACCAAGAAAAAGGAGATTTTATGTGTGTGTGGGTGTGGTGTGTGTGATAAGGTAGATCTGTTAGCTTCAAGCTTTTCAGATGTGGAACAACTCCTAAGCTTTCAATCTTAGCAAGCCTTTCAAGAGGCACCAATTCTCGAAAAGAACCATTATTCAAGCATAGATTCTTCATATTAGAATTGCTATAAAGGAAAGAATACAGAATTTTAGTATCCTTCAGTCTAGATAATTGAAGCTCTTCTAGATTATCCCTTCGATAATCATAGTTAGTCGATGACGTTGCATGTCTCGACTCAATTTGAATTGACTTCAAATTGTTCAGTACCTACAATGGAATAAATCATGACAGAAAAATTAATTTATTAGCATGCATAAAGTTAAATATATCAAAATGCAAATTTATGCACGTATTCTACGCTATTTTAATTGGGGTTTAGTTGTGACCATATCTTAACTTATCCGATCATGAAAAATATTTTATTTGATTTTTTTTTCAATGGTTAAAGGTTAAATCCAAAAAGGAATAAACAAAACATGTCACTAGTAATTAATAATAAAACATATATATATATATTATATATATAGACCCATAATCTTCTATCAAACCTCAGAGACATTATATTTTTATTTGATGATAATGTAAAAGAGTTTAATTCACAATCATGCCCATTAAATCTAATCAATTTTATTTTATTCTAATTTATTTTTCTTATGCTATTATGAAATAACAATAGAAATAAGACTTTAAAGGTATTGTTATTACTGTTTTAGGAAAGAGGGCAGGCTTTGTTTGTTCATCTATGATTTCTTCTCTGAATGGTTTCATGTTGTCACATTGTTCAATAGACAAGTTGTTCAATGTTAAAAAATTTATTCCATAAGCTCCTGAATAGAAGAAGAGGAGACTTCAAACTGTAATTAAAAATTAATCAAACATATTCAAGCAAAAAAAAAGGACATTTAACTTAAAAATTAAACAAATGTAATTTGCCCATCATACTCAATGCTCAAGGTAAAGCAACTGTTTAAGTTTAACCATTCCAGCAAGGTCATGCATTGATTGTTGCAAATATATAAATCATACTCAATGCTCAAGGTAAAGCAACTGTTTAAGTTTAACCATTCTAGCAAGGTCATGCATTGATTGTTGCAAATATATAAAGCAAGCTGTGCTATATTAGCCAATAATATGACAATTCACCATGAAGACTGTTATTATTGAGCCTTCTAAAAATAATTTAAGCAAATTAAACTCAAGACTTTCAATACCTGTTGCTTCTTAATTTTGGACTGCATATACTCAATTATCCCATTAATAGTCCAATTAGGAATGATATCAATCTTGGATATCAAGGAAACAATATCTCAACAGCTCCACGATTGCCCCTTGCAATCGCAACTTATATTGGCTTAACACCATCCTGAAATGCAAACAAATTCAAATTTTACTCCAAATATTAACAAAACCACAGTGTTTACAACAACCAGAAGCACTCCATTTGACAATGACGAAAAAATGAATGATACTGAAAAGTTTGGATAGATCATGGAGACACAAACTAAAGAAAGAAACTAAGATAGGATATTTTGTATCTGAGCAGAAAATAATAATAGAGACAGAGTTAAAATAAAATGAAAACAACATAAGAGTACCTGATCAACAAACAGATCCTAACAAACTCCTTAACAAGGTCTTCTCTTATACTATTAGGATAGTTCCTAGGAGGATTTTTCAAAAGAGAATGAAATGCCAATATATAGCGGAAGACTTTCAATATATTTATATTCTAACTGAGTGCAAGTTTTATAAACAGCACAAGGTATTTTTATAAATACATATGATAAAAGAGTCTTTCACGTGGGACAAAATTACATCCTTTCAACTCACATTATATATACATTATATATAGTGGTAGAAATAGATATATCAAATGATTTTTAAATAGCATGAAATTTTATAGAGATATCTATAAGATAAAAAATTAGTAAGATAAAAAATAGGCATTTGAGAGCTTACCACAAGGTAGTAAGATACCTTCAGACACCAATGGTGAGTGCTTTTATTGTAAAATTCGAAGACCAATCATCTCAAAATCAAAATATTAAGCTTTAGTCATGAGCACTGTACCTAGGGGTGTTCATAAAAAAACTAAAATATGGTTAACCGGTTAAAAAATTATAACAATATTTTAGTTAACCAATTTAATAAAATAATTTTAAAAATCATATCTATATTTTTTAGAATTGGTTAACTAAAACTAAATTAAAAAAACGGTTTTTAACCGGTTAACCAAAACTAAAACCAAATTAAAATCAAAACCTAATTAAAACTGGTTTTATTCAAACTCCAAAATTAGTTTTTACATACTCTCTCTCTCTCCTTCTCTCTTTCTCTCTCCCTCCCTTCTTTCTCTTCTTCTTCTCTCTCTCTCCTCTTTCTCTCCCTTCTCTCTCTCTCTTTCCCTTTTCTGTTCTGTCTCCCTTCTCTCTCTCTCTCTCTCTCTCTCTCTCTCTCTCTTTCTCTCTCTCTCTTTTCCTTCTCTGTTCTCTCTCTCCTTCTCTCCTTCCTCTCTCTCTCTCTCTCTCTCTCTCTCTCTCTCTCCTTCTCTTCTTTCTCCTCCTCCTCCTCTCTCTCCTTCCCCTCTTTCTCTCCCTCCTCTCTCTCTATTTCTCTCTCTCCCTTTTCCTCTCTTCTTTTTCCCTCTCTCTCTCTCCCCCTTCCTTCCCCTCTCTCTCTTCTTCTCTCTCTCTCTCTCTATCTCACTCTCTTCCTCTCCCTCTTTCTATCCTCCTCTCTCTCCCCTATCTCTCTCTTTCCCCTTCTCTTTCTCTCTCTCTCTCTCCCTCCCTTCTCTCTCTCTCTCTCTCTCTCTCTCCCTTTTTCTCCACCTTGCCTTTCTCTCTTGTCTCTCTCTCCTTCTCTCCCACTCTCTACTTTGCTCTCCCCCTCTCTCTCTTTCTTTCCTTCTCTCTTTGTCTCTCTCTCCTTCTCTCCCCCTCTCTCTCTTTCTCTCCCTCTCTCTCCTTCGCTCTCTGATAAACCCCCTTTTTAGGGTTAATCTTGTATTGAATTTAGAGCATTTTGATAACCTTTCCTCACATTTATTCAATGAATTAGCATAGTTTTGTGATTGTCTCCTTATTAGTGCTTAAATGTGAAAACATACTTTGTAGACCTTTAATTTGATAGTTTTAATCTTCCTTTGATTCCACTAGATGCTTTGATGTGTTTGCTAGTGATTTCAGATTGAAAAGGGCTAGGAAAGGATCAAAGGAGTGAAAGGAAAGCATACAAAGTGGAGAAATCATGAAAAGCCAAAGATTTGGAGAAAGCCCATGGACGCGCGCGCGCACGGTGCGCTCCGCGTGGATTGTGAAAAGCTCTAGGGGCGCGTTGTGCGCGTATGCGCCAAAGGCCGCACATGATTCCTTTAGTCAAACACGTGCCTGGCGATTTTGGAGGGTTTCTGGCCCCATTTGGAGCTGAGTTTTTGGCGGGAAAAGGCTAAATAGATCAAGGAATGAAGGGGGAGGCATCACTCACTCATCAGAGAACACACACTACACTTTAGGCTTAGTTTTAGTTTAGTTTTTAGAGAGAGAAGCTCTCACTTCTCTCTAGGATTAGGAGTAGGATTAGGTTTAGGTCAATAATCTTAGATCTAGGTTTTAATTCATGCTTTCATCTACTTCTACTCTTCAATCCTTTGTTGTGACATTCATAATTCTTATATTCTTTTGTTGCAATTTCCTTTATGTTGTTTCTATGCTTTGATGTAGATCTACTTTTGTTCATTCTATTTTCTTTCAATTCAATTTGAGGTAATTCATGGTAATTGTGTTTCTTTTGATTGTTGTTATTAATTCCTTGCAATAATTGTTGTTAGATTCCATTGCTGTTGCCAATTTACTTTGCTTTCCTTTTATGCCTTCCAAGTGTTTGATGAAATGCTTGGTTGGATTTTAGTATAGATTTTATTCCTCTTGGCCTAGGTGGAGTAATTAGTGACGCTTGAGTTATCTAATTCCTTTGTTGATTGATAATGAGAAGTTGCTAATTGATTTGGATACCACTAAAGCTAGTCTTTCCCTTGGGAGTCGGCTAGGACTTGTGGAATCAAGTTGATTCATCCACTTGACTTTCCTCCATGGTTAGAGGTTAACTAAGTGGTAGCAATAGACAATTTGTGGTCACAATTGAGGAGGATAACTAGGATAGGATTTCTAGTTCTCATATCTTGCCAAGAGCTTTGTTAGTTGTTAGTTTATTTTCTTTGCCATTTATATTTCTTGTCTAAAACCTCAAAAACCCCAAAACACACCTCATAACCAATGACAAGGACACTTTATTGCAATTCCTAGGGAGAACAACCCGAGGTTTAAATACTTCAGTTTATAGATTTTAGGGGTTTGTACTTGTGACAAACAAATTTTTGTATGAAAGGATTATTGTTGGTTTAGAGACTATACTTGCAACGAGATTTCATTAGTGAAATTCTAACCCGTCAAAAATCCGATCATCAAAATGGCGCCGTTGCCGGGGAATTTGCAATGGTGTTATGTTATTGGTTCTTGTATATATGTGAATATTGTGAATAGGTTTGTCAATTGCTTGTTTTCTAGTTTTTGTTAGTATTATTTTGCTTTTCCACTATGAATTCTCACTTTGGCTATGAGTTTGATTCTCACTGTGTTGTAGGAAATGTGGACTTTAATGACAACATGTACCAAGGATGGAACACTTCAAGATGGGAGGAGCCTCAAGGGATTGATCACTCCTATTGGCAACAACCTTCGGATGCTTATAGGTATAACCACCATCCAAATGCATGTCAATTTGGCGGCTATGGTGACTCTTTTTGTGATAATCAAGTACTACCACCACATGCCTATGAACCTTATCCTCAGCAAGACTATCAACCATGCTCACAAGCCCATTTTTACCAAGCACCTTCTTGTGACCCACATCCATTGTATGACCAATCACCCATACCATATCCTTGTGACCATTATGAGCAAGAACCTTTAGAACCACTACAACCTTATCATGACTATTATGAAGAACCACCTCAATATATATCATCTCCATACTCCTACCAAGAAGAACCGCCTTCCCACTATGAACCCTTTGTCCAAAATAATGAACCTTTTTATCCATCCCAAACCCCAATAAATGATTCTCTCACCTTGCTACTTCAAGGACAAGAGGATATGCAAAGGAACACCCTAAAGTTTGTGACTAATTTGACTAAGGTAGTGCACTCTTTAGCCTACCAATGTTTGAACACTCAAGGTGCTTCCGTGGCCACATGTGAGAAATCAAAAGATGAGCAAAGCATGAAAGAGAGATTGGAAAATCCGGTGGAGAAGAAGGAAGAGTTGAGCTTTGTGTTGGAACAATTGGAGACGCCTAGGGTCATTGAAGAAAAGGAAGAAGTGGTTAAAGATCTAGGAGATGCGGAACCACCATGGAAGTCTCAACAACCTCCGGAGCATATAAAGATTGAAGAATATGAAAAAGGTTGATCAAGAGATGGACTCAATCATCAATGATTTCTTATCAATAATTGAATCCTCTCACATGGGACATGAAATTGAAGCTATTGAAGACAACTCAACACCAAATGATGTTGGTAATCTCATTGAAGACTCTTCCATTGAATGTAAAGATGATATGGAAGTAGATTTCACACAACCCCCTAAATTTGACTCGATTGATGATGAGGAGGAATTGAAAGAAGTCAACAAGCAAGAAGAAGATAAAAGAAGTTGTCAAGAGGTGGAAATACTCGAAGAAGAGCATAAGGAAGTCGACCTTGCATTATCTAAGTGTGGGGAGGTTTTCCTCCCTAAGTCACCATCCAACACGACATTCAAGTGGGTAAAATCTTCAAACCTAAGCTTTACTTTCTCACTTGAATATGGCTTGATTGAAACGGATGGACAACTTAGAGCTCTTTGTAGAGTTAAGGGTAAAAAGGAGTTGTGTAGTGGTTGGAGGTTGGGAATTAGGCTCATTGAGGTCAAGGCTTCAAAGCACAGGGACCATGATTGGATGAATGCTACTTTACATGGGTCTAGGGAGAAGACTTGGTGTGCTAGAGAGAATTCTATTTGTCAACCACCCGAACGGACAATTCATGAAGATCAACCAGAAGACGGGTGCGAGAATAAGATATGGGACCCCGGTTCAAAGCACGAAGACCAACTATGGGAGCTCATATCTTGGGTGAAACTCCATCCAAACTTGGTGAAGATGGTTGGAACTTCTGTCAACCATTTGAGGAGTAAAGATCCTTGGAGATTCAAGGATGAGTACAAGCATAAGCCACCATGACAAAGAGCTTCCCAAATGTCCAAATTAAGGACTTAAACTAAAAGTACTAGGTGGGAGACACCCCACCATAGTAAACTCTTTCCACTCTCTTGTAGCTTTGATTAATAAGTGAATTGAGTTACCATTGTAGGTAGTTTTCTTTCTATATACTTGTTTCAATAAGTTGGTTGTAGGTTGCTTGTGGAGCAAGTAACCCTTGCTTTTATTTGAAGATTCTCAAAAAGCCAAAAAGATTTTTGTATCCTTACAATTTTGATTGATTCTGAGCTGTAGGTAGTGTTGGGGGTATTTTGAGCTGTTTTTGCTTTTCCTGAAAAAAAAAGTGTCAAGGACGCGTACGCACGTTGTGCGCGTGCGCGTCCATACGCATATGCAGGCCCATACTTTTTTCAGAGAGTTGGGCCACTCTCACGCCAACATTGGGCCAATGACATAACCGCTTGCACGCATGCGCGCACTGCGTGCATACGTGTCGATATCCATATTTTGCAAATACGCGCGCCCGCGCACATGCCGCGTATGCGCCGATCCACTAAAACATTTTCCAGGCCACCAACCCGAGAGTTGTGCTGCACCTGGGCCAGCATTAAGCCCCTAGCCCAACTCACTAGACGCAGACGCGCACTGTACGCGTCCGCGCCCATGCCTACGCCCCTCATCTACGCGAAAGCACATCTGACGCTACCGCGCCACTCATTCATTTTTCCACCCACGCAAACGCACACAAGACGCTTCCGCGTATACCCCCATTTTCATCCATCCGTGCGGACACGCACCGTGCGCGCACACATGGATTCAAATTAATTAAACCCTAACCACGCGATGAACACAGCGCACTCGCGCACCCCCTCACCCCAACGTCTCTCCCTCTTCGTCTCACCCTCAACCTTCACTCCTCTCTGCAACAGCCGCCGAGCACCGCTGCGACCACCGCCGTCGCCACCATCATCTCCGTCTCCCCCTCTCTCTTCTTCTCTCGCTCTTTCTCTCTCCCTCGCCCCTCATTCTCACTTCTCTCACCACCTCCTCGGCCCCTTCGCTCCTCCCATAACCGCCAACGCCGCTGTGAGACCGCCGCGCCACCACCATTTTGGGCGACACTATTCCTGCCCCCTCTCTTCTTTCCCGTTCTGTTTTGCTACACCCCAGGTTCCCTATCCTCACCTCTGTTCCTGCTCTGCGTCTCTACTTTCTTTTCCATTATTTGAGTTGTTTACATTAGTTAGAAGTGGATTACATTTGATTGCTAGGCTAGTTAGATATGCATGTTTTAGTTGATCCTAGGTTGTTAGGTAGCAAGGTTGTGGTTAGATGATCCTAGGCCTGATAATTGCTCCGTTTGTGTTTATCTGTTTGAAATGAATATTCTTTGTTTGTTGAGTGATGGTTGATGAGTTGTTCTGTTTCCATGTTGATATTGCTTTGCTGCTATTTCATTGCTGCCTGCTGAATTCTGCTTGTGAACTTAAGTTTACTGCTGCATATATGCAATCCTTGCTTTTCATGTTGTTGCAAATTCTTTTGGATTCATATACTTGCATTTTACTGCTATTTGTCATCTGGGAACGTCCAATTTACTGTCGGGATGCTACCCAAATTTTTATAAACTGCTTGTTTCCAACTTGTTACCTAGAATTGAACTTGCAATTTCCACAATTAAGGTTACCTAACCTCACCAAGTTCAATTCTTGGGTTACTTGGTTAGCATCCCCGTGTCCAATTTGATTCCTGTTGATGTGCATTGGAAAAGAGTAGTTGAGGAATTATTTAGCGGTTTTCTATGTCAAGTAGCCCTCACCTCACTCATTTGAACCTTTTTGAGGCTTCACTCTTCAAAATAAGTCAAATGCTTTTTGATTCGAACTAAACTTTACATTTGACTTTAACCTGCAACCTCTCTAAAAGGCTCATTCATTTTCAATAATTAGTGATTCTCACTAGTGTGATATTCTTGATTTAAATTGTTTCAACTCGCTCTTTGTTACACATAGTGCATATTCCATATACTTACACCAATTATTACAAACCTAATGACAATGGCATTGATTGATGACTTGCTTTCAATTAATTGCTTCTGCATATTTCATCATCAATGACTGCACTTCCCTCATGATTGTGAGCATGCTTGTTTTCTTTGCTTTGTGAACTTTTCTTGATTGAGACAATGACCATCATACCCCTAACCTTTGAACTAGATTTTCTAACTTCTAACTTTTCTTACCTTACTAACCTTCATTTTTGGCTTAAGCTAATCCATTGACCATTCTTTTGGGTATGATGTTCATTGAACTTAATAAACAAGCATGATGTGTTTAATGTTGGAATTCTTGGTTTGTGACTTATCTTCTTCTCTGGTTGTGATTACTTGCTGGTGCACGAAATTGTGATCATCAATGGTGCCATCAACATGGTACGCACAATTGTAATCTTAACTCTTTATCACAACTTCGCACAACTAACCAGCAAGTGCACTGGGTCGTCCAAGTAATAAACCTTACGTGAGTAAGGGTCGATCCCACGGAGATTGTTGGTATGAAGCAAGCTATGGTCATCTTGTAAATCTCAGTCAGGCGGATTCAAATGGTTATGGATGATGAATGATTAAAAGATAAATAAAACATAAAATAAAGATAGAGATACTTATGTAATTCATTGGTGAGAATTTCAGATAAGCGTATGAAGATGCTTTGTCCCTTCCGTCTCTCTGCTTTCCTACTGTCTTCATCCAATCCTTCTTACTCCTTTCCATGGCAAGCTATATGTTGGGCATCACCATTGTCAGTGGCTACAATCCCGTCCTCTCAGTGAAAATGTTCAACGCACTCTGTCACAGCACGGCTATTCATCTGTCGGTTCTCGATCATGTCGGAATAGAATCTAGTGATTCTTTTGCGTCTGTCACTAACGCCCCACAATCACGAGTTTGAAGCTCGTCACAGTCATTCAATCCTTGAATCATACTCAGAATACCACAGACAAGGTTTAGACCTTCTGGATTCTCAAGAATGCCGCCATCAATTCTAGCTTATACCACGAAGATTCTGATTAAGGAATCCAAGAGATAAACACTCAATCGAAGGTAGAACAGAGGTGGTTGTCAAGCACACGTTCATAGGTGAGAATGATGATGAGTGTCACGGATCATCACATTCATCAAGTTGAAGAACAAGTGATATCTTAGAACAAGAACAAGCTGAATTGAATAGAAGAACAATAGTAATTGCATTGATACTCGAGGTGCAGCAGAGCTCCACACCTTAATCTATGGTGTGTAGAAACTCCACCGTTGAAAATACATAAGAACATGGTCTAGGCATGGCCATGAGGCCAGCCCCAAAACGTGATCTAAGGTAGCATAGAACTACTCAAAGATTAGACTCCAAATACAATAGCAAAAGGTCCTATTTATCCCACTTAGTGTGTGCTTGGGCTGAGCATTTTCGTGTAGAGACTTTTTTTGGAGTTAAACGCCAGCTTTTGTGCCAGTTTGGGCGTTTAACTCCCACTTTGGTGCCAGTTCCGGCGTTTAACGCTGGGAATTCTGATGCTGACTTTGAACGCCGGTTTGGGCCATCAAATCTTGGGAAAAGTATGGACTATTATATATTGCTGGAAAGCCCTGGATGTCTACTTTCCAACGCAATTGAGAGCGCGCCAATTGGGCTTCTGTAGCTCCAGAAAATCCACTTCGAGTGCATGGAGGTCAGAATCCAACAGCATCTGCAGTCCTTTTTAGCCTCTGAATCAGATTTTTGCTTAGGTCCCTCAATTTCAGCCAAAAAATACCTGAAATCATAGAAAAATACACAAACTCATAGTAAAGTCCAGAAAAGTGAATTTTAAATAAAAACTAACTAAAACATGCTAAAAACATACTAAAATCAATGCCAAAAAGCGTATAAATTATCCGCTCATCACAACACCATACTTAAATTGTTGCTTGTCCCCAAGCAACTGAAAATAAAACAGGATAAAAAGAAGAGAATATACAATGAATTCCAAAAACATCTATGAAGATCAGTATTAATTAGATGAGCGGGGTTTTTAGCTTTTTGCTTCTGAACAGTTTTGGCATCTCACTTTATCCTTTGAAGTTCAGAATGATTGGCATCTATAGGAACTCAGAATCCAGATAGTGTTACTGACTCTCCTAGTTAAGTATGTTGATTCTTGAACACAGCTACTTTATGAGTCTTGGCCGTGGCCCTAAGCACTTTGTTTTCCAGTATTAGAATCAGATACATAAATGCCACAGACACATAACTGGGTGAACCTTTTTAGATTGTGACTCAGCTTTGCTAGAGTCCCCAATTAGAGGTGTTCAGGGTTCTTAAGCACACTCTTCTTTTTGCTTTGGACCTCGACTTTAACCGCTCAGTCTCAAGTTTTCACTTGACACCTTCACGCCACAAGCACATGGTTAGGGACAGCTTGTTTTAGCCGTTTAGGCCAGGTTTTTATTCCTGTGGGCCCTCCTATCCACTGATGCTCAAAGTCTTGGATCCTTTTTATCACCCTTGCCTTTTGGTTTAAAGGGGTATTGGCTTTTTTTGCTTGCTTTTTCTCTTTTTTTTTTTTCGCATATATCTTTTTTTTTCTGCAAGCTTTTCACTGCTTTTTCTTGCTTCAAGAATCAATTTTATGATTTTTCAGATCATCAGATAACATTTCTCCTTTTCCTTTCATTCTTTCAGGAGCCAACAGTTTTAACATTCATAAACAGTCAGATTCAAAAATATGCACTGTTCAAGCATTCATTCAGAAAAACAATAGCATTGCCACCACATCAAGATAATTAAACTGTTTTAAAATTTGAAATTCATGCACTTCTTTTTCTTTTTCAATTAAAAACATTTTTCATTTAAGAAAGACGATGGATTCATAGGACACTCATAGCTTTAAGGCATAGACACTAAGACACTAATGATCATAAGACACAAACATAGATAAACATAAGCATAAAAAATTCGAAAAACAGGAAATTAAAGAACAAGGAGATTAAAGAACGGGTCCACCTTAGTGATGGCGGCTTGTTCTTCCTCTTGAAGATCTTATGGAGTTCTTGAGCTTCTCAATGTCTCTTCCTTGCCTTTGTTGCTCCTCTCTCATGATTTTGTGATCTTCTCTATTTTCATGGAGGAGAATGGAATGTTTTTGGTGCTCCACCCTTAGTTGTCCCATGTTGGAACTCAATTCTCCTAGGGAGGTGTTGATTTTCTCCCAATGATTTTGTGGGGGGAAAGTGTATCCCTTGAGGTATCTCAGGGATTTCATGATGAGGAATTTCCTCATGCTCATGTCCATGAGTGGGATCTCTTGTTTGCTCCATCCTTTTCTTAGTGATGGGCTTGTCCTCATCAATGAGGATGTCTCTCTCTATGTTAATTCCAACTGAATTACAGAGGTGACAAATGAGATTAGGGAAGGCTAACCTTGCCGAGGTAGAGGACTTGTCCGCCACCTTATAGAGTTCTTGGGATATAACCTCATGAGCTTCTACTTCCTCTCCAATCATGATGCTATGAATCATGATGGCCCGGTCTATAGTAGCTTCGGACCGGTTACTAGTGGGAATGATTGAACGTTGGATAAACTCCAACCATCCCCTAGCCACGGGCTTGAGGTCATGCCTTCTTAAATGAACCGGCTTTCCTCTTGAATCTCTCTTCCATTGAGCGCCCTCTTCACAAATGTCTATGAGGACTTGGTCCAACCTTTTATCAAAGTTGACCCTTCTAGTGTAGGGGTGTTCATCTCCTTGCATCATGGGCAATTTGAATGCCAACCTTACATTTTTCGGACAAAAGTCTAAGAACCATTGTAAGCCAATTCTTTGGGTCCGGGTTCACACTTTGATCATGGTTCTTGGTGATCCATGCATTGGCATAGAACTCTTGAACCATTAAGTTCCCGACTTGTTGAATGGGGTTGGTAAGAATTTCCCAACCTCTTCTTCGGATCTCATGTCGGATTTCCGGATATTCACTCTTTTTGAGTTTGAAAGGGACCTCGGGGATCACCTTCTTCATGGCCACAACTTCATAGAAGTGGTCTTGATGCACCCTTGAGAGGAATCTCTCCATCTCCCATGACTCGGAGGTGGAAGCTTTTGCCTTCCCTTTCCTCTTTCTAGAGGTTTCTCCGGCCTTAGGTGCCATAAATGGTTATGGAAAAACAAAAAGCAACGCTTTTACCACACCAAACTTAGAAGGTTTGCTCGTCCTCAAGCAAAAGAAGAAAGAGAAGAGTAGAACAAGAAGAAAAATGGAGGAGATGGAGGAGGCTTTGTGGTTCGGCCAAGGGGGAGAAGAGGTATTGAGGTGATTGGTGAATTGGTGAAGAAGAGAGAGAGTGGTGGGGTAGGTGGGGATCCTGTGGGGTCCACAGATCCTGAGGTGTCAAGGATAGCTCATTCCTGCACCGAATGGCGTGCGAAAATGCCATTTCTGCCAATTCTGGCGTTAAACGCCGGGCTGCTACCCTTTTCTGGCGTTTAACGCCAGCTCCTTGCCCATTCCTGGTGTTAAACGCCAGTCTGGTGCCCCTTTCTGGCGTTAAACGCCCAGAATGGTGCCAGACTGGGCGTTAAACGCCCATTTGCTGCCCTTACTGGCGTTTAAACGCCAGCAAACTTTTTCTCCAGGGTGTGCTATTTTTTTCTGTTTTTCATTCTGTTTTTGCTTTTTCAATTATTTTTGTGACTTCACATGATCATCAACCTACAGAAAACATAAAATAACAATGAAAAATAGATAGATATAACATTGGGTTGCCTCCCAACAAGCGCTTCTTTAATGTCAGTAGCTTGACAGTGGGCTCTCATGGAGCCTCACAGATGTTCAGAGCAATGTTGAAACCTCCCAACACCAAACTTAAAGTTTGAATGTGGGGGTTCAACACTAAACTTAGAGTTTGGTTGTGGCCTCCCAACACCAAACTTAGAGTTTGACTGTGGGGGCTCTGTTTGACTCTGTTTTGAGAGAAGCTCTTCATGCTTCCTCTCCATGGTTACAGAGGGATATCCTTGAGCCTTAAACACAAGGGATTCTTCATTCACTTGAATGATCAATTCTCCTCTGTCAACATCAATCACAGCCTTTGCTGTGGCTAGGAAGGGTCTGCCAAGGATGATGGATTCATCCATGCACTTCCCAGTCTCTAGGACTATGAAATCAGCAGGGATGTAGTGGTCTCCAACCTTTACCAAGACATCCTCTACAAGTTCATAAGCTTGTTTTCTTGAATTGTCTGCCATCTCTAGTGAGATTCTTGCAGCTTGTACCTCAAGGATCCCTAGCTTCTCCATTACAGAGAGAGGCATGAGGTTTACACTTGACCCTAGGTCACACAGAGCCTTCTCAAAGGTCATGGTGTCTATGGTACAAGGTATTGAGAACTTTCCCGGATCCTGTCTCTTTTGAGGTAATCTCTGCCTAGTCAAGTCATCCAGTTCTTTGGTGAGCAAAGGGAGTTCATCCTCCCAAGTCTCATTACCAAATAACTTGTCATTTAGCTTCATGATTGCTCCAAGGTACTTAGCAACTTGCTCTTCAGTGACATCTTCATCCTCTTCAGAGGAGGAATACTCATCAGAGCTCATGAATGGCAGAAGTAAATCCAATGGAATCTCTATGGTCTTAGTGTGAGCCTCAGATTCCCATGGTTCCTCATTAGGAAACTCATTGGAGGCCAGTGGACGTCCATTGAGGTCTTCCTCAGTGGTGATCACTGCCTCTTCCTCCTCTCCAAATTTGGCCATGTTGATTGTGTTTATGGCCTTGCACTCTCCTTTTGGGTTCTCTTCTGTATTGCTTGCAAGAGTACTAGGAGGGAGTTCAGTAACTTTCTTGCTCAGCTGACCCACTTGTGCCTCCAAATTTCTAATGGAGGACCTTGTTTCAGTCATGAAACTCTGAGTGGTTTTAATTAGATAAGAGATCATGGTTGCTAAGTCAGAGTGGTTCTGCTTAGAGTTCTCTGTCTGCTGCTGAGAAGATGATGGAAAAGACTTGCCATTGCTAAACCTGTTTCTTCCACCATTGTTGTTGTTGAAGCCTTGTTGAGGCCTCTATTGGTCCTTCCATGAGAGATTTGGATGGTTTCTCCATGAAGGATTGTAGGTGTTTCCATAGGGTTCATTCATGTAATTCACCTCTTCCATTGATGGGTTCTCAGGATCATAGGCTTCTTCTTCAGATGAAGCGTCCTTAGTACTGCCTGGTGCAGCTTGCATTCCAGACAGACTTTGAGAAATCATATTGACTTGCTGAGTCAATATTTTGTTCTGAGCCAATATGG